>NC_068334.1:351517-685535 GCF_000147395.1 Oryza glaberrima | reverse complement strand
TTTGGTGAATTTTGTATTACTAACAATAGCCAAGAACATGAGGACTCTGTTCTGGACTCTGTTGTGCCCTCTCAAGAAATTGAATGTAATCTTCTCAAGCTGCAGAGACCGGCCTTGTTGCCGCTGCAACAAAGATGCAGTTGTCGCTCGCGAGAAAGAAAGAAAGCTGCAAACATCTCGAGCTGCCAGGGGCAGAAGAAGCTAGCAATGGGAAGTAAATAAAACAGTATTAATGCGTGCAGTGGAGTGCAATGCAAGCGAAGAGTTATTAAGGGGGTGTTTTGATCCAGGGTCGTAAAATTTTAGCGTGTCACATCGGGTATTATATGAGGTGTCGTATGGAGCCTTTGGACACTAAAAAAACTAATTACAGAATCCGTCAGTAAACCGCGAGATGAATTTATTAAGACTAATTAATTCGTCATTAGCAAATGTTTACTATAGCACCGCATTGTCAAATCATGGAGCAATTAGGCTTAAAATATTCATCTCACAAATTAATCGTAATATGTTTAATTAGTTTTTTTAGCATATATTTAATATTTTATGCATGTGTTTAAACGTTCGATATAATAGGGTGTAAAATTTTTGTGCGGGAAAACAGGGCCTAAGCAGGAAAGAGAGAAGAAGTATAGCTGCTGACTGCTGCATATTAATTGGAAGAGGTGGAAGGAGGAATGCCATGGGAGTACGGCTGTTCTTCACAGGCATCGTATGGGAGATTCAGAGATGAATGATACTATATATGACAGGGGCGAACTGGAGAAATTTTGCAGTCGACTAGTACTCCCTCGTCCTAAAGTATTTGGTGGTGTTGGCCAATTCATTCTCCAGGATGGAAATTTATTCTCAGCATTTTTTTTAAAAGAAGTAGACAACACATATTTACAACAACAATGTGTAATTAAGCTTTGTTCAAAAAAAAACAATCTGTAGTTAATTAGCTGATTTTTTTGCCAAATAAAGCACCATCAGCATTAATTTGACAAGAAAAGCTTTTTCAAGGCAATGTGTGAATACATATGTTGGAATAAAAAAATAGTGCTCCCTTGAATTTTGTATACACTCCTTCAGTAATAAATATTTAACGTTTGGAATAAAATTTAGTCAAACATTTCAAACATTGAAAAAGCCAAAAAAATTTCTATACGACCCATTGTTTCGTCTTATAAGCCATAACACTCATTAACGCAAAAAGTAATTTATAGTAAAATTTTTAGCGACATAAGGGCATGTACAATGGTCTTTATTAGCAGTCTCTCTTTATTGTCATACAAGCATATTTAGTGATGTAGAAGAGAGAGGAAGAAGAAAAGAGAAAGATGGTTGCTACGCATGACAACAACATAGAGTCGACTCTTAGCATTTATTAGAAAATTTTTTGTTGCATTGAGTCTAATAAAGGAAAAAAGACTAGTAAGAAAGTATTTTGATACATTAATGGTTAGAGACCGTATTGTCTTAACTATTGTAACATGATAGCCTCTAATTAACGTAGAGACCATGCCGGTCTCTACCTTTATACTTGCCCTAAAAGCCAGTGTTGTGAAAATAAACTATGAGCTAATAGTTGAAGAGTAAACGATGGAGCTGTGTTTACAAAATTAATCTAATAAGGGTGTGTTCGCTACAGTCCGCTCCCTACATGCACAGTACGTACAAAAAATGGAACGGTTAATTAGTATGTGATTAATTAAGTATTTGCTATTTTTTTCAAAAATAGATCAATATGATTTTTTAAGCAACTTTCGTACATAAACTTTTTGCAAAAAAAACACACCGTTTAGCAGTTTGAAAAGCGTGTGCGCGGAAAAAGAGGGAGAGGGGTTAGGAAAAGGGGTGCCGAACACACCCTAAATCCATAATATTACTGCCTCCGTCCCATAATATAAGGAATTTTGAGTTTTTGCTTGCACTGTTTGACCACTCGTCTTATTCAAAAAATTTTGGAATTATTTTTTTTTGACTTACTTTATTATGCAAAGTACTTTAAGCACAACTTTTCATTTTTTATATTTGCACAAATTTTTTTAATAAGATGAGTAGTCAAACAATAAAAAAAACTCAAAATCCTTTATATTATGGACCAGAGGGAGTAGTATAGTATACTTTTCAAGACAAATCTACATACTATTTTATTTTAAAATTAAATATTTGAGAAGTTACGATGTTAAACATTTAGGACAAAAGGGAGTAAGTTAATTTAGACATTGTAACTTTTAATGTAGGCTGCTACCCTCTCCATTTTAAAATATAGAGCATGCCTATTTTTTAAAATTGTTTCATAATATAAGATGTGCATGTAGCATACAATTAATTAGCATCTCCTCTCTTCAAAATTATTATTTTCTTAAAACCTACTCTCACAAGATCTTTAATTATTATTTTTTGAATTGAATGGTTTCAAACAAGGAGGTGATAATAATTGTTCGTTGGTCTTTAACCGTTAAGGTAGTTGTACCTTATAGGAGTATTTTGGAATGGAGGAAGTATATGATTTAGAGCCACTTATCTAAGTATCTAACTTTTTTCTATTAGTGAATCACGGATGTTAGATTGTAATTATAGGAGTAACAAGTTCATAATTTTGACGTTTTAAATTGTACTCCCATCCAAACATCTACTCCCTCCGTCCCATTTTAAGGACAACCATGAGTTTCCATGCTCAACTTTAGGCATCCGTCTTATTTGAATTTTTTTTATAATTAGTATTTTTGTTGTTGTAAGATGATAAAACATGAATAGTACTTTATGCATGACCTACAATATTATTTTTTTTCAAAAAATTTTTAAATAAGACAGATGATTAAAGTTAAGCACGAAAAATCATGATTGCACTTGAAATGGGACGAAGGGAGTATTTAGAATCATATACATATATTCTGACAAGACTGGTGCTCCACATATGTGTAGTCACGAATATCAAGCGGAAAAGATGCAGCAATAAATTGATCAATTACGAGCTCCCATCAATCAAACCTTATGGATTGAAATTTGAAAGCCATGGTATTCGCTCTAAATTTGGTTTCTCCTGGATCGATTAATTTGGTCACTCTCTGAATGTGAACCTTGGAGAAATTTAAGGCAACAACAAGAGAAACGGGCTTGCCATCGTGTAATTCCATTCAATACGCATGTACATATTACTGCTCCCTCCGTCCCAAAATAAGTGTAGTCATGGTTTTTCGCGTCCAACTTTGACCATTCGTCTTATTTGAAAAACTTTTGAAAAAAATTAAAAACACAAGTCACGAGTAAAGTAATATTTATGTTTTATCATCTTATAACAACAAAAATACTAATTATAAAAAAATTCAAATAAGACGGACGATCAAAGTTGGGCGCAGAAACTCATGGCTGCACTTATTTTGGGATGGAGGTAGTACTTGCTACTAGCTTGAGGACCATAAATTTGTGTGTTTGATCATGAGGATGTGATGTGGTTTAAATGTTTTTGAATTGAATGGTTTCATGACTTCAGTTACCCTGGTGGTTTAATGTGGGCTCCTGGGAAATTCCCCATATATACTTGCATATTCTACTGTTACTGCTCAATACTACTAGGCTGATAATTTGTTGTACATCAAGCAAAGCATTGACTGCATGTCTCTACTCTCTAGCATGAGAAGATGTATGAATGAAAAAAAAAAACATTTGCGATACATATGCTGGACCAACATTCATTTATTACTACATGCTGGACTTAGAGGGCCCACTTGCTAGTCATTTTGAGCTAGCTGGTGGTGGGGCCCAAAATAGCGTTGAAGAAAAGACCACATGGAATGGCATGCCTACATGTCCTTGCCATTGTTCTGGGGCCACAGTAGTGTGTGTGTCTATATATATATATATATATATATATGCGCTCGCGCAGTTAGACCCGTTTAGATGGGACTAAAACTTTTAAGTCCCTATCACATCGGATGTTTGGAAACTAATTATAAATATTAAACGTAGACTATTAATAAAACCCATCCATAATTTTGGACCAATTCGCGAGACGAATCTATTGAGCCTAATTAATCCATGATTAGCATATGTGATGCTACAGTAAACATTCTCTAATTATAGATTAATTAGGTTTAAAAAGTTTTTCTCGCGAATTAGCTTTCATTTATGTAATTAGTTTTATAAGTAGTCTATATTTAATACTCTAAATTAGTGTCTAAATATAGAGACTAAAGTTAAGACCCTGTATCCAAACACCACCTTAATTGGCAAGACATTCGTCTTCTTCTCTTTAATTGGCAGCCATGCAATGTAAATGAGAAACATATATACTGCCTGCGTGTATGTACTCCCTCCGTCAAAAAAAAAAAAAAAGACAAACTTGGTTTCCGTGCCCAACATTTGACCGTCCGTCTTATTTGAAAAATTATGAAAAAAATTAAAAAGATAAGTCACGCATAAAATATTAATCATGTTTTATCATCTAACAACAATAAAAATACGAATTATAAAAAAATTCATATAAGACGGACAGTAAAAGTTGGACACGGAAATTCAATGTTTGCTTTTTTTTTTTTTGGACGGAGGGAGTAAGTGTTGTGGTCAAATGGATCATATCACAGGCTTTGCGTGTGTGGTAGGAGAGAGACCATATGTCCATAATGAGTCTTCACAAGTGATGGAGTGCACCTGATCGATTGATCAATCCAAGTTCCACCATTGGAGGTATCGTATGTCTCTGAAATCTTTGCATGTGTGCTGCCCATGCACGCACGCAATAATCAGTTGTCCACATTTTATTTTATTTTATTTACTATGGTGTTCCACTCCTACACTACGGTCATGTTTTTTTTTTTTTAGCTTAAGATTATGAGAAATAAATGATGAGTGATTAGCTGGTGAAAATATGAGGTAATTAGCTGGTGAAATTTTGAGAAAGTTAGGTTTATTAGCTTCTAGCTTCTAAGATTATTTTCTTGGATAAGAAAACTATCAAATAGTTTAACTTTTTTGGGAAGCTAGAGACTCTATGATACATATTTGTTAAAGTGGCCACCCTTGGTCAAATTAGCTCATAACATGAAAGTTTAGATGTAAACATGTTTTGTTTAGGTTTAGGCGTGTTCTTCTATAAGGCTGAATCAAATCGAATGGAAAGTTGAATGTCGAGGAACACATGGACGAAAAATACATAAATGGTATTTAAAGAAAGTTGATGTAGCATTTTTGAAAAAAAAAATATCCCCATTTAAAAGTTTAGAAAACATGCATATTTATGTTCTATTCCATTACGGTAAAAGAGTACACCCTATACCTGTTGTTGACACAAACTCTTTAGCCCCTCTTTGTAGCCCATGTATTAGTGATAAAGAGCCCCTAAAGAAAATGCATGATTTTCATAGGATTGCTGGATTAGTATATTTAATCTCCATTAAATTCTTGCAAGGATTATACATTTAAAGTGACATTTAATTTAACCTGTAGATCGTATTTCATTGAAAATGGCATGTTTTCCATCCTGTTTTATAGCATATTTATTAGAACATACTTTTTTTCTATACTTATACTTATGTAAGTCTAGATAAATTTTGTGTATTATACTTGTGTGAATCTAGGTAAAAATATATATGTTTATTTGTTAAACACTCATTTAAAAATATGTGTGAATCTATGGATCTATTTTTATTTTTTTCCGGGGAGAATCTATGGATCTATTTGTAAATAAGCTTTTACTTTGTAAAATAAATATTACAAAGGGTCATTTACATATCTATAATCTTTTTAGCCACTTTTTTGTTTTTCTCATCATCAATCATTTAAAACCGTAAGGTTACGAATTTTCTCCTTTTTTTTTAATCGTTTAAAGCCGTAAGACTACGAATTTTCTTATTTTTTGGAATTTTTTTTGGCTCCTCTGAAAGGTTAAGCGTAGTTGGCTATTTTTGCAAAAAGCTCCTCGTGTTTGCACAAAATTACGCCCGCGTCCTCGAATCACCTGACACCACGTTGTGTTTTATCCGAAAAACCCCTCGTCTTCCGTAGAAATACAACGCGAAGAAGAGAAAATTCCATTTCTAGGGGTAGCTCTGTAAACATAGTAAAATAAGGGACTTTTCTAAAAAACATGCCGCATATACCCCCATCCAAACCCTAACCCGCCGTTCACCACATCCTGCCCACCCGCAACCCGCGCCGCCGCCGCCATCCGCCTCCCCACCCGCGGCTCGCTGCCGGTGCTCCTCCTCCGTGCGCCGCATCCACAACACCCACCCCCCCCCCCTCCCCGCCCCCAGCGCAACGCCGCCTCCCCGCACCTCCGCGGGCCCGGCCTCAGCGACGCCGCCACACTCGCTCCGCGCCAGCGCTGGCGAGGAAGCGAGGCAGCCGCGGTGCTGGGCTGCCTCCGCCGACGGAAACCACGGGGCACGCACGGGACGGCGGCGGCGGGACCAAACCCCCCTCCCCCCGGGGACATGCCCCGTCTCGGCGAGCGTACGTGTCGGCGCGAGGAGGCAGACTGGCGCGTGGGCAGGCCACGCGGCGACGCGGCTCGTGGCCTCATCTCCGGCGCCACCGCGGCCAGATCTGGCGGTCAAAGGAGACGGCGCGACAGAAGAGGATAACCGCGATAGGCGCGGGCGACGGAGCGGCGGAGGCCGACAGGTGCGGCACCATCGTGGCCTTCATCGTCCGCCTTCCCCCAGACACCGCCCTCCCCCTTTGTTCTCCCACCACCCCGCCCGCCATCAACGGGGCTTGCGGTTGCGGCAGATCCGGCCGGGCACGGGCGTCGTGCCACCGCCGCCCGTCAGAGCCAGCTGGGAGAGGCCGCCTGCGCGAAGGAAGAATTGGGAGGGAAGGCAGGGGGTGAGACAGTGGTGGTATGCCGCCGCTGCCACACCGGCATGGCGTCAATGCGGCCCTCTTCCTCGCGTAGCCGTCGCCGTTGCCGGTGGGAGAATAGGGGGCGGGGATCCGCCGCCATGCGCCGCCGGTGGAAGGTGAGGAGAGGGTGGAGTAGTCGTCGCTGTGCGCCACCGTGGGAGAGGATGCAGAGGAGGAGGGCGCGGGGAGTCGGCGCCGTGGGAGGAGGACGGAGAGAAGGACGAAGGAGCGGTGGAAGTAGCGATTTTTCTGATTTTTTTATGGTGGGACCTACCCAAAAAAAATTGATGGTAGACCCTATCTGATTTTTTTTATGTACGACGGTAGAACGCTCCACCGGCTCGGTTGACCGGCTGTCCTGGTTTTCTAAGGTTGTACTCGTTGCTTCATTTTTCTAACTCACTCCACTTCTTTTTTCGTGTGTACATTTCCCAAACTGATAAACGATGCATTTTTTGTAAAAATATTCTTTACAAAAATTGCTTTACAAAATTATATTAATCTATTTTTTAAAAGAATAACTAATACTTAATTAATTATACGTTGATGAGTTGCTCCGTTTTATGTGCAATGCAGATTAGTGCATTTCTGTAGTAGTGTTCCCACCTCCCCACTACTTAGGACAGAGAGGGTGGATGACTCCTCCTCCTTATCGTGCACAGTGGTGGCGGCGACCGCCGCCATGGCGATGGTATAGGCCGGCATGTCACGCGTCGTCCTTATCGGCGCCGGGATGGCTGGCTCTGGCCTACCTCTCTGCTTGAGCACCACCGCCCAGCGCTCAGATCTGGCGGATGATCGGCTTCCGCTGTTAGGAGCCAAGGGGTCTATGTCGCCGCTGTCTCCCGCTCCTAGCACCAATTTGGTTCGTCCTTTTTCCCTTCACCAATTGAGTGCATCGTGAAAGCGTAAATAATTTATGGGGTCAGAAATGAGATTGTCATCTAAGACTTCCTAGAAAAAGTCATGCATAATTTTTGGAAGCAACAAACTTACCATCACCTAAGTGATGTTAACAATCATTCTTAAAAAAAAAAGGCCAATGATCTTAGAGCCTATTTGTACATGTTCTGATCACCAACCAAGAGGTATCAAGGTTTGTTTCTTGCGACACCACAAAGCATACATTTTTCATACTATGACTGGCCGCAATTATCCCCTCCTAACTCCTGTAATTTATTGATGCAACACCAATAAAAGCCACCAAGAATGGATTTCAGAATGCGAAAGGTGGTTGGGGTTGGAGTATTGAACACAAAAATAGCTTTAGCTTAATGAAGTTGTTTGGAACTTTGTGCATTTTATCTTGTGAAGTTGTATGGAACTTTGGCTTAATAACTTCTGTTTTTTTTATGGTAATGATTTTTGTTCTAGAAGAAGGATAAATGCATTTTATCTTTGCTAATATACCTAAAAATATGGGTTAAGAAGTGCATGTATTTGTTGTCGTGCGCAGCGTGTTGCCGCGCGTACCCTTCTAGTTTCTCTCAACATCTGATGAATCCCGAAACTCCTAATGGGCGATCGATCGCCAGGGGCGATCGGGTCTCCCTCCTCTCCTCCACGTGGTTTCCATTTTTAGCACCGCATTACTTTCCTATTTTAGTAAATTTATACATCTAGAGTTTATACACCTCAAGTTTACACATCTAAAGTTTACATACCCAAAGTTTATAAATCAAAAGTTTATATATTCAATTCAAATTTGAATTTGAATTCAAATATTTTTTTATATAGTATTTCTATACATCTAAAGTTTATACACCTAAAGTTTATAGACCCAAAGTTTATAAGTCAAAAGTTTAGATGCCCGATTCAAATTTAAATTTGAATTATATCCGATTCAAATTTGAATTTAAATTCAAATATTTTTTAATATAGAATTTCTATACATCTAAAGTTTATACACCTAAAGTTTATAGACCCAAAGTTTATAAGTCAAAAGTTTACATACCCGATTCAAATTTGAATTAGAATTCAAATATTAGTTTATATACCAAAGTTTATAAGTCAAAAGTTTACATAGCTGTTTCAAATTTGAATTTGAATTCAAATATGTTTTATATAAAGTATTTCTATATATAAATTTTTCCAACTTTGTTTATTTATTTTTTAAAAAATTTATAGTGTAGTAGGAAGAGAAGCAGGGGAGGAGGAAGAGAGGAAAGGAGTGTAAGGGGGGTGGGGATCGATCGCCCATTAGCCACACCCGATGAATCCTTCCAACCTAAGCCACAAAGGTTCCAGATTCCTTATTTTTATTTCTATATCCTTCCTTCACTACCACATTTCATCCAACAGCTGATATTGGTTTCACCTATGAATCCAACAGTCATCTTTCACTTGATGACGTGGCTCACCCTAGAAGCATCGTGAGAAAAACTTTTCACTTATAGAGATTTGAATCAGAGAAAAAATATTATCTCCTTTGGAAATAGAGGAGTTATAAAAAACTGAACTATTTTCTACAAAAATCTATGACGTACTAAAACCATTGTGAGCCCTGAAACGGCGGATACAGGTCACCAAACTATAGGATAATAGGAAGTGCATTTTAAACAAGTTTCTTTCTATTTTATATTTTGGATGCTTTGATTTGTTTTTACAATAAAACTTCTTTTAAGTTTAACTAAATTTATAGAAATAACATCCATAACATTAAATTAGTTTTATTAAATCTAATATTGAATATATTTTAATAGTATACTTGTTTTGTGTTGGAAATGGTGTTATGTTTTTCTATTAACTTAGTTAAATTCAACAAAATTTTATTAAGAAAAGTTAAAATGTATTGTAGAATGAAACAAGGGGTAGTTGAGTACTAGTAGTAACAAGGAGAAGATCAGAAGATTGGGTGGGTTGCAAGAATTAACAGTATGGTTCCTATATGTCGCGTGTCCCATGACACATCAATCCAGAAAGCGTGTCCACAGAAGAAGCTGTGGTGACAGACACTCTCCCAGTGCCCTGCCTGCCAGCATCCGTATCCAAATGAATCTCACCTTCTATCTAATGCCTCTGTGATTTGCATTTATATGGTCTCTGCCTCACCAATCCAAATCGTAAGCAGACTACTGTAGTACATTATCAGTACCACCTGAATAATTAACAACAAAACAGTTCCATCTCTACTTCACTGTAAATTTCAGTTTCACCCAGTTCTTGGCTTTAGATTCTTTAGGTACTCTTTTTTAGAATGGAATTGTGGATTCCATTTACCTCTACTAAATCATTAATCATCGCCGCTGCATGGATCGAGATCCATACTTGATTGAACTTTGCTATCAGTATTTTCCAAGAACCTAGTGGTTATGGTACCCCCAAAAAAAAAAATCTAGGGATGCTCAAAGTATTGTCATGTTCAAAACTAACATGCTTGATCAGTATTCCCCTAAATTGATTTCGTATTCAGAATAAAAATTTAATTAAAATTGCCATCCAAATTGTTTTATTTTCTTAACTTTGTGACACATCAATGTACGATGTAAACGACAGCACTACGAATATGTGGCCTCCTTTGGAATTGAGAAATTTTACGGGAATTTACAGAAATGAACTAGTGAAAAATCGTGTAAAATTCTAGCCTTCCAGAGGAGCCCTGAATTGCCACAAGGTAGTACCACCGGAAACAATCCAATATATTCAGTTGTCCTATTCCATTGAAAGAAAAAGAAGTATTAATAAGAAGCTAATTTCTTACTCTTTCTTTTTTAGCAGAGAGGACTACCTAGTCCCTCCATTTCACATGCTTTCGTCGCGAGATGGAGAAAAGAGCCCAAAAACATCCCTCGTGAAATTTGCGAGCCGATTTGGCACGGTTCCTTCGTACAAACAATATTATTGTACACATAAAGGAAACCTACAGAAGACCTAAAAAAGAAAGGCAATAAACGGACAAGCTCAAGAACCGATGAACTTTACGAGCAAACAGACACCAGCCATTGTTTTTTCACCTACCAATTGCTTACCAATATGAGCATCCAAAGCCTACAGTATCAGCATATCAAAGATGCATTTTGGATCAGATGGATATTGCCCTTCCATTTTTCTTGTCACACCGCGCGCACACACATACACTGATACTAGTATGCAAGATGCAGGAAAGATCCAACATTTAGGTCCAAAATATCAGTACATTACCAAATCATTTGGTACATCCATCAAGATCGTAGTACTGATCCACATGCACGCGCGCTTAACTCCACGCATCTCGCTCAGCGAATCCATCAATCCATCTAGTACCACCACTATTCAGCAATTAACCTGGAGATGTACAGCATTAAACGCCACATTGCATTGAGCATATGAATCTGGGGAGACCTGCACAAAACCCAGCATTCAACTCAGCAAGCCGTAGCATATACCGTAGGCCAATCAAAACGACGGGTTGCAAGTCCCAAAGACACATCACAGGTGAACAGCATTCAGTATTACTAGCAGCTCCACATTTGTCCCAGAGATGAGCTGGCTGGTGTGTCGATTTGCCATCAGATTGAACAGTAGTCTAGTGCGTCCACACAAAGTTCCAGCACAGATTTAATGGCACAGATCAGGGAGATTACATGTACTAGATGATCCAAACGAATAAACCATCATGTTTTGCCTCTAGCACGATAGTTAGAGAAGCCTACTTTGTGGGTAACACAAGACAAGCAGCTCTGCTCTTAGCCTCCAACAAGGTGGGCACCAAGCTCGCCAAGGTCAGCATCGTCATCTTGTAGACGAACAGCATCTAACTTCTGCCTCAAGACCGTGATAGCGTTCATGATCAGCTCATAAGCTGTGATGGCGCCAGTTGTTTCAACAGTGAAGATAAAGCTGTCCTCCTTAGCATTGATCTCTATCAATCCGGGCTTTCCCATGGCATCTGCTTTCTTGATGACCTCATCATCGTATGTATATGCCTCTGCATCCTCAACTACCACCTGGTAAAGTCACAGAAAATTAGAGCTCTGTGGCAATCATGATTTGTTCCAATACAACAGATATGAAGAATCTTATGCTGTTAGAGTACAGCTATAATCAGCTATAAGTAATATTATGTTCGAGAAAAGAAAAGTTATAAGTAACATTCTTAAAAACACAAAGCTCCACAAGCCTACTCATATGTGCAAACTGAGAAAATCAACAGAATATATGAAAATAATTTGAACAAATAACCAGAATAAACCCCAGTGTCTTGTGGAAGAGCACATGTATCTCAAATTTTAGTATCTAAATGTGCTTTTCCATATAATAATCTATACGGGGAAAGCTTATGGTGGAGCCTATACACTAAGTAAGTTTAGAAATTCCCAGTGGAGTTTATGCTGTAACATGCTTCCTTTTTTTTTTTTTTTGCTAGTTGGACTTATTAGATAGCAGGAATGAATCATTTGGACTGGTAGTCTGGTATACTTCGTTAGCTTTCATGTGCACTCCAATTTATAAGATAAAAGATTTGGGAACATCTTCAGTTAGTCCACATTAAAAAGGTAAGTGAGTTTCTATGAAAAGCATCACCAACATCTATAATTAGCAGTCCAAACAAAGCAAATCCAGTAAAATAATGTTTTCTTTCAGAAATAGGTGCGTGCATAGTATTAAGTTGACTAGTCGTGCTCGTGCACTAGTCATAGACACTCGTTGCTCCCAATTTGTGCAACCAACTTGATTTGGATGGCCATTGGGTATCTAGGCAACTAAGTGCAACCAATTTGATTAGAAGAGAAAGGACGTGGGAGGATAAAGAGGCGATGAAATTAATTGAAAAGAGTATCCAGGCTTTGCTTGGAGGCCTGGCCCATCCGGCCCATCACTAGGGAATAAAGGAGAGAGTGCAATTATGTTTTTATCCCCCATACACATGGATTTGTGTTCCCTGTTTTGCCATCACAGTAGCAGCAAGAAGTTATAAACTTGTCAGTAGCAGCAACAAAGTCAGTAGAAGGCATCTTTCTGGGGCTAATGTGTTTGGGGAATCAGGGATTTAAGGGAGGGCATAATCGTGGATCGCAGCCAATAACCCATCGCCCTGACACCGTACCATACCAAAGAGAAGGGGAGGGTTTGTGTTTTTTGTTTCTCTGATTACCTTTCATCATAGGCATAATGTACTAGTGGTTACCCCACGCGTTGCAGTGAAAAAAATTAGAAATACTTAAAAAAAACACTTGAAGAAAACAGTTTGTAATGTCTAAGAGGACAAAATTTTAAGCTTGATAGTAGGTGACAATGGTCATGGAATTGCGAGTGTATATTACACAAAAATTGTTATGTACCAAACATGTGAGGTATTTAGTGGCTATAATTTGTCTAGGTGACATATATGGTTTTAATGGATATTGAGATTTATAGTAATAACTACACTAAGTGGGTTGTAAATGCGCATGACACATGAATGGTTGAGATCAAAACATGAGAAAAATCCAAAGGCTAATATTTTCTTGATGATGTGACTATGCATGTCAAGCTTTTGGTTCCAATTATATAGGATATATAGATATAGATGAGAAGTAATTTATAGGAGAGGACCTAACAAATCGTCTAATATTTCTTAATATATTCCTAAATATCAACCAAATCAACTGACAAATAAAAATGCCTATTGTAGCATAAAATGGTACTGGCTGAACTCCAGCCACAGCCAGACAACTGCTGCCCTGGGTGGAATGCCAGCGGCAATAGTGCTGGGCTGCTGGCCCAGAGAGCGCATTCCATACATACAGAGTGTAGTCGTCGAATAGTTGGCAATTCAATGGCTCAGTGACTTGAATGTACTCCGTACAACTTAATAACGGATGCACAAGGAACAAGACATGAGAGCAGAGTGTCCAAAGCATTATTAAGTAATCCTGAGGAATATTTCTCATATCATTCACAAAGCAAAGCACCCAAAGCAATGCACCGAGCAGCATAACATGGTTTAACATAGAAATACAGTGAAATAACAAAGATCCAATTGATCTATGGGACAAATGAAGGCTCGTTAAGGAAAATGATGTGGTCTAGTGGATTTTCAGTAAAATTGCTAAAATTGTCAAAAGCTCTTTTATTGTGGTCCATCTATCCTCTTACGAGGGCAACAATAGATACTAAATGTTGATTGTCTGTGCTTTACTTTGCTTCCATTGATACATCATTGGCAAAAACACAGTATCCTTTGTAAAATAAACATGTGCAGCACATGGTGCGAAAATCAGAACGGACGAAAATCAAAACGGACAGCTGGTTTGACCAGAGATAAACCAGAATTGGAGGATTGTGCGATCTGGATGTGAAAAATGATTGAAGAGACGATAAACCAGTAGGGACAGGTTAGCCTGTGTGTTGTGACAAACATGGGTCAAATAAAGGTCCCATTACTCGTGCGGAGGCCCATTGTGCCTATTGTGTCATAATACACATAAAAATTGTGCACGCAGGGGCTCGAGCTTTGGGTCAGCTGGATGGAGTTTAACTCAATTGGCCACCATGCCAAGCAGCTGGTTATGTCCTATGGGGAACATGCAATTTAAATAAATAGTTTTGAACCAGCCAAACCGGCAGTCAGACCACTTGGCCGGTCACCGGTGGCAGTGAACCAGGGGCCTGAATGGTTAAGTGACCAGTCCAAGTTTTCTACTATGATGCAGCACACCAAAATCAGCAACAATCATAAATAAAAAATGGGTTCACATATCAGCGGAAGGCTAAAATTTGAATTTTTTTTTAAAAAAAAAAGAAACAGCCAAGTTATACAGTACTAAATGTAAATATACAGCAAAACAAATTTGGTATGACGAAAAGTGACTGTACTTTAGCCATTATATGAAACATAAATTAAACATCATTAAAATTTTCCAGTTTTCTTCAAACTTCCATTATACTATCCATACTTCACTGAACAAAAAAATACTTCCTCCATCCCAAAATATAAGCATTTTTAGCATAGTGACAAGTCAAACTTTTTTAACTTTGACCATTAATAGCAAAAAAAATAAAAAAGATCGATCATGTAAAATTGATGTTACTAGATTTATCATTAAACAAACTATCATAATACGCAACTCTTTTTATTTAAAACATCTTACTTTTACAGATATTGTTGGTCAAAGTAGCATATCGAAAACCGTGTCAGAGTCCAAAAATACTTATATTTTGGGACGGAGGGAGTACTAAACTTAATTCAAATAGGGAACTTATTGCTTTTTATATATAATACAAACTTGAATTTCAAAATTAGAAAATATTGCTCCATTCCTTATTGGAATGCAACAATTGGCATTCATAGACTAAAAATGGAAACAATTGATTTTTTTTACCATTACCACGTATCAGGTGTTTCAACATGAATGTTAGCCATTGGATCTGTGAATAATGTATAGTTCACAATGACTTGGCGTACTATAAAAGTCCAAATGACAAACAATATAAACTTAACTTTAGCATGAAACATTTTAGATATGTTAATTCTCCAGCACATGTGATGCATTCAATGTGGTAGAAAATGAATTACTGGTTAATGCCAGTAGTAGGTGTATGTGATTTGGATGGCAATGGGTTAGTTCCCTCCAAGAAGGCAATATTAAAAAAAGGGCTTCAATGAACCCAGGATGGGAGTACTCTGAGAATTTAGGGATGTCCTGACAATATGTAATAATAGGCCTAAACAAAAATATTTTTTCAGAATTTTCTGACCCACTCAGGGTGTGTTAAGTTCACGCCAAAATTGGAAGTTTGGTTGAAATTGGAACGATGTGACGGAAAAGTTGGAAGTTTGTGTGAGTAGGAAAGTTTTGATGTGATGGAAAAGTTGGAAGTTTGAAGAAAAAGTTGGGAACTAAACCAGGCCTCAGTGTACAAGTTTCATGTGCATGCTCGCTTGCAGCTGGAGGAGCCTGCATGCCATCCAGTTCTTCACTGGGTTTGGCAAAACGGGATGACCCGGTCTTCATTACCCCTACTTTGGAGGCTTACGATAGAAAAGTAGGCTAGGGAGTTTTTTTGGTGTCATTTTCATGCAAGGGGCTCTTTTGAGTGATACCAGCACTTACCATTTGCTCGAAAAAGTGATTGGGTTATGGCAAACAAGATTGAACAGAACAATTCTGAATTCCACATCTTTAACAAATTTTATATTTAAAAACAGTATCTGCATAGTTTTCCCATAGTTCAGTGTGCAATGTGGACATCACAATTCCTGAATGTTCATCAACAATTTGAACATAACTTGGGAACAGACAAAACACAAATTCATCGAACATGCTACTGCACAATATATCCAGGCAAAAACATTGTTACTCATTTAGTTTGGTAATAGAATTTACAGAAGATTACATATACTAGCAACAATGCAATCCCAAGTACTTCCTCCGTTTCACAATGTAAGTCATTCTAGTATTTCCCACATTCATATTGATGTTAATGAATCTAGACATATATGTCGATCTAGATTCATTAACATCAATATGAATATGGGAAATGCTAGAATGACTTACATTGTGAAACAGAGGGAGTAGGTATCAATTTTCATTAAAAAGAAGATCAGGTACCAACCTAAAAATGTGATCACTAGAGAACTTAACAATACATGTCATCACTGTATATC
This sequence comes from Oryza glaberrima, assembly GCF_000147395.1. Classification (NCBI taxonomy): domain Eukaryota; kingdom Viridiplantae; phylum Streptophyta; class Magnoliopsida; order Poales; family Poaceae; genus Oryza; species Oryza glaberrima. The sequence goes on along the minus strand of NC_068334.1, from coordinate 669,133 downwards.
AAATGCAATTTGATAGATCAGCACTCAAACCAAGGTATTAGACTATAGCTAAGCATAAAAACTGATAAGCCACAACAGATGACTGTAGTGACAAACATTGTCACTTCAGTGACGGCTTTCTATAACAGAAGTGCCAAAGACTCAGTAGTAACAGACTGTAAGACAATAGAGCATGACATTTTAAAACAGCGTGCCATTTGAAAACAGCAAAACATATCGATCGCTATCTAAGTAATCAAATATGGCTACCTGTGTTGAACTCTAAAGCTTAGATGGTGATATCATGGGGGGAAAGAAACCAAATTATCAAAAAAATAAAAGGGGGTTGGGGGGGGGGGGGGGTGAAGAACATGCTGACCTGTTGAGTGTTGGGATCAATGTTAAACACTTTTGTAGGGCTACTCTCAACCAAATTTCGTTTTTCCTCGAGTGTCAATGTTTCCATGAGTTCTTCATTGATACGTATTTCAGGCTCATACATGAAAGTCACAGTAGCGGCAGGGGACCACTTGGCATGGTCCTTGCCAATTCCCTTCCTAGCAATTGCTCGGAGCCTGAGCTCTTGGCCCCGACGCAGCTTTACAATTAGTATGCCCCTGGAATTAAAATATTATAGGTTGGTTGTTTGTAAGTATTAGTTCAGAAAGAGAGTACACTTACAGCTTTTCTGGCATTTAAAAGAAAATATAAGATAATAAAATACAAGCAGATGCTCCTAATCTAACTAGACCAATCTTGAGAACAGAAAATACATGTATGTCGGCATCATCCAAATATAAGACTGGAAACAATGACCTGCAGTCTAAATATGGAACTGATAGGAATGTTCCCCACACTAGATATGTTAATTTGGAATTTTGGGCATTTGCTCAATGCTTCACATAGGAATGAAAAATGGAAGCAAATGAACATATGGTGTACTTGCAACAAAAGCCTTGGATAAGAGATCACTGCTAGACCTGGGTCCGTTTGGTCACAGGGGGAGCTTTTAGGGGGATTGGGAGTTTAGAGGGATGAGGCTATTAACTGTTCTGTTTGGTTGGGAGATATGAGTTTGGGTGGGATGGGGATGAGAAAAATTGTGGGAGGAACTCCCTCCTTTCTAATACCTGGGTAGAGGGTGGTAATTGGGAAGGAATTCCTCCTTTACTTTACCTAAACAAATCTCAACCATCCATTTTCATTTAAGATCTAATCTATAGCTAAACTCCTTATCGATTCCCACCATATCTGCCAAACAAGAGATTGGGACTAAAAAGCAAATTTCCATGTTAATCTCACCAACAATTCCCTCATCTAAACTCCCAATCCTCTTCCCTAAAGTTGACAAACAAGATAGTCTATAATGTTAAAAATAGAGTCAACCTGTTCCTAACAGCATTTTGAACTGAAATGAGGAACAGCATTTTGAACTGAAATAAACTTGCAATAATATCCATAATGGGGCAACAGGGGAGGGGGTGTTGCCTCTGGTCAGCAGCAGCGGCGGTGTCGAAGGGTTCAGTTCCGCCGAGAGCGTGCTGGTAGGCCCTAGCCTGGTCGACGGGGCAGACCTTGGGGTCGGTGGAGCGGAGGTCGTTGGAGGTGACCTCGAGGGTCTGGTCGGAGTCGGTGGCGCGGGCGGCGAGGTGGAACTCGACGGAGCAGTACTCGCAGGAGCCGTCGCCGTCGCAGGCGTCGCAGTCGCGGGAGAAGCGCATGGCCATGGCGGCGGCGGAGGTGAGGGGGATGAGGCCGAGGCGGTGGGCGATGAACTCGTCGTTGAGGACGGAGGAGTTGACCTCGATCTCGACGAGGTCGATGGCGACGGTGGGGACCTCGGCGATCATGACGCGGCGGAGGGCGTTGGCCATGCTGGCGTCGGTGTCGCGGAGCTCGAACTTGGCGTAGTCGTCCTTCAGCTCGCGGATCCGCACCCGCGGGAACCGCTGGTACGACACGCCGCCTGCCGCCCGCTCCATGATCCTTCCGCCGCCGCCGGAGACAATCCTAGGGTTTCGCCGCAAACAACACAACTACGGAGGAGGGGATGGGACGGGAGGGTTTTTGATTTTGGGGAAAAACCAACACCCAAACCCAATAGTATAGGCCGAGGGAGGAGGGAGGGTTTACCCTCTTCATTTGGAGCTTGTATTGCTCTTGCGGCTGCGGGTGGGGCCATCTGGCAGTCTCGGCTCGCGGTGTCTCATCTCATGGTTTTTTTTTCGAGAAAATCCCTGGTATGCCCATGAAATCTCATCCAATCCCTTTCATGCCCTTGAATTTTACTCAATCTCCTCTGTACCCCTCAAATTTCGCTTTGATCCCTTCCATGCCCCTCCCGTTAGGTTTCCGTTAGAAATGGTAATCAAACCGTGTGTTGTATTGTCAGTATTTTTAAAAAATACTAAAATGCCCCTCCAACCCTAAGTCTTATCCCCTTTTTGGTCAACTTGCCTCTTATCCACTCGACTCGAGCGGCCTCCCGCGCCACCGGCTTGCAGTAGCTAGCGCTGCCGTTCCGCCCCCCTCCGGCCGTACGCGTCACCCTCCCGCCTCACGCGTCGTCGTCCAGCCGTCTTCTTCCTGCCACGCGGGCGTCGCCCTCCCACCGTGCGCGTCGTCGTCCAGCCGTCCCGCCGCCCTCCCGCTGCGCGCGTCGTCGTTCAGCCATCTTCTTCCTGCCGCGCGGGCGTCGCCCTCCCACCGCGCGCGCCGCCCTCCCCGTCACGCACGTCGTCGTCCAGCCGTCTTCTTCCCGCCGCACGGGCCGCCGGCCACCGCCCTCCCTGGAGCAGGAGGAGAAACCCCAAAGGAAGTTGGGGATCTCATCAGTTGGGGATCATCTAGCTGGTAAGTTAATCCTCTTCTTTTCCTGTTGATTTGTTGCACTTCTTATTGGGGGTGGATCTACCAGACCTAATCGACGGCGTGAGTATCCCAATGATCTGCCTCTCCTGGAGCTTCCTTGCAAATGCTTGGAGACCAACAACACTGCCTAGGCCTAGGGCACTTTATTACTAGGAGTTCAGCGACATTGTCCAACCTCTATTTGGAATTTCCCATGCATTCCCCGTGCTGTTTGTTGCAAGCTTGTGCTGTTTCTAGCATCGACAAATTTTGGTCACTCGCATTGCCTTGGCAAGAGCAGCGCTACAGCCAGCAGCTGAAGCTAACAACAGCCGAGACGACAAGCGCAGCGTTTTTTCCCCTAATGTGTTAAACTATCGAATGATTTAGTGCTTTAGCGAGCCCTTTTTTTTAATTATCATGGCTGCTCCAATAGTTACACCAATAATAGCATACTCTCCTAGGTTAGGCAAATTTCTTTATTTCATTCTACATGGATTTAGATCAGTTAGGTATATAACAATTTATTTTCCACAGTCAAAACTTTTATTTCACTGAGGACAATAGTACATGGAACAATAGCTCATGTTCAAGTATATCAATTAGGTAAGTAATTAGATCAAGAGACATAGATCAATTATGTCAATTTGCTGGCATTATGTTGTTCTATGCAATTTATTCTCAACTCTCTTTTCTAGATCAAGATCACTTACTGGCTCTAATCAACCTGAGCCATCTAACATGTTGTAGCCTTGCCATGTCTTGGAGATAAAACACCTACCGTTGCACCAAAAAAGGCGAAGAGCAAAACAAAGGGAAAGCCATCACGTTCTGGTACTCCTGATAGCCCAGCTATGTGCACAAGGAGCAAAAATAAGAGTCCTGCAATGGGCACTAGGAGCAAAAGAAAGCTTATGGACTAAATCATATATATGGCTTGCTGATTAGGTTTTATTTTGGTACTGCCATTTCTCTTGTGGAGGCTGCTGGGTTTTGTTGTTGTGATGCCCTGCAAAGTGCTCTAGTCATAGTTGACATCTCATTTCGCTATTGTAAGGATTGCTTTCTCATGAAATGTCCCTGTTATGGACATACTGTTATGGACCTTATGCCATTGTGCTCCTGATGTATGGAATGAAAAGTTGGTTTGGTTCCTGCACTACTGGGTTTGGAAATGGAATTGTGTGTGCATGATATGAACTGTTATGTATGGAAAGGATTTTTTGTATGTCTCTATAGTTATGTATGAAGCTATTGATGCTCTTATTGTACTAGGTACAGAGGATCCAATTTCTTCTATAGAGGAAACTCATGCATGTTGCTTTTCCTCATCCTATTATTTTTCCTAAACAAAAAGATATATTACATTTTTCAGTACCACAATAAATTTGTTATACACTCATTTAGCCTCAAAATACACATTGTTCAGTCACCATTTGTTTTATTTTTTTCAATCTAGCTGTCGCTCATACGGAAGATACACATTGCTCACCCTATTGCAGAAGGGTATTTTGGACATTTGGAACCACACTTAACTGCCAAATGAAGGAAACCTAACGGGAGGGGCATGGAAGGGATCAAAGCGAAATTTGAGGGGGTACAGAGGAGATCGAGTAAAATTCGAGGGCATGGAAGGGATTGGATGAGTTTTCATGGGCACACAAAGGATTTTCTCTTTTTTTTCTGGAGTATTTTCTTTTTTTTACACTGCTCGACCTTAAGACTGTGTTTGGCTAATAGGTTATGCCCAATGGGAAATGGAAATGATATCTCGTTGGAATGAGGTTGTAGATTATATGAAGAGAAATTGTATCCTATGTTTGGTTTGGTAGATGGAAAAAGAGTGTTTCTATACTAATGACCAAAATACTCCTCCTTGCAATAAGTGGCAGCACATAGACAGATAGAAAGGGGTCAAAATGGCAAGGGGCAACTTGGTAATTTCACCTAGCACTGTATCCACCCCTCAATCCAGCAGGATTACACATCCCATTTCCAATCTATCCAAATAGCAGAAATCTGGAAAAGGGAAATGATATCTATTTCCCACCCTCCTAATCCCATTAGCCATACACAACCTAAACTTAAACCATCTACATGCAATGCATATATGGATCACTAATTATAGTTTACCAAAGTTCAAAGTGAAAATAACTCAGTTCGGACACTGACATGGTCATCCATGATGATGATTAGAATTTTTAAATTAGACCCCTCCCCACTATAGTATAGTACCAAATCGACTCCCTCTTTGAGGCCTTGACGAACGGCGACGGCGGTGTATCCGTCGCTCCTCTTCTTGGAGACGTCGTCTAGGCACCCCCTTACCAAACTTCCCAAGCATTTGGTGCAAGCCCGCTCTAGATTCTTTCCTCTTTTATCGGTGTCCTAGCTTCCACAAGTTAGCTACATCGGAGGGTCTAGGGGAGAGAGCGGTTCCATCTTCTCTCTCACACTCTCTCCCTCAATCCCAAAGATTTGGATAGAGCGTGGTTTTGTGTCGGCTGTAAGGGTCGGTTTTGGGCAGTCTCAGACATATTCCGTTGTTGGCTTAGCAGCGGCCGATCCGGTGTTAGCATTTTTCTAGGTCTGTGTGTTAGTGTGTGGTTGGTGGTCAAAACATTGTTTGTTGGGTAACATGGTTTTCTTCGAGTTTTGTTTGAAATATTTCTAAATTATTTGCTATAAAGCGTGGATATACGCTAGTTATTATTACAAGCAGCTCCCAACAAAAAAAGTCAATAAGAAGTCGGGAATGCAACTATGCAACCAAATTATTTATGTTTTCTCCCGAAGAAAAAGGATGGCAGTACGATCGTAAGCAATGATGCTGAAAAATTGTAGACTTTGGTATCGTCTCAACATCAATCAATCAATCAATCAATTGCAAACTTTTGTTTCCATCCGATCCGATGGCGTACGTGTCTTTAACTAGTAGTACGTGGAGTAATCCTAATTAATTATCTGCAGCTCGATCAAAGTTGGGAAGCAGAATTAATACACACAGTCCATCTCCATGGCACTCACGCCGTTGTTCCTCCTCCTGCTGCTCACCGGCGTTACGGCGGAGCCGGCGCACCCGGGCTACGCGGAGGGCGATGGCAGCAGCTGCGACGTGGCGGCGGTAGCGGTGGCGGAGAGGCGAGAGGAGTTCGACGGCGGGCGGATCGTGGACATCAGCCACTACTACCGGGAGGAGATGCCGGAGTGGGAGTCGGCGGACGGCACCGGCGGCGGGTTCCTGCGGCTGGTGCGGTCGATGCGCAACGGCTCCGACATCGCCAACTTCTCGGAGCTCCGCCTCACGGCGCACTCCGGCACGCACGTCGACGCACCGGGCCACGTCTTCGACCACTACTACCACGCCGGCTTCGACGTCGACACGCTCGACCTCGCCATCCTCAACGGTACGCTTCCTTCATTCCTTCCTTCCTTCCTTCCTAATTAGCCCACACTCATCAACTACACTATAGCTAGCTCGTCAATTATTCAATTAACGTCGTTTTTCTCATCTTTTGTGATTTCTTTTTGTCTGTATGAGCAGGACCAGCGTTGTTGGTCGATGTTCCAAGGGATAGCAACATAACAGGTACTCCCTCCGTTTTTTAATAGATGACGCTGTTGACTTTTTCTCACAGGTTTGACCATTCGTCTTATTCAAAAATTTTATGCAAATGTATAAAATATAAATAACACTTAAAGTACTATAAGTAATAAAACAACTCATAACAAAATAAATTATAATTACGTAAATTTTTTTGAATAAGACGAATGGTCAAACATGTGAGAAAAAATCAACGGCGTCATCTATTAAAAAACGGAGGTAGTATAAATTAATTTCACCCAATGTCATCTGTTTACTTTCTTCAAGTAAGATACTCCTTATGTTCCAAGATAAGATCATTTTTGGCATCTCCCCCTTATCCCAATATAAATTTTTTTTGAGTAATTGTTGCATCGGAGTTTGTGAAAGTAAAGGATAAATGTATTAGGAGTATAAAAAGAGGGGAATAATTGTATTGTTATTTAATAAAGTGCAAATATGCTAGTCTTTATGGTTTATATTGGTATATGTGGATTGAGTGAAAAATAAACTTATTTTGTGACAGAGGTAATACATAAGGCTTGCTTGTAATTTTATTTTACTAGAAAAAAATACCCGTGTGTTGCAAGGGGTGAAGGCTATTTTAATCTTATTATTATACAGTTTAGTTAAGGTGAAATTCACCATGGGAATTTGCTTAGATATATATTTTTTTTAGAAAATCATGAGCTGCACTTAGGAGCCCGATCCTCTCAAGTAATTCGCTTGGGAGTCCTATCGTCTAAAGTTAGCATGCGAGTTTTTTTAAAGAGATTTCTTATACGACTCATTTTGTATTTTCCAAAGCGAACAAACTTAAAAAACCACTAAATATGGATATGTATTTCCAAAAGCGAACGAACTTAGAAACCGACTCATCCACGGATAACGTACCAAAGTATCGGCAAAAACATTTTCAATTTTTATAATAAGTAGAGATAAGTACGTGCACAAATTGCTACCTGTTTTGGTTCAGCATATGTCACCATCATAACATGTAGTCCCTCCGTTCCGTTCCAAAATAAGTAAACTTTTGTGTTGGGATGGAGAAAATATATACCTTTTATTATATCCTCTTACGAGCCAATCTCTGCTGTAAAAGAAAAAAAAATGTAATGCAACTAATAGTTAAGAGTTTTACTTGATTTCGAGTCTCAGTAAAAAATGTTTTCAAGATTTAATAATTATAAAATACAAACTAATAAATATACTTGGCCTAGAGTCACAATTATATTTTATCAAGTTGTGCGATTTAGAGTTTCATCAATTATAAGAGGTTAGTTTTTTAAAGGATAATTTAAGAAATCAATAATTCAGAAATAATAGTACTTTGTTGACTTAATAATTCTAAAATATATAATTAATAAATATTGAGTTGTACCCAGTCTAGAGTCTCAATCATCATTTTTTTCTATGATTTAGTAACTCTGCGGTTTAGAATTTAATAAATATTGAGGTGTGCTAAATTCTTAGTTTGAATTATTGTGTAGTTTCATTTATGATTTAATAGTTCCATAATACATAATAAATTAGTGCTGAGTTGTATTCAATTTAAGTCTCAATCATGGTGTTTTTAAGATTTAATAATTCCAAGATCTGTAATTAATAAGTACTAAGTTTTATAGTTTGGAGTTTCAATTATAGTTTTTTTATTTCATGATTTCAAAATTTGAAATTAGTAATTAATACGTCGTGACTCTTATTGTCTTCCTAGCTAAATGGATGGCTAGATTCATTCATGAAACTGCATTGATCCTAAGAAGCAAAATAAGCTAGAGGGTCCTGCATTAATTGGGAAAAATAGAAAATCTTATGTTATTTTGAGAAACGGAAACAATAGTCCCTGCATTCTACATAACGTAATAGCGGCAATATAAGCAATAGATTTATCTATGAGTGTCAAGTATCAGGAAAGAAAATTACAGTGAATATTAAATTGAAATCATAGATTTCACATCAATTTAGAATAACAAAGAAACTAAATTACCATAATTAATTTATAGCAAAATTGACAAGCATACACTAAAGAAAACACTAAAATGTTCCTTCATGTTCCTGCAGCTAACGTTATGGAATCCTTGCATATTCCCAAAGGAGTTCGGCGAGTTCTCTTTCGAACTTTAAATACAGACAGGTATTGTTATTCCCATGTTGTTTTTGCACACAAAATATATATTATTTAAGGCAAAATACATTTGCATTCACACATATATTTTTACAAAGACAAACCCAACATCATGTTAAAAGGTACCATTGTAATAATGTCGTAAAAAAATATCAGAACAATCAAGTATTAATTCCAAGTATTTCATAAACAAGATATTGAAGGAAACATGTCATTTGCACATATTATTAACCGTAGTATATAGAATGAGGCACTTTGAGTTAGTTAATTTCAACAATATTGTGTTGTTTCTCTGAACTGGTCGTCCAGTACATGGCATCTGAATCAAGTATATATTTAATAAATAATATATTTAATGATTTCTATTTCACAGGAAGCTTATGTGGAAGAAAGAATTTGATACAAGCTATGTTGGTTTCATGAAAGATGGTGCTCAATGGTTGATTGATAACACAGACATTAGACTAGTTGGTATGCTAAATTAAGTTGCTTACTCTTGGTATTTAACTATGGTAGTTCTTTTAAGGTATGTTATTTGCTAATATAGTATTGTTATAAACAAGACACGTTCATGCAAAATACATTTTTTTAATTTACAGTTGCAACCTATGTTTATGTATTATTTTGTCGTGCCATTTTCACCTTTGTTTCCTTAAGTCTGGCACCTTAACTTAGAGCAAGTTTAATAGTAGAGGTAACGCTAGCTATTAGCTAGCTTATATTAGAGCTAATATGTATAATAAATTACCAATAAGTTTAGTTTAATTGTTCCCTTCTCTCTCTTTCTCTCATTATAATTTAATGCATATATCTTAGAGCATGTGTAGAACTAGCTCTCGCAGAAGAACCAACACTTCTCATTTTTCTTTATCTATCTTTCATGTAAGTTTACAGTTGGCTTATAGTTTACTATTATCCTCTCTCATGCAGGCGTTGACTACTTGTCAGTCGGAGCGTTTGATGAATGCATTCCTGCTCATTTAGTTTTTCTTGAGAAAAGAGTAAGATTGTTTTTTAACGTGACATATCTATGTATTATTACTTTGTGTTACTATCAACCGGTCATTTTACCTTCTCTAAGGAATAAAATTTGTACTTTTCGTGACATATATCTCCCCCTTTTGTCGTTACTTGCTTAGCACAACTAAGTTTAGCTCAAATGTATTTTATATTTTCAAGTTGCTTTATAATTTCCTAAATTCCATTATACATCATCCAGGAAATTATTCTAGGACAATTCATCCATATGTTTTTTAGGTATTGCCACTCTGTCTAACTTTGAACAAATTACAATAATTCAATTGGATAGGGATGAAGGTTTTTTTTTTTAACGACTCGCACAAGACGGTGCGAAGTTCGATTGATAGAGAAGGAAAAAATTACAAGATTACAACCCTGGAGGTTCGTAACCAGGAAAAAGAAAAAAACTATACCACCACCCACACGCCGACATCGCCAACACACAAGCCCAGGAGAAGGCTAACACCGGACTGGCCGCCGCTAAGCGTGACCGACCGCCACTAGACCAACAAAGGGATGAAGGTCTATACCCAAGATAAAGATACAATCCCAATATTAAATAGTTCACAGTAATCACTAACGTGCAATTTTACAAAGAAGTACAATTGCTAGCTCTGATATCTGGAACAGAAAAGCTTAATACATAACCCTGTCAACATATCTTAATTGAAAAACAAACATTCAATGTGAATATGAGATGTGGGGCCAGGCCCTCATGTTTATTAATGAGAAATTTTACAATTGTAAACATACATCAGTGTTTTTTAACCTAATGTCAACTTTATTTTACATTTTTTTATATATAGTAACAACTAGAGTTCCACTACTACAAACTGACATTTATAAATGATTATTCTTATCTGCATTTGCAATGTTAAGTATTATATTCTTCTTCCCTAACATTGTTTTAACACAAAATTTATAAAAATGGATGAAAGGGAATAGAGTGTATAGATGATGTTATTTGTGTGCAATGCTTTCAAGGAAAAGAAAGAAAAAATGAGTTGGTTTCAAAGTTACATGATTTTAAGGCCTAAATAACAAGAAGGTGATAATTAAAAGTGAACACACCTGGATCGTAATTTCATTAAGGTAAGAAAGTGATATAGTTTAGAAGAGGCTCAAATAACTAGTATTTTAAGTGAATTCTCGCAGGTTGGAACCTATATATTCTATATTAATTCTTGGGATGTAGATTAATTATGAAGGATGATAGTAATGTCTATATTGTTGCTTTTCAATGTAGGAAGTCATCCTTGTGGAAGCCTTAAATTTAGAGCATGTTACCCCAGGAATATATACCTTGCATTGCTTGCCACTAAGGTTACGTGGTTCTGAAGGTTCCCCGGCAAGATGTATTCTCATCAAGTAACATATGCTTATAAGGTTTATATCGACATCTTATATGTGTTGAAATGTTGAATGGTGTTGATGGTTGTCAAGTCAGATGCATCCACCTAGGACCTATGTATATGACAAACTATGCATAGTATTTGACACATATATATGATTGTAAAATAAGATCATGTTGCCTTCTAACAGGTTAATGTCTGTGCATCTATCAGCTATAAACTTATATATATTACTATTGTAATTGACTACCAATGTAACAGTTGGATATATGACACCAATGCTACCTCCGCAAACAAGGAAGGTTAATAAAAGCCTACTAGCGCAAAACAGAATGCCAATTTGAATCCTCTTTATTTTAATATTTAAGAGGCTATTGCTTGGCAAACCATAGATCCAAGTATCTATTTGCAACAGTATGAGGACCTATGCCTTTGTGCTTCCTTTAGCCATGGACCTTTGGCAGTGCAGTGAGATGTAGTATAGAAGGGGAAAGGGTGAGGAGATGAAGCAATGTTGTAATCGAAATACTTCATAATCTAATCAAAAGACAGATAAGTTGGGGGGGGGGGGGGGAAGGGGGAGCGGTGTGCCAAGTAGGTAGGTGAATTGGAGAGGGTTAAGGAGGCTAAACATTAAAGCGGTAGTGGCAAGTGAAGTAAGGTGTCTAATATGCTCACTAGCATTACAAATGGGTGTTCTTGCGACTTTGATTCTTGAGTTTTATTTTTAAATTATCCTATTTAAGCAGCGGCGAATCCATCGATGGGGCTGGTCGGGGCTCTAGCCCCAACTTCAGCCAGCTATAGCCCATACTCCCTCCGTCCTAAAAAAAGCCAACCTCATACTAGGATGTGATACCTCATAATACAACAAATCTGAACATAATGCTAGTACGAGGTTGGTTTTTTTTTAGACGGAGGAAGTAGGTGCTAACAGGTATCCACATCCATCCACGTGCTCTAGTGAGCCATCACAACAAGAAACAAACAAGTTGGCTTGGGAAGCAGTACTGCCAAGTGCCTGTGGTCACATATATCCAACTGGTTCTTTTATTGTAAGTGCAACTAAATACAAAAAAGGGGAAAAATGTACATTGCACCGTTTTCATATATATATTTACAGTCAACTACAATACTTGTTACTACTATTTTTTAATTCTTTATTTTGAGTTCTTTCGGATATAAATTTAAAATTTGATTGACAATTGATTGCCGTGTACATATAGTTTACTAGCTTTAGCCATGTTCTTTCAGATTTTTAGTTTTTTTTGGGTACTTTCTGTGTAAATGATTATCAAACCGCTAAACATTATGATTTTTTAGAAAAAAAACTTCTTATAGAGAAGTTTCATCAAAATTCAAATAAACAAAATTTAAACTTTATAGTAGTCAACACTTAACTAGACGACTTAATATGTTAATAGTCAACACTTAATATGTTAATTATGAAGCTTATCTAATAAGATGGGTAACTACATATCTGAAACTCTCATTTGAACAAGGCACCGCTCTATTTTCATCTTGGATTCGCCACTGATGTAGCCCTTGATCTCCGCACTGTTGGAGCCACTCCTGTTGTTGAGGGCCTCGATCACTTGCAGCTATAGAGAAATTAAAGAGTCAACCTTGCCATGGAAATTAAGATGGACTAGGTTGTTGTTACCTTAGGGTAAGAAGGAAAAGGTGAGGATTCCAATTATGCAGTGGCGTCAACATTGACCTCCATGGATGGCTTTTGCTCGGAGGGCTTCACAGAGTCAACGACGAAAGCTTCGGTGTAGGAGATACAAGCACCATGGACTGTGACGATCTTCTCGGCAACCTTGTGTTCGGGCTTGTGTCGCTGTTTACGGCCATGCCTGATATTGGCATCCTCGATCAGGCTTGATGGGATCTAGGTGGCGGTAGTAGTTGTCCTGGGACAAGAAAAGTAAGTGTAAAAACACAAGAAACACACATAAATGACCGTTTGCTTGGACACTACAGAAACACATGAATCCGATGATTTTCCTTCAAAATTCACATGCAATAAGCCATTTTATAGAAATTTTATAGCATTAGTAAGCTCCAATCCTTTGTATCAAAGGACCAAATAGAAAAATTTCATATATGATTTGAGTCCTTTGATTCAAAGAGATCCTAATGTGTGAAATTTGTATATTAATGGTTCAAACGCACCTAAAAATTCCTATATATTTATTGTCGTATTCAAACGACAAAAGTTTTTTGTGTTTCTAATTCTATGTTAGAAATTACTATGCATACGATCCAACTGTCCGACTCACATACAGACGAATGAATTTGATCAATGGTTGTAAACAGTTGTAGTGCATATAAACATGTTCTCCTTTGATCTATAGTTGCATGTCTCTAGTTGTACATGAGTTGTACAACTGGGTCATGTATCATCTGTGTTTGTTTCCATATGAATTTCTATCATGTTCTTGGATTTTTCCTATCTCTACGATTTTACAATATACATTCCAAAGTAACCCTGAATAATTTTAAAATCTAATGACTAATCCCACCACCAACTCAATACTAAACTTTCAGTCCTCTTTTTCGAAGTTGCCAAATAGGATGCACAAGATATACATTTTGCCTATTTTTGAAATGTGAATGATGTTTATTTTGTCTAGTTTTACTGTTAAGAGATGTAATTCTAAAACGAACCATTTTTTTTTTAAAATGAAATTTGGATGGAAAGGATACGAACAAGACAGCAGCTGCTGGTTGGGGATCTAATAGAAACGGAGAGAAGGAATTCATTCAAATCAAAGAGTAAAAAACAAATCTTTCAAAGAAGAGCGATCGATTCGATCCATCATCCCCAATCTCGAGCCCCAAGTAAACCCTCTCCTCCTTTCCTCTCCCCGCCGCCGCTACCGCCACCGCCGCCGCCGCCGCCGCCGCGCCGAGCCTTACTCCCATTCCTTCCCTCGATGACCGCATGAGATGTGCGGCGGCGGCACGGTCCTTCCTCCCTCTCCCCTCCACCACCCGCATCCACACCACCGCCACCGCATCGTCTCCATCTCTCGCCGCCGAGCTCGACGCCGCCGACGCCCTCCACGCGCTCCTCTCCACGCTCCCGCCCTCGCTCCCCGCGCTGCTCCCCTGCCTCTCCCTCCTCTCGCCAACCCTCACCCCGCACGCCATCTCGGATGCCCTCCTCTGCGCCGCCATCCCCGCCGCCTCCCGCCTCCGCCTCTTCCTCTTCTCCGCCCTCTCGCCGCGCCTCCGCTCCCGCCCGCTCCACGCCCACGCCGTATCCCTCCTCCTCCGACTCTCTTCCCATGCCGACGAGGCCATGTTCGACGCCCTCGCCGACGCCCGCGCCGCCGGCCTCCCGGCCTCCTCTTCCGCTTTCGCGGCACTCGTCGCCGCGCACTCCTCCGCCGGCCGCCACGCCGATGCCGTCCAGGCGTTCTCCCGGATGGATGAGTTCCAAAGCCGCCCCACCGCCTTCGTCTACAACACCATCCTCAAGGCCCTCGTCGACAGCGGGGTCATCCTCCTCGCCCTGGCTCTCTACAACCGGATGGTCGCCGCCGGCTGCGCGCCCAACAGGGCCACGTACAATGTACTCATGGACGGGCTGTGCAAGCAGGGTATGGCGGGGGATGCGCTCAAGATGTTCGACGAAATGCTTGACAGGGGGATCATGCCCAATGTGAAGATCTACACCGTCCTGCTCTCGTCCCTGTGCAATGCAGGGAAGATTGACGAAGCCGTGCAGCTTCTGGGATCGATGAAGGACAAGGGGTGCCTGCCCGACGAGGTCACTTACAACGCCTTCTTGAGTGGTCTGTGCAAAGTTGGTAGGGTCAATGAGGCATTTCAGCGCCTGGTGATGCTGCAAGATGGTGGATTTGCACTGGGGTTAAAAGGGTATAGCTGTTTGATTGATGGTCTGTTCCAGGCCAGGCGTTTTGATGAGGGCTTTGGCTATTACAGGACAATGTTAGAGCGCAACATCTCACCAGACGTTGTTCTGTATACGATAATGATCCGTGGTTGTGCAGAGGCCGGCAGAATTGAGGATGCCTTATCATTCCTTGATGTAATGAAAAAGAAAGGTTTCGTGCCTGACACCTTTTGTTATAACACAGTGCTCAAGGTTCTATGTGATCACGGTGATCTAGAGAGAGCTCACACGTTGAGGTCAGAGATGTTGCAGAATAACTTGGTCCTAGACTCCACTACACAAACTATCATGATATGTGGACTGTGCAAGCGAGGACTTGTTGATGAGGCAATGCAGATTTTTGATGAGATGGGAGAGCATGGTTGTGATCCAACAGTTATGACATACAACGCACTCATTGACGGATTCTACCGGGAGGGCAGACTGGAGGAAGCTCGTATGCTTTTCCATAAGATGGAGATGGGAAATAATCCGTCCTTGTTCCTTCGGTTGACCCTCGGTGCAAACCAGGTGCGTGACAGTGAGAGCCTCCGTAAACTGGTTCATGATATGTGCCAATCTGGCCAGGTGCTAAAAGCATACAAACTTCTTCGAAGTATAATAGACAGTGGAGTCGTTCCTGATGTTGTCACGTATAACACATTGATAAATGGACTCTGTAAAGCGAGGAATCTTGATGGAGCAGTAAGGCTCTTCAAAGAGCTTCAACTCAAAGGAATTTCTCCTGATGAAATCACTTACGGGACTCTTATTGATGGGCTGTTGAGGGCGCACAGAGAAAATGATGCCATGATGTTGTTTCAGAACATTTTGCAGAGCGGTAGCTCCCCGAGTTTGTCAATCTACAATTCTATGATGAGATCGCTATGTAGGATGAAGAAATTGTCGCAAGCAATCAACCTCTGGTTGGATTACCTGCCGAAAAAGTACAATTTCCCAGTGGAGAGTGAAGTACTTGCTAATGCCCACAAAGAAATTGAAGATGGTTCCCTGGATGATGGAGTAAGGGAGTTAATCAAGATAGATCAAGAATATGGTTCTATTAGTTCAAACCCTTATACCATTTGGCTAATTGGGCTTTGTCAGGTAAGGAGAACTGATGATGCACTTAGGATTTTTCATACTCTTCAGGAGTTTGGCATTGACATCACACCAGCATGCTGTGCCCTTCTTATCAATTACTTATGTTGGGATAGAAATCTAAATGCGGCAGTTGATATTATGCTGTATGCATTGAGTAAATCCATCATTTTGTCACAACCTGTAGGCAACCGCTTACTTAGGTGGCTTTGTATCTGTTACAGAAGGCAGGATGCACAAGCTCTTGCATGGAGAATGCATCTTGTAGGATATGATATGGATGTATATCTCCGTGAGCCTACAAAAAGTTTGTTATACAGTCAATAGAAAAGTCTGTAGTGTTTGTAGGACTACAGAGCTGCCCTGAAGAGGGATGCTGATGTTTTTGTTCTGTACCAATTTTCTAAGGAAGAAAGCAAAATAGGGTGTTATTTACTGATTTCTTAGCTCTTGCAAGGGATTTTGTAACCATCAGTTGAGTTGTAACTTCAATAATGAGTCAAATTTTTTGATGTTCCACAGTCTATCATAGACCTCTTGTTGATCCGGTACAATTAATGTGCTGTTACTCAGTAGGCTGAGATATTTGCATTCTACTACCTCCGTTTTAGGTTATAAGACTTTCTAGCATTGCCCACATTCATATAGATGTTAATGAATCTACATGTGTCTAGATTCATTAACATCTATATGAATGTGGGCAATGCTAGAAAGTCTTATAATATGAAACGGAGGAAGTAGTAAATTTCACATGTCTCAGCTGCAACAAGAATGCAATACGTTCTCTTGTAAGCTCGGGATAAACAAAATGTTGATCATAATATTTAAAGTTTTTAGTTATGCTTTTTCATTGATCTTGAGCTATTCTTTGTATGCGATAGACATCATCGGTTTTTCCCTATTTATTATCCTCTTTGTGTGGGTCTTTGTATATCGTCTTGTCATTCTGGAGGTGAAAATGGGCTGGTAGTGTAAGTTGCAGCCTTGCAGGTAAAACATTACTTATATGATATTGTTTCCCCTGCTTCCGTATTTTATTGTGAAAATTGCACATAACCTGTATATGATATTCTTGTTTCTTCTGTTCTAATCCGCAGTTTCTTTTTCATATCTTTATCCATGAATCTTAAAAGTTGATGGTGTTCTCAATCAATTTTTTCAGGTATGTTCAATCATTTTGAAACAGAGCTACATATCTAATGCCATTAATATTTTTCGGTACTTGTTGTATGGTTAATGGCATTCAATTAAGAAAATAACCTAGAAGAACTTGATGAATTACAAGCAAATTACTGAGTGGTTAATGGTTATATCCAATATTAGTTCTTAGTCAAGTTTTTTAAGGCCCTGTTTGGAAGACATGAATTTACATGTCTACAGGAAGTTCCCATGCCCCAACTCCCAGATGGGGCCTAAATGTCACATACAGATGTCAGGGTTTTTCTTGCCTTGATTTCCCCTGAACTGATCAACTAAATCTGACTGTTGATCTAGCTTTTTGATGTGCCATTTAATTGAATGTTGGAATGTTGCACACTTGCACCTTGTATATACAGCATCATATTTGTGTAGAGGAGTATCGTTTATTACCACTACATAGTAGTTGTGTGGTCAATGGTCTAAAGAAATTGTGATTGTATAAAATCAACTAAAAAACATAAAAAAGAATTGATTAGTTGCAACCAAGTTATTCAGTGTTCAATGGAATATTAGAGTTTAATCCATGACATACCTTTTGATTGTACTTAACTGAGCTACTTGTTCTGGTTACCAATGTAGTTTCTGGAGGTGACAAAGAATATTCTATGAAGGACCACAAGTCACATGCCTATGATGTACATCATACCATACCATAACCTTCATAATATGGTATAAACCTTTACATTATTTAACATCCAAGGGAAGTTGAAATGAGACATTGCTCCTTCTATACAGCTATCATTAAGACATCTGCACTATAGAGCATGCAATGTATTAGGACATTCAAATGCTTTTGTGATATTTGAGATGTGCAAATACTCTGTTTCTCGAATTACAGGCCTTCTCAAGCATCTGACAGCCAATTGAATATTTGGACAAAGAGTACCCCTGTGTAAGTTTTTTTGTTCCTTTTAGTTCAGATGGATAACTCTAACATATAGTTCCTTTTCTAACATGGTCTTTGTGCGTCTGCTCTTTACAGATGAGGACCCTCTCATATCTCAGAATTTTATTTAGTGTGTTCTTGGATATCAGGAATCAGAAGCTTAGGATGATCGGGAAGGCAACCTGATTATAGCTGCAGATAAAGGTGATAATCTTTATAAATTGTTGCATTCTATAACTAATTGTTTGCTTGTTGGCTTATAAGTCGCTGCTGGAATTGAATTTTAAAACTTGATTTTTAAGTTGGTTGTGAAGTGTTTTCATAGTTTTCTATTTTCCAGCCACGGCTTTTGAACCGCCAAGAATAGACGGATAAAGGTCTTACCCTAATATTTTTGGTTGCTTCATTTATTTTCTTTACGGCTTATATGATTTCTATAGCTATTGCCTATTAAATTGTGGCCATCTACTCCCTCCAGTTTGGATTGTCAATAAAGCCTGTCTCTGGCATATACTTGATGGCTTGTACTCTTAGTGAACCAAGCCCCAGCTTGGCTTGATTAGGCTCAAATACATATGTGTTTGTAAATTGAGCCTTATCGGGTTACGTGCAAGCTTATCTGAGCCTATTCTATACTCACACAGCACAGTATTGCCTTATTGAGCCAAGATCAAACCTATTACCTATTCAAGCCTACAATATATTATATTGCATAAAAAAATATTATATAATTGCATTGATGAAGTTATTCAAGGTTCAACTGAGGTCAGCTACTCAGCTCGAACCACCGACTCATTGCTCAGGTCAGCTTGCTGACATCCTTTTCTAAACCCTGTCCTATTGGGGTTTTTTTGAGTCCTTTTGAATCTTTCCCTCCTCAATATAATGATGCGCAGCTCTCTTGCGTGTTCAAGAAAAAAAAAAGCTTGCTGATGTCCTTTTCTAAGTGTAACCAAACTTTATAAACTTTAGCTATTCTACAAAAAATTGAATTGGACATAGAAATGAAATGCTAATGTATGCCTCAAAAAGTTCTTTCATAATATTTATAATTGTATCACATGTTACAAATATTTTGTAAGAGAAACTAGAAAACATGTGTGTTGGAAACTATGTTGATGCTCAAAATCTGCCCTTTTATGAGAGAGAGTATGTGGTGGGAGTGGGACATACTTACATGGTGTAAACCATTGCTAGCTGTCTATTTAACCTCTTCTATAGGGTGTTATCTGCATTGTTCCTGTAGTTGCCTTGGGTACATGTTGGCCCGTTGCCTTGGGTACATGTTGGCCCATTGCAATCCAAGTACATTTGCCATAACATGATATATGATGAGCCCTTGTTTGGGTTAGGGGTTAGGATTTCTTCCCATCCACCAACCCTCATACCCACCTAGGCCCCCAGTAGCCTGAGCCTGCTACTGCTGGTCCAGAGCCCATTCTCCTTTGCTTTGCTTCACACGCGTGTGCACGCTGTCTGCTCCATGGGCACGGGGCTATGTCACAGGACAACACCAGATGTGGGCACACTACCTGGAGCTATGAAATTTCCTCAAAAGCTTTTTAAAAAATAGTCATATGTAGGGGAGGTGAATAGTACAACCATAAAAAATCTCTAAATAAAAAATATAATTTCGTTTGTAACAACAAATAAAGAATCGCACATCCTGAATGCAGTTTGCCAATTCCATATCTCAACCAAAATCGAGTTTGCACTTATAATTCTACATATGTTGTTTTTCTGAAAACTTTTATAGAGTGGTTTCCATGGTTTGTACCGTGGTAGCTTTCATCATATATTTTCATCAACTGTTGCTGGAGTGTTTCTGTCCTTGATGAACATTTTGATTTACGATCGTTTTGTGGCATGGCATCATCCGGAATCCAGTTTAAATGATGTTTGTTTATAAATTTTCGTTTTATGCATTGATGTTATTTCTGTTAACTAATTTTTAAACCTTGGCACTCATTGGGTCAGGTATTGCCCTTGGCTACAGCAAGAATAAAGGAGCCAGTCAATCTGGTAAACAGGTAAGTTTAGTTTTGAAATGGGGAATCAAATTTGGTTTCATTGTTCTGGAACACTGTAGTATTAATTACAGATTCAACTTGATGCTGATAAAAAGTTACAAAATTAGCAGTTTAGCACTAACAGCAATTATACACTAAGAGACTAACTAAAGGGGTGGAAACCTAATATTACTATGAGCATTTACTCGAAAGCGCCTGGCTCTATTCGATGGCCATGCCGCCATTTTTGTTACTCTTGTTCTCGCCTCCTCCTGACGTGCCCTAGCATTCTGATGGAGCAGCAAAGTATTTATCTTTAGGCATGCTTGTTAGTGCTACACATTACAGTAGTGTTATTTTTAGAAGAAATGAACTTCCCTTCCTTCCTTATGGTACTAACTGAAATGCAAAATATTGTCTGGTGTTTCTTGACATCGTGATTACACTTGTAGTGTAGATCGATTTTTTTTCTTCAAATATGAATCCTCTGTCTAATGATAGCTGTGAAATCCCTAGTGATGATTGGCCTCTTTCTTGATGTTCATTAAGATCATTTAAATGTGCCACCACGTTGTATTTATTGACCAGTGTCACTGTCAACTGGTCACAATTGTTTGAAACAATTTAGATTTGGAACTTGGAATACAACTTCTGAAATGGAGACAAGTGCTAAGATTTCAACAGGTCAGTTGGCCTAATCCACTATCTGTTGACCCCATAGAAGAAAAACCCTCCAATTCTGCTGTATGAAAGTAATACACGCTGACAAAAGAGGTTCTATTTGCCGAATCTTCTCCCTTTTCCATTTAGCAAATGCCCTGCTCTGTGCATGCTTGTGCTTTCCCACTTGACAAATGGCAATTCGATCTTAGTGGTAAGCATAAAAACTAAACCAAGCATTTTTGTCGTCAATATTATTACTGTAGTTTTAGAACATTGGAATAAACACAGCATAGCTGGATTGTATCTAGCTTATCCAAACAGTAGATGGTCTGTGTTTGAGAAAAAAAAAACTACCAAAATGCCTGTGTTTTTGGATATCCATAGACTTACGTATGTTTTGATTTTTGACCATTGTTTTGCATAACAGGTAGAAAGTGTTTAATCTTATAAGATCATCCTCAATGAGGGCTGTAATGACGTTCTTTTCATGTTATGTATTTATGTTCTTTTGTATTATTATTATCCAATAAACTTAACAAAACTACACTTTATAATTAGAATAAAAAGTAGTAGTTTCACAAGACTTGATGCATAATCCTTGGCTTTGTTTGAAAAAAAATATCAAACAACTGCATTTGCAAGTAATAGTTTGGCAAGACTATACCGTTGGTAGCACATTGTTTAACATAAGTAATATGTTAATTATATTTTTCCCTAAAAGTATAGTTTCATAAAACAGCTTGCAAGTAAATAAAAGTGCAGTTTGTGAAGCTATCTGTAGTGTGTGATGTTTTTTGGGGGGCATTAGAGGTGTAGTTTCTTTTAACATATTTAGCGTAGTTTTATTTGTATTGTGAGCATGAAATAGGGCAGGTGGTTTCACTTTTACCAAGATCTCCAAAGTAATCTTTTCATCATTTTCATAATGTGTAATGGTACGTGAAGGTAAACGTTACACAGCCAGCAAGAGGAAGCATATATTAGTATAAACTGTATGCAAATAAAGAAACAAATGACACATGAGTACGTACAAGGTGCAGCTAGGGAGTGGGCACATTTTGTTCCTATGTGCGTGGTTGGTGCCCATCTCCCAAGTCCCAAACACCATTTGGAGTTTTCTCACACAAACAGAATATTTCTGGGATCCCTTGTCTGCATTTGCATCAAGAGATGGTCACGGGTGATGCTGCACTGCAATTGCATGTGCATATGCTTGTGCTTGCTCTCTCTACCTAGTTACTATGTTTGTTCTTTTTATTAATCCTGAAATGTATATTGCTACAAGAAGAGAAAGAAAAAAAAAGGTGTATATTGCTACAAGAAGAGAAAGAAAAAAAAGGTTAAGCAGCAAAGTATTCATGTAGTTCAATTGAATAATACATCAGAAATTGATTAGCACCAGTTGATTGCTAATTTCAAGGTTTGGAGGTAGAAAGAAATTAGTGAAAAAAAGCAGCAAAGCTTTGATGTTGACAACAGAATGCTTTGATGCTTTCTAGGTTTGATGTTGTTGGTCCCAAATTGCTCTGCTCTTAGCTAGTACTTCATGCATATCATGGCCATATGCAAATGAATAATCAACTCATATTAACAGGCAAAGATAATATGATGGTATGAACAAAACACACCAATTCCTTTCAGAAATTGGGCTGGAAAACCATGGCAAAACCAACAGCGAGCAAACTACTACATGCATGGTGCAAAGCATCAAGAACTCAACAAGTTTACAGGTTTGGGACATGGAGGAGAAAAAAGAGATGAAGAATGAACGGCGTGCGTGCGTCACTGAGCCGACGACGACGGCGACGGTATCCTGTCCATCGCCGCCACCACCTCCTTCATGGACGGCCTCTTGTGCGGCGCCATGGCGCAGCACGCGAACCCCAGCCGGAGGCAGCTCGCCAGCGCCTCCTCCCTCCCGGCCATCTCCCCGCGCAGCGCCGCGTCGGCCAGCCGGAACACCTGCTGCCCGCTCTCCTCCGCGGAGCTCCACTGGCAGAGCTCCAGGCTCGTCAGCGCGCGCCCGGCGACCAGCTCGAGGAGCACCATGCCCAAGGAGTAGACGTCCCACTTGGCGTTCGCCTTGGGGTTCTTCACGCCCTCCGGCGCCTGGTACTGCGCCACCGCTGTGTCGCCGGACCCGGACGGCCCCGCCAGCGGGCTCGCGCCCGGCGGCGGCGACAGGTCCGGCAAGCTCTTCGCCGACCGCTTGCTCCCGAACCGCCCCGCCCCCGCCGCAGCCGCCGGCTTGAGCGTGTCCCCGCCGCGGATGAGCCGGTGGATCCCGAGGTCCGCCAATAGCGGCTCCATGTCGGCGTCGAGCAGGATGTTGCTGGGGCGGACGTTGCCGTGCACGAACTTCTTGTCGTGGAGGAAGGCCAGCCCTCTCGCCACGCCGCGCGCGATGCGCAGCCGCGAGCTCCAACTCAGGCTGATTGGCGACGACCCCGTCTTCCCTGAAGTGCACAAACGCGAGTTAGCAACGCGCGACGCGGCGGCGGCGGCGATGGCGATGCTTTGGGCTTACTCTTGACGGAGATGTTGGCGAGGCTGCCATTGGCGGCGAAGTCGTGGATGAGGAGCATCTCGTCGGGTCCCCAGTAGAAGCCGCGGAGGCGGAGGATGTTGGCGTGGCGGAGCCTGGCGATGGCGCGCATGTGGGCGTCGAACTCGCTGAACCGCCTCACGCCGGCGTCGTCGCTGCCGATCCTGCGCACCGCCAGCACGGCGCCGTCGGCCAGCACCGCCTTGTACACGATGCTGCTGCCCGCCGCGCCCAGGATGTACGCCGACGCCTTCAGCAGCGTCTCCATCTCCAGCTCCACCTCGCCGTCCACCGTCACCAGCACCGCGCCGCCGCCGCCGTCCTTGCCCTTCTTGTCGTCCGTCTTGGCCTTGGCGGCGACGACGCCCTCCTTGGACGCCGACGTGTCAGTCACCTCCTCCGTGCTGTCGCTCTCGTCTCCGGCCTTCTTCCGCAGGCAGCACGACAGGCTCCGGCCGATGCCGTCCGGCGACTCGTCGGGCTCCGGCTTCTTGAACACGACGCCCATCCTCTGCTTCGCCGCCTCCTCCCGCTGCCTCTTCTTCCTCACCTGGTACACGTACATGAACACCACCACCAGGACGGCGATGCCGGCCACGTCGCCGGCGGCGATGGCGATGATGGTGGCCATCCTCATCCTGCCCTGCTGGCCTGATCCTGACGCCGGCGCTCCGGTGTCATCGCCGGGCAGCGCCTCGGTGGGGTTCTTGGGTATCGCCGCGATGGCCGGCGGCGAGCGTGCCGTGCCATTGATGGGTGGATCCGCGGCGGAGGCGCAGAGGCTGTCGAGCGGCCTCCCGCACAGCTCGGCGTTGCCCGCGAACGCCGTGGGCCTCTGCACGGTGAAGGGCGCCAGCGTGGGAATGGCGCCGGTGAGGTTGTTGTAGGAGAGGTCGATGGTGACGTTGGGCGGCAGGCGCGACGCCATCTCCGGCGGGATGGCGCCGGCGAGGCGGTTGGAGGAGAGGTTGACGTAGCGCAGCGCGGCGCCGCCGAAGTCCGGCGGGAGCGTGCCGTTGAGGAGGTTGGAGCTGACGTCGAGCACCTGCAGCGCCGGGAAGCCCCCGACGGGGAGCGCGCCGGAGAAGAAGTTGTTGGCCAAGGAGACGGCGGTGAGGTTGGGGAGCAGGGTGAGGTTCGCCGGGATGGGGCCGGAGAGGGCGTTCCCGGCGAGGTTGAGCGCGCGGAGGCTGCGGAGCTGGCCGACCTGGTCGGGCAGGGCGCCGTTGATGCCGTTGCCGGCGAGCGAGAGCACGCGGAGCTCCGGCGCGCGCAGCAGCTCGACGGGGACGGTGCCGTTGAGCGCGTTGCCGGAGAGGTCGAGGTGGCGGAGGTGCTCGATGAGGCCGAGCTCCCTGGCAATGGGGCCGACCAGCTGCGCGTTGGGCAGGACGACGCTCACCACCCTCGCTGCCTCCGACGCCGACGACGACGGGAAGGCCATGCAGACGACGCCGTTCCAGGCGCAGGGCGTGTCGTCGGAGTAGCCCCAGCCGGCGAGGGAGGCGAGCGGGTCAGCCAAGAGCGAGAACTTGAAGGAGAGGAGCAGCACGCCGTCCTGGTTGAGCGCCGCCGCCGTCGGCTGGGTCATATGGCCGGCGCCAAGGAGGAGGAGGAGCAGCAGCAACGAGATCGCCATGGACGACGACATGGAATGGAGATGCCAATGGCATGCATGGAGATTTGAGGGCATAAGAAGGGAATGAGGGTTTTGGATTGGTTAGGGATAGTAGGATGGTAGTTCACCAAAAACTCTCTTCTTGTAAAGAGGGAAGGAAGAGAAGATGGTTGGATAGATAGCTAGGCTCTACTCACTCTAGAGTGAGTGAGTGAAGTGGGAGTAGTAGTAGATCCCCCCCTCTCTCTCTCTCTCTCTCTCTCTCTCTGTGGGGCTCTGTCTGACTAAAGTAGTATCAAAAGGGGTCTGTCTGTCTCTGCCCCTCTTTCTATGTTGTCAAAAGGGGTTATGAGGGATGAAAGGGAGTGTTCAATCATGCAAGAATGTGAATGAATAAATGAGTGAAATGGATAGCTCATCATCACCCTTTAGAGCAAGTTTAATAGTATCGCCGGGCTGAAAATTTGTACATGTAAGTAATAGACGGTACTAATAGATGATACGTATAATAACTAGTTGCTAAGTTACCTACCCACACATCCCTAAGCAGTTGATTTTTATTTTTTTAATGAGACTTGTTTCTTTCTACCCAATCTTTGATGGAGCAATGGTTAAGTCATTGGGCAAAAGCTAGGACTGAGGACTGGTTCTCAGGACTTACATCGTTTCCTGTGCTGGAGCTCGGCGATTGCATTAGCACCCACTGCCTTCTCTCTCCGGTTTTCTCTCTCTTCCACCTATGATTTCTATGATGTGGATGCTTGTGTCGCCGGCTTATCGTACTCTATTATACCTGCTCTTAGTGGATATCCATGAATTGAATTGAATGATTCCTAGTGGTATCAAGAAATTTTGAGGCTGTTGTGGAATTGGCATGGTGAGGTTGTTTGTTTGATGCTAGATGCTTTTGTTTGCCAACTTTTGGGCCCCCACATGCATGGATGGATGGAGTTGTTTTTTTTTTTTTAAAAAAAAGAATGGGGCTGATGGATGGATGAAGGATTGGGGGTATTGGTAAAAAGGTGCATGCCAGCCAGCCAGTTTTGGTCTGGTATACTTTGGTCCAATCCATTGCCAAGGGGTGGCCTTTCACAAAGAGAGAGAGAAAAAAAAGAGAATAGGATATGGCTGAATCATGAAAAGGGGTATGCATACAAGCATGCACAAAAGTAAGCTATTTTGTCCATGAAAAGGCAGGGAGTCGACCTGTGACATATATATGTTGGGTCCTGTCTTCTGTCACTTGTGTAACCCTTTTTGTTTTCCCCTGATCGAACGCTCGAAGCGTGTGCATTTTGTATCACTGTGTATGTATGTGTAGGGCACAAGCTGAAAGCATGTAAATATATATGTAGACCAGGACTAGAATAATTTCACAAAATTGCAAGTTAGCTGCACAGGAGCCCAACTCCTCGGCTGCAAATAGAATCATCATCGTCTTGTAGGTCTCCTTTGGATTGAAGAAATTTTTGCTCCCTTTGTCTCAAAAGTATGATGCTATTAATTTAACACATAATGTTTAACCTTTCATCTTACTTAAGAGAAATATTTAAATATCATTTATTTTGTTGTGATTTGTTTTATCATCAAAGAAATATAATCTTAACTTATATTTTTACATATTTATACTAAATTTTTAATAAAACGAATGATCCAATGTTATGAAAAAAATTAATAGTGTAATATATTTTAGGACAGATGTAGTACGAAATACGATGGAATTAAATCCTTCCAAAAGTTTTGCTTTGAGAGCCTTTAGATGGTAGAATTGATTCATATGAATTTCATGGGATAGGGGAATTTCCTTTGTATTTTTAATTTGATTGAAAACCTTAGAAATCTTGTAGGATTCTAATCCTATAGGATTTTTTTCTATATGGTCCTTTGAAATAAAATGATTGAAAACTGTTGGATCCTATGAAATTCCTAATTAGGCCTCCTTTGATTCATAGGAATTTCATAGGAAAAATATAGGATTTAGGATTTGGCACTGTAGCAGCCTTTGATTCACATGATTAGGGCACAGGAAAGTTAGATGAAGTTTTCCTTTGGAACTTATTTTCACGGGGAAAACATAGGAAAAGAAAACATCCATCCTAATCTCTTTTTTCCATGTAGGATCTAGGTAAATGATAGATCTGTGCATCATTGTTGTTCTTTTAGAAGAAAATGTACATTGCGATATTATGAATAAGACCAAAATGACATGTATTAATACACTTCCTAGCATTCCGTTTCCTGTGAAATTCCTATACCCTTTCAAATGACTAGTAACACAACTTTCCTATGTTTTACAATTCTCTATTTTTACCGTTACATTCCTACAAGATTTATGTATTTTTCCTATTCCTATGTTTTTTTATCCTACGTTTCAAAGGAGTCCTAAGGATCAGCTCAGTTCATATAAGTTTTGGAGGATTTTTAACATGAGGTCCAACCTTATGGAAAGTTTCCTATGAGTTTATCTCTTATCTAATTCCCATGTTTTTCTAGTGGTTCGATCAAGCGATCATTTCTGTATTTTCATGTGTTTTACAATACTTTGTTTTTTTAGTATAATTCCTTACAAAATCCTATATTTTTCATATTCTTTTGTTTTCTCAATCCTTCGATTCAAATGGGCCCTTAGAGGAATTCTACCAAGAGTTCTAACTTTGTGTTTTCAATTCCTTTGAATGTCTCAATATGCACCTTTGAAT
Organism: Oryza glaberrima; assembly: GCF_000147395.1. NCBI lineage: Eukaryota > Viridiplantae > Streptophyta > Magnoliopsida > Poales > Poaceae > Oryza > Oryza glaberrima. The sequence goes on along the minus strand of NC_068334.1, from coordinate 641,596 downwards.
CAAAATCCTAGAGAAATGAAATCCTCCAAAATTTCTACAATTTTCCTTTGAATCAAAAGGGGGCCTTATCTCTGTTTCTCTCCCTCCTCTCACTAGTAAATCAATATACAGTTTTAAAACTTCCTGTACTTTTCATGCCTGTACTTTTCATGTGAGACACACAAATATCTACCTTGTACAATTCCTGCAGGATTCAATAAGCCATGACATCCTGATCTCCTTTGCTTTTAAAATTCTAGCGTTCCAAAGGAGCCCGTAGTATAAAATTTAGGCCAGAGGAAGTGTTTGGAGAGGGCTCCAGCCAAACTTGAGGCTTTATATATATCGGTGTAAGTTTATTCTAGAATTGTCACGAAACAATAGCTGATCAAACTGCTATTGAAATCAAGCTGTTGAATACGACAGTTGTAATTTTGTGGGAAATGTCAAGCTCCTGAAACAACTACTATACTACATACAATCTGGACCTAGGAGTGCACTAGTTCAGTTACGTACACCCTAGTGCATATATATACTCTCATGTTTCATAATTCTTACATGTTTTAAACAAGGTCAAGATTAAATAATTAAAACTTTAACTATCAATAACCTTTATAGTTTGAAGACATTTGACACGATGTATAGATTAGTCTAAAAAGTACTTTAATAATAAAATTACACATTTATTTAATTCTGTTATACTATAATAGAAAAAATTATAGTTAAGACATTTCATGAGGATCGTGTTATTATCTAAAACGTAAACAGAAAGAAGTAGTAGTACATTTGTAAGAATACGATGCCCTGGCAACAAATTAAAAAGATGGAGTGAGAGTGATATGTGAATGAACTGTTCTAAAGAAAGAGAAAGTGAATGAACGGAATACACATATTCAGACTTAAGATTTTCCGCTCTTAATTTCTTGAGAATGGAGCAGAGTCGGCAGGCACACATGTGAGTCAACAGTAGTGGAGGTGTGGCCTGTGGAGTTTTGGGCTGTGAAGGTCATTGACTCCAACAGTTTTTCAGAGGGTGCATGCAATGGGCAGTGCAGGGCTGCAGGCTCGGTATCAAAAAGGACTAGTCCAGCTTTGTCTTTGTCCAACCAAATGTACATAAAAAACTATATATAGATTTGTGAATGGAGGCAGGCAGCCAACGCAAGAGGCAAGGGCCATGCCATACCTGCCTGCCTTGTGGGCTCATCCTTCCCTATCGAGGATCTATCCTCTGTAGTTATATGTGCAGTTAACACTTATATTAGTATCACATAACAGGGGTGTGTTTAGTTCCACACCAAAATTGAAAGTTTAATTGAAATTGAAACGATGTGACGGAAAAGTTAAAAGTTTATGTGGGTATAAAAGTTCGATGTGACGTTTTTAGGTTCAAGGTTTGGAACTAAACTCGGCCTAGGCTGAATCGACGGATCACAACTAGTGGGCTCAGCTAGCTAAGGTAGGGTTTATTATTTTGGTTAAGTTAGCATAGAATGATGGAAGCAGTACCACTGCTGCGTTAATGTAAGAGCAAATTACTTGTGTACCCTGAAAACTCACTCAATCCCTTTCATACCCCTAAAATTTACCCGATCCCTTCTATACCTCTGAAATTTTAACTTGATCCCTTCCATGTCCCTACCGTTACATTTTCCTTTATTTCGCTACTACGTTTGGTTGCAAATGTCTTTTTTGCCCTTGATGTTTTAGGTTTGAATATAAGTTTGAAAAACGATAGAAAATTTTGTTTGAGTGCACAGTATGTGCATTTTATGAAACTAATGAGACTAAATAATTTGTGCAGAAAATTTTGACATAAATTTTGCAAATAAAACAAATGTAATAAATTAAAATTTTTATTTGAAATTTTAATAGGACAATGGATATTTTTTATCGAAAGCATTCATTAAAAAATTATTGTGAGCATTGGTAGTCCTATCTTTGTATCAGTGCTCCTCATTTTTATGACTTTTCTTAAAAATATATACATATTTTTTATTTCTTTATCTAAAAATAAATTTTGTGATAAATAATGCATCGCACAACAAACTCATAACTATAATAGTCTCATGCGACAGACTTTACGTTTTTAATAATGTAATTCATGATTTTCTATGTTTATCCAAAGGGTAAAATGGTCATTTTTATAGAAATTAGACGGTCAACTGACGGGAGGGGTATGGAAGGGATCAAAATCAAATTTTAGGGTATACAAGGAAGGAAGCGAAATTTAGGGGTATAGAAGGGATTAGCTAAAATTTAAGGGGTGTAGAAGGGATTTTCTCTTAATGTAATGTTGCCGTGGAAGGCGGTGCCACATATCCTATCAGACAGTGCTATGGTCTCGGAAGAGAGAGGATGAAATAGGGAATGGGCCTTGTGCATCCTCCGTCCATATATTAACTATTGCATGCCCTCAATGCTCAAGCTTGCCTCCCCAAGTCTTCCTTGGAGAAATTATTCGAAAACTCTTGCGTCGCCCTCCCCAGGGGCGGCTCGGGAGGCGACGACCCGGCCGCCCCCTCTCCTCCTCCTTCCTCCTCCGCCTCGCCGCTGCCCGAGCGGTCGCCGGCAAAACCGTGCGGCTGCAAGGACGGCAACGGAGGGGCCTCTTGCGGACCTCGCTCTCAGGCGGCCAGGGGACCCGCCAACGGTGGCGGCAGTGGTGGCGACCGCCAGATCCATGCCGCTCTGGCTAGATCTGGCGGGGTGGTGGGTGGCAGCGGGGATAGCGATTGCAACGGAAAAGGCAGGGGCAAGCTGCGCCGGGCGGCAGTGGCTAAAGGCGCAAGGATGGCGACGGCGGCGGGTATGGGCAGCGGGTGCGAAGGTGGCGGTGGTAGAGTCTGCGACCCTGGGCATCCCCGGATCTGCGTCGGCCGCCGCCGGATCTAGAGCCAGGCGCGGGGCAGGAGGCGGTAGGCCACGGGGATGCAGTGGCAGTGCGCAGATGGCGGGGGCAGGTGGCGGGAATACAGCCATGCAGGCGTCAGTGGGAGCAGAGGAGGCGCTGTCGTTGGCGGCGTTGGTGGACGCTGCGCGTGGAGGCACGGCCGGCAGCATGCTGGCCAGCGCGACGCGTTCGGCAGCGGGAGGTCGGCGGCTAGCTTCATGGAGGCCGGCTTGGCGGTGTGGAGTTGTGGTCGGCGACATGGATGTGTGACCAGCCATGGCGGCGAGGTCGTCGCGGCACGTGGGGGCGCAAACGGCATGAGGGGACCAACAAGGCGCGAAGAGGTGCAACTGGTGCGGAGGCCGATGAGGTGCGGCTACCTCGCGGTCGCGGCATAAGGAGACGCGGCGGAGGCCGGCGCGACGTGGGGAGGTGCGGTCGACGCAGTGGGAGGCGAGGTCGGCAGAGGCGGAGGCCGGCGATGTGCGTGCTGGTACGGCAGAGGCGCGGGTGGTGGTGACACATGAAGGCTGGCCGGCGGGGGGCGCCAGTGCAATGGCGCCCATGCGCCGGCGGTAGTTTAGATGGTGGTGGAGCAATGGTGCATCAACTGTGGATAGGCAGGCGGAGGACTGCGGGTGATAGCCCAGCCTGGCTAGCAACAGTGGCGTTTATGCGTCACTCCCCTTCTGAGGGTGCTATCGTGCCTCTAGTGGGGTGTCTGGGTGAAAACCTAGTCTTGATTCTCTTTGAGACCTCGACGGACGGCGATGACGGTGCTTCTGTCGCTTCTCTCCTTGGAGACGTTGTCTAGGCAACCCCTTGCCAAAACCTCCCAAGCAACTGGTGCAAGCTTGTTCTAGATAAACGTCCTCTTGTGTCGACGCCCTAGCTTCTGCAAGCTGGCCACTTCGGAGGGCCTAGGGGGGAGAGCGGTTCGAAAGGACCTAGATGTCGCCTAGAGAGGGGGGGGGGGTGAATAGGCGTTCCTAAGAATTATCACAACTTTATAGCATATTAAAGTGATGAGAACTTTCAAGTCAAATCGGAACTTCCGGTATGGGATTGGAAGTTCCCGTCTTAACCGAAAAGTTCGACAGATAACAGAACAAACACTAGCTATGAACTTGTAGCTCGAACAAACAAAATGTATATGAATCAAAAGGTGACAAACAAGATATCTAAACAAAATATAAGGTCACCAACAATATTAATTAAGCATGCAAGTAGATCGGGTAAAAACAAGCTCAAGCACAATATAAGAAATAGCAAGAACGAGCAAACCAAGAGAGGAGACACGTTGATTTGTTTCCCGAAGTTCGGATCCACGAATCCTACGTCTCCGTTGAGGAGCCACAAGGGCCAGGTCTATTTCAACCCTTTCCTCACAAGGTTGCACAAATGCACTTCTCGGTTTCACTCTTGATTTCTTCCCTTGCGGAGGCAAAATCGAAGCCTTAATAAACTTTCCGTGGCACACCACAAGCTTGGGTGCTCACCGGCGACGCCTAGCCGTCTAGGAGACCTTAGTCCCCAAGAGTCCCAAGAGTAACAAACACAATCGAAGATTTGCTTGCTATGAACTCGAGTGCTCAAAGTGTGGAGTGAAGCTCACTAGCTCTCAACTTTTCAATCTCTCAATCCAACTCTCTTCCCTTCTCAAATCCCTCTCACAAAGAGGCACCACAAAGGATGGAGTGAAGCTCACTAGCTCTCAACTCCTCACTCTCTCAATCCAACTATCTTCACTTCTCAAATCCCCCTCACAAAGAGGCATCACAAAGGATGGGAAATGGGGATGACTATTTGGCTTTGGATGTGTCTAATGTTGCCCAAGAACAGCAGCCACTCAAAGGAGGGGTGGAGGGTTAGATGCAAAGACTGTAATTTTTGGAAGTTCCGAAAAGCATTTTCGGATATGTCCGAATATTTACAGAAGCCAATCGCAGATTCGCAACCATTTTCGGAATGTCCTAAATTTTCGGAGTTTTCCGAAAAATTTTCGGAGCTTCCGATAATTTTTCAGAATTTCCAAAAAGTACAGAGTAAAACGATTATAACTTTTCGCTCGGGAGTCCGTTTTTGATGATCTTGGACTCTATGGAAAGCTCACTCAGAGGACTACCCAACTTCACCAAAAACAAGGCCTAAAGCCACTCAAAGGATAGGTTAAAGCTTGGGTTTCTCTCAAGGTAGCACTATGATAGGTCAATTTGAGCACCGAGACGTACACAAACACCTCGACATTGCATCCCTCTTAATAGTACGGCATTCCTAAACTCAAATATAAATAGGAAGAAAATTATACCAATAGGAATGCCTTCTTTCCATCTTTCTTTCATTGTCTTAAGGGATGCCAATGCCGATACCGTTTCACCATATATTCTTCAAATGATTGCTGAGGTTACTTATAGCTTCAAATGGTCTCGCACGGTCCATCATGACAAAGCCGTCACTCGCCCTTCACCACTGGATTTGGTTCTTCGGCGCCAAGCCCCTTGCTTGCCCTTCACCGCCACATGGTCCATCACGTCCGAGCATCGCTTGCCCTTCACCGTCTTGCCATAGTAGCCACTTCGTATCCCACATCTTCAATATCTCCACTTTGTTATTCTTGGTGTCTCTAGGTGTAATGATATCACTTGAGCATCAGCACCTTTGCAATCCTTGGGACCTATTTCTTTCATTCAACTCAATAAAATTATTAGTCCCAATGATCCGGTTGTCAACCTCCACATGTTAACTAACCGATCGCATGTATAAAATGATATGAATAAATGATGAGTATTAATCAACACCACAAGTGTCATGTACTCAAATATATGCTCACATGTAAAGATCCCAATTAAGTAAAAGTGAATAACTTGTATCAAGTACATGCATAACCAAGGTATAGGATTTGCTCCCCCTAAATGTATGCATACTGAATATTTGTGTGAAGCAAGAGTATGCATAACAAGATATGAAACATTGAGAGCTTATCCTATACAAGAATAGAAGACATTTATCAAATATAGATATTAAAATAAAAACATACCTTCATCATCTCCACGTTCTCAATGTAAATAGACTAAATAAGAGAAAAGACTCAAACAAAACATTAGTCTCACATGCATATGTCAATCTCGTGGAAATATTATATATGAACATATCAATATGTACATGGAGAGAAAGAGTGATACATATAGCTTGATCTCCATGCATTTCATCCTTGCGATTTAGGTCCACCATCAATGAACGTTTCTATCTCAACTCATATGAAATCCGGGAATCACCTCTCACACACTCCACTTTCATATCCACATGAGACTAGGCAAAGAAATGCTTATAAAAACATTAGTCTCACATAATTGGATTTGTTATTAATCATCAAAACCAAATTAATGGCACTTGAACTTTCACGGTTCCATTCTTCTCTCTCACCCTCTCTCCCTCAATCCCAAAGTTGTGGATAGAGCGGGATTTCGTGTCAGTTGTAAGGGTGAGGTTTTGGGCAATCCCAGCTGTAGTTCCTTTGTTGGCCTAGCGGAGGTCGGTCCGGTGCTAGCGTTCTCCTGGGTCTGTATGTTAGATCTGTCTGTGTGTGGGTGGTGGTACACTTTTTCCGTTTTCCTGGTTACGACCTCCCAGGGTTGTAATCTTGTAATTTTTTCCTGCTCTATCAATAGAACTTTCGCATTGTCTAGTGCGGTCATTCAAAAGAAAGTTCTCCAACAATTGTCCCTTCAATTGTGTACTTCATTTTTCTTTAATGCGCAAAAGCTTTACACATCACTATATTAGAAGAAGAATGTTTAAATATAACTTCAACGCTTCATATGGTCGTAGTCATGGAGAGGCTAAGAGAGGGGAATACAATCCAAAAGCAGGCTAGCTGAACCAAAACAAACTCTGAAAAAGAAAGGACATGGGTAAGTTAGCTAATGACAACAACTAACTGCCCAAAATATCTCCTAGAGAAGAAGGTTCCGCCTCTAGCTAGAGCGGCCCCTCTTGCACAATCCTATCCACCACCTTGTCTATCTAGGAAAGAACATTGTCGAAGATGTAGGAATTTTGCTCCAACCAAAGTTGTCATGTAACCAAGAGGACAAGAGAGTCAAAACTCTTCCTGAGGTGCTCATGCATTCGGCCACAGGAGTACTCCCACCAAAGATGGAGGACTGATTGCTGACCAGGAGAGAGGTTTGGCAAACCTGCCTTAGCGAGCAACTTGTGACACACCTACCTAGCGAAAACACACTCCATCAGAATGTGGTTTGCCGACTTTGGCTCCTTGGGGGGTGGGGGCACTGTGCCATAGAAGCTCTGCACAAGGGAAGGAATGGTACCTGGCGAAGAAGGCATTGTATATCAAGCTAGTAGTGAATCCAGCGCTAGTCGACTGCTAGATGAGTCGGTCTGTGATAGAGTCCTGAAGCACGATGTGTTGAATGTTGTCCTAAACTGTGAAGAATTGGAAAAGTACATAAACTTCGAGCACGGTTGAGATGTCCCTGATCCAAGCATTGTAAGGGAGGTCGGCAGCCCCCATTGTTGAATATTGACGGTGAGGAGCTATGGCAGGGAATAGATCCGGAGCAAGCAGACAGATAGCTTGCTCAAGCCAATTATAGGACCAAAACAGTGAGCGGCAACCGTCACCCACAACGATCGCAGTGGATGCCCGAAACATGTCTGTGACGCAAGGCTCAAGCTAAACTATGAAGCTAGCCTAGTAGGGTTTGCGAGTGCATTGCAACCACGCCCACCACATCCGGAGGGTCCAACCCATGATCCAGAGCTCCATGATGCCGAGACCGTCGAACTCCTTGCACTGACACACATTGGGCCATGCCATGACTGCATCCACACTTCAAAAGAATGTCTGCCATCTCGTCAATGGACTTTAGCACCCGGTCTGGCAGCCCGAGTGCGATAGAAAGATGTGAACAGGTTAAATTTAAAACTTAAGTAAATGCGGAAGCAACACTTTTTGGATATATTCGAGAATGATTTCAAATATTTTTGAAAATGACAGCAAGCGAAAAGCACAAAGAAAACTATATCAAATATGAGGAGCAAGCACAAATAGCAGCTAGACTAGCAATGACACAAACAAGCAAAGCTAAGGGAGGGAGAGAGGGATATCACTGAGGTTCTTGCAAGATGAGGTGTTCTCGAAGTTCGAATCCTCGAGGGGATTTTAGTCTCCGTTAAGGAGTTCACATAGAGCCGGGTCTTCACTAACTCTTTCCTCTAGAAGTTGCACAAATACACTCCTCCTTCCACTAGTGGTATCTCTTCCCTTTCGGAGGTGAGATCCGACAATCACAAACTTCTCCCAGCCAACCACAAGTAGATCGGTGTGGCTCAAGAGTCAAGAGTATCACCTCACCGTTTAGTACTCAACCTCCAAGAGTAATGGATAAAGCTAGAATCTCTTGGGGATGAAGCAAGTGCTCAACAAATCTTCACGACGTCAACAACATGCACTTACACAAAATCAAAACCACAACTCTCTCTCTCTCTCTCACACACACACACACAAAATCCAAACTCGAAGATCGGTGGAGAGGGGAATTGAGAAAGCAAGGCTCAAAAGTGAATCTCAAAGTATTGCAAGCCAAGGGAATGAATTGTTCAATGAGAGCAGCAGCCTTGATTTGGAGAGAGGAGGGGGCTATTTATAGCCACAGCATCAGATCTGCCCATTGGGAGCAATTATTCCCTTTCTTGGGAAATTTCCAAAATGGACTTTCAGAAACTTCTGAATGACACCTTCTGGATTTTTTTCCCCCAAAAAGCACTTCTGGAAACTTTTGAAAAGCACCAAAGATGAAGTCAACATTTTCAAATATTTCCGAAAATCAGTTTCGGAAACATCCGAGAAAGACCAATACTGATTTTCTCAATTTCAACACATTTCAGAAATTTCCAATGGCAGTTTTGGAAACTTTTGGAAAATACCAGTACCGATTTTCCAAGTTCAAGTTAGTTTGGAAATTTCTGAATGCAGTTTCGGAAACTTCCGAAAAAGATCAGTATCGATTTTTGCAAGGCAAATATGTTTCGGAAAATTCCGAAACTCATTTTTAGAAAACTCTGGAAAACACCAATGCACAAAATCAAGACTGAGAATTACTTCAAAAAAGATTTTGAGCACTTATTTCATTCCTAGGCATCAAAGCAACATCCCCTTAATAGTATGGCTTTCCTAACGATGCAATCAAATGAAAATTTACATTTTACCGTTTGAGCTTATGCTGCATCTCATCATATTTGCAACACAAACGGATTTTGCCTTTAACATTACTTCATGGAGAACTAAAATTCCTTCACTTAGTCTCAAACAAATTATTAGTCCTCACTAATCGTATTGTTATTAATGACCAAAATAATTAAGGGTTTAGATGCACTGGGATTAAACAAAGAATCGACTGGTCTAGCATCAGCCACCCTACCATAGCCAGGAGTTTGCGCTTCCAAGCTGGCAGACGATTGTGGACTGCGTCGACGAGCGGCTGTAGGCTGCTATTGGTAATTTCTTGATGGAGAATAGGATGCCAAGGTATTTATAGGGGAACTCCGCGATCGCGTACGGAAAGACGTGCGAGACCACGGCCAGATCATCCTCCAAGCACCGGATCAGCATGATAGAGCATTTTCCAAAGTTTGTGAACAACTCAGAGGTCGACTCAAAACATGGCATGATCCCCTTGATCACCTCTAAGTCCTGATCGACCAGGGAGAGAAAGAGGACTAGGTTATTTGCATAAAAACGATGCCCTGTGCTTGATGACGTGAACATCAAGCGGTTAGAGAACTCTGGTGTCGTTGGCATGTCGGATAAGACGTTAACCACATCCATTACCAAAATGAATAGCATCTGGGAGAGAGGGTCTCCTTGTCGAAGGCCACGCTTGTGGGAGAAGCGCGGCGGTGGTGATGTACACTAGTGGTAGACAGGTGTACTTCTCCAAAATGATGATAGACTTGCAAAACCTTTCATAGAAGCTGGGTTATGTAAATTTGTTTCAAGTTTAAAATTTTGGAATGTTACAGGTTCAGTATGCAAGAATAAACCGAGTCTTAAAATTGTGGTTTTCCCATATTAAATTACAACAAAGTGCACATTTTCACCAAACTTTATTCTCTGAAAAATATAGTTTTGAAACACTTATCTGGATCTAGCGACCTATGCTCACTGGATAACATGGATCCACAAATGGATGTGATCGAGTGTAGCATAAGGACCTTTACAGTGCACCTACGTGGCGAGTTACCTCGTTGGTCCAGCTAAGCCAAACTCTGACGTGGATGAAAAAAGGTGGTTGGACCCGTGTCTTTGCAAGGTTTGCATCTTCTATCAGGGATCCGGTTTCCTCAGGCCAAAAAAGAAACCGTGAGCGGTCCCCTCTCCTATGTGCACGTGCTACTACCCTCAATCTTCTCGTAGACGCCACCCGTCGCCTGGAGCTCCGTTTGTCATAGCCTTCGATCCGCGTGATCTTGTAGCTCGCCAGCTATGCTACCAGGTCTGACGAGGAAGGGGAGAAGCCTGAGGGCGAGAAGAAGCGGAGGGGACAGGTTGGGGGTGCGGCGACACCAAGGGAGGAGCGGGTGCTGAGGGATAGCCACCGACAGAAGAAGTGACTAGATGAAGAGAGGCGCGACGGCTGGTGGTGAGGAGAGCCGGGGTCACCGCCATGCCATGGCTCATCCTCGACTCCTAAGAGGGGAGAAGCGACGACAGTGGTGGCCGAGCTCCTGCACCACTCCAGATCCGTGCCGCCGTCGTCGAGTCCTCGCTCTCTAAGGAGAGGAGAGGAGAGGAAGGTCACCGGTCATGTGCCACGGAGCTCGTCCTCGTCTCCCGCTCGCGCGGCGAGGACTTCGTCATCGTTCGCGTGCTGCTGAGCTCAAAGTCGTCCCCCGCTCGTGAGCCGCCGAGCTCGTCGTCATCCAACTGATTGGCTCCGCAGACCTCGTCGTTGTCGATTTGTCGGGTCCGCCGCCACCTCGGCTTCCTTGACCGCTGCCGCATCCCCATGCGGGTTGGGCTCGAGCAGCGTCCGGGAGTGGAGAGGCCCCGATGGGGAGAGGGGATAGGCCGGTGGCGGCGTAGTTCGTTGCTGAGGTGTGGGGAGTGGGGAGAGGCCAGCGGCGGTGGAGTTCATCGCCAAGGTGGGGAGAGGCCAGAGGTGGCGGTGTCGCTGGTGAACTCGCCGAGGTGGGTGGGTGGGGAAAGTGGAGAGGGTCGTGGACCTGGTGGTTGTGGGTGCCTAGGTGGGGTTGAGATTTGTATTATTTTATCCACTATAAGGTGTTCATTGTAAAATTTGTACTTCTTTGTAAATTGAGAAAAAAAAATGAGGGTTAAAATCAAAGTGGTAGGTGCTGAAACGAAAAATTTAAGTCACCCATAAGACCATTTGCGCTGTGGGGAACCAAAATTTAGACACGGTGTCTTTAGTTTATGTGGCATTTTTTAGGTTTCTTGGATGGGTTGCTAGCATTGCTAGTGTCGAGTGAGAGAAGACAGGAGGACGATCGCGAGTGAGTCACGAGCCTGCAATATAATGCACGCCCAACCGTAATACTGTACAGCAGCGCAGAGCAGGAATCTTTCTTTCCTTTCCTTTCTGTGCTCTTCATGCAATCGCAATGGCCCTTTAACTAATCAAGTGGATAATAAGTCATCTCTTTGGTTTATCAAGAGTATTAATTTATCTGCTCTCACGAAGTAATAATGATCCGTCCGTTTATTTCACCAACGACGGCCTGGATCTGCCTGTCTTACTGGCATCGTTTCTTGTTTAGATCCCAAAAAAATTTAGCCAAAAACATAACATCCCCATATTCTGTCCCAGAAAATCAAAATCATGGTTAAGAATTTTTTCTGGGCTAATTGGAAGGCCCAGGTATTTCATAGGAAACAAATACACTTTCACATGCTGGCAGAGCTGTCCAAATTAATGCTTGCTTATCATCCATCCCCTCCTATGCAATGGGCTTCTACCAATTACTTGAAGGTATTCATAAGAGGTTTGACTCTATTAGAGGGAGGTATTACTGGGCTGGAAACAAAAAAAAGAGGGAAATACCATATGGTGAAGTGGGATGACATAGCTTTTCGTAAGGATTTTGGTGGGCTAGGATTCACTGAAACTAGGAAGATGAATGATGCCTTAATTGCTAAATGGATCATGAAACTGGAATATGAGGACCATAACCCATGTATAGATTTGCTGAGGAGGAAGTATTTACATAATAGTGGGGTGTTTCAAGTTACCATAGGGAATTGCTCTCAATTTTGGAAGGGGGTTCTCAATTCCAGAAAATGGTTCATGTTGGGGGCTGAGTGGAAGCTAGGTAGAGGTGACCATATTTCTTTCTGGCATGATTTTTGGGTTGGGTCATGTCCTCTGAAAGTGAGATTTTATAGGATCTTTGAGATCAGTAATCAACAAGACATTCTGGTTAGAGTGATGTTAAAGGAAGGATATAACTGCTTATCCTTTAGAAGGTCTTTTGGTCCAGATGAAGTAGAGGAGTAGAATGAGTTGAAAACTGTTATTTTAAATACTAAGTTGGAAGATAGGCAAGATCTGCTCTGTTGGGGTCTCAATTCAAAAAGGAGTTTTACTACGAAATCTATGTATACAGCTATGTGTTTCAGAGGGATTGTTGATAAGGAGATAGAGAAAATTTGGAAAGCGCCATGTCCAATGAAAATCAAACATTTCTTATGGCTGGCTCATAGAGATCGTATTCAATCTGCTGAACAATTGCAAAAGAAAGGATGGGGGGATGTTAATTGTGGCCTGTGTGGAGATTTTGAGTCTACTAATCACATCCTTTTTTATGCCCTATGGCTCGCTTTGTGTGGTGTTGGTGTAGAGATGTTCTGAACTGGCCTTACCCTCCTAAAAATCTTGATGAGTTTTTTCTCTTATGCAACCACAGCTTTGCATTAATTAATGATAGATTACATATTATGTTGCTGGCTGCCATTTGCTGGTGTTTGTGGCTGACAAGAAACAACATGGTTTTCAGGAAAACTCTGCTTTACTCACAACTAACTTTGTCGTTTCAAATTATTTCTTTGTTGTTGCAGTGGAGGAAACTCTGTCGTGCTGAGGAAGAAGGGAAATTGGAACAATTTGCTGAGAAGATGAAGGAGCTGACCTCTAATCTGAAACCGAGAAGAACTGGAGTAGGGTGAATTAGTTTTTCTGTTGCTTTCCCTTTTGAGTTGTGCTATCCTCCTTTCCAGGCCGGGGTGTGGCCATCTAAACTTGTACTAGATTGTAAGCTGGTTTCCCCAGCGCTACCACTTTGGTTTTCAATAAAAGCCGGGTCCCTAAGGACCTTTTGTCTTAAAAAAAACATCACATCAAATATTTAGACATATGCATAGAGTATTATATGTGGGAAAAAAACAATTCCACAGTTCGCATGTAAATTGCGAGAATGAAGAGGAAAGATCTACCCAAAAGTATTTGTAAAGAAAGATACCCATACGTATTTTTATGCTTCTAAATGAAATATTTTAAGAGCTAGTCAAAGTTTTAAAAGTTTGATAGAATAAAATCAATAATATCATATATTTAAATATAGATTATGCCCCAACAAAAATTCCAGCAAAAGAAACTTTGGTGCTTGTAATTTATGTATAAAGTTACATGCTGGTGGCAGCATCACATGTGAGCGATATCTAGTGATGTTTAATTCTGCCTAGTTCGCATGTGACATCCAGTGCTGATCTCAGACACTTGGATTTATCTTGCCCAGCTATATTGTTATATATTGTTATAGTAGGACTCCCTCTGTCCCCATAATATAAGGGATTTTAAATTTTTACTTGTAATGTTTAACCACTCGTCTTATTCAAAAAATTTGTGCAAATATAAAAAACAAGTTGTGCTTTAAGTACTTTAGATAAAAAAGTAAGTCACAAAGAAAATAAATAATAATTCTAAATTTTTTTAATAAGACAAATGGTCAAACAGTGCAACAAAAACTCAAAATCCTTTATATTATGGGACGGAGGGAGTAATAATTACAGAACACAGATATAGTAGCTATATTATTAGGATGGTCCCAATGTAACCCTTGTCAGCCAAAATAGGCATTAGGAATGCCCTAGGCCATGTTTGTCATTTCTTCAGGCAGACCCGGTAGACACAGCACTACTCCCTCAGTCCTTAAAAAAAAGGCAAACCCTAGGTTTTCGTGTCCAACTTTGACTATCCGTCTTATATGAAATTTTTTTATAATTCATATTTTCATTGTTGTTAGATGATAAAACATGATTAATATTTTATGCGTAACTTGTCTTTTTATTTTTTTCATAATTTTTTTAAATAAGACGAACGGTCAAACATTGGATACGAAAACCAGGGTTTGTCTTTTTTTGAGACGGAGGGAGTAGTGGTGTAGCAATTCTGCTTCTGGGAAAGCATCTGTCCCCACATGATGTTCCTAGTCCATTACATTTGACTTGACTTTGACTCAAATGGAACCATATCACCTCTTCACAAAAAGTAGAAGGAAATGATTCAATGGCATAGTGTGATAGCAATGGTCACCTCCTCGAACGGAGTACAGAAAACACAAGTACCCAACAAGTGTAGGCAAACAACAGGGCAAAAATAAACCCAGTGATGATATGATTTCAGGATCTTCAAATTTTACACAAGGTGCAGCTCCTCTTTTCTTCTCAACAAGATGGAATAGAATTCGTGAATTACAAGCGTGCAGCTCTAGCCTCTAAGCTTGTGTTATCAAAATCGCTCCTCTCTTCTAGCATACCATAGTTCACCAGCACCCCAAAGCCTTCCGGTCAATGTTGGGAAACTTGGAGGTTGGAGATCAGGGCATATATTTATTTTTCGTTTATTCCATCCCATGTAATCATGGGACATCTTTTCTTTGCCAACACATCCTGATTATGCTTACATAAGCTGGCCAGACAATAAAATATGTCCATTTCCATACCTGAATCTGGTCACCCTTTCATGACCCCGAGATAAATGGGATCTCGGCTAGTGAAGTGGGAAGGGATAGAGGGAGATTTTGTGCAGCTAGATAAGTGATGATACCAGCTGCATAGCCTGCAAGGGCAAAACCACTCACCTGCAAAACCAAGCGGTATAAATACAATGTGGACTCAAAAGACATAGATCATTTCAATGTTTACATATATTCTACGGGCCTAGTCACTTGTTGCTAATTACGTACAAGTACACACAACTTACTACCAATCGTTAAGGATTTGAGGTTCTGAGATGACACTAACAGCACGATGGACTTATAAATTAGTGTTGCAATTCACCGAAAAGCACAAATAGTTGAAGAAAGGTGGGCAATCTACTTTACATCCAAATCATTGAGAAGACACTTGTGCAAATCTATAAACAAAGTTATGCCGTAAACAAATAAGCGAGCTTGGTTTAAAACATAAAACTATAACTAATTAATGAAAGCATGGTATTTCATCCCTTGCAGAAAAGCACAATCTTGCCCCTACGTACGTACCATCAATGCATGATATCACAATTGTTTTCCTATAGAGAAGCTAAACCAAGCTGCAGCCCAAAATCAATTTTTTTCCCTGTTCCCAGCCCTTATCAGAATTACTGAAAGATATGATGAGCATATATGGATTGGATTTAACAGTTCGACAGGGAAATATCAACCACACCGAATAAGTTTCTTGTTCTGTAACATACGATTCTGTATTGTGTAAGTTGTTCCACAGCTCCACTTATTATTAGAGTAAAAGTTCAATTTACCTTGCGGAAATACCAAAAGAAATCCACCTTTTCCATTCCCATGAAAGCCACACCTGCTGCAGAGCCAATGATAAGCATAGAACCACCCGTACCAGCACAGAACGCAACAAGCTGCCAAAAGTCCGCATCTTGAGGAAATGAAGTCAGGTCATACATCCCCATTGTTGCAGCAACAAGTGGAACATTGTCTATAATTGCTGATGCTACACCGATAGCGCTTGCAATAAGGTCGGCATTCGGAATATTGGCATCGAGATAGTTCGCCAACTGCCTCAAAATGCCAGCAGATTCCAAGCTAGTGCAAAAGATTAGCAAATGAGGACCATGTAATTGATATATGGACTAGAGTACTAGACCACAAATACCACAAAAGCTAATTTTCAATGACTTCATTACAGGGTGGGCTAATTTATAAGCATGCGTAATGCACTATATGCATACAAACAAATGCTAAGAATTTACATTACTGCATATATAATTTTGGTCATATATGAAACTCATGGCTGAAAATTGATTTAATAATAGTAACAGTGCCTCTCCATATCCTGAACATCCTGGGTAGCTTTAACATGCAAACATCTTGTTCCTACATAGCAGTTGTTCCCCATTGTCTACTTTCTTTGCTTATTCCTTGATACCGCTACCTTTCTGGTACATGTAGGGAAGGTTGTTCCATAAAGGATCCTCAAAAAGATCCACAGCGCATTATATTTAGAGCACATCAAACAATGGAAACAAATAAGGAACCTAATCGTGAGACATCCTTTTGGGAGTATATTGACAGGTATCACACAAGTAATGTCTGCATACCACCAAATAAGCATGTTGATAAACATAAATATCACTAGGTAACTACCTGAAATTTTAATCCTGGAAAAACACCAATTATACTAACTATTATGCATGCTTAAGCTATACAATCGTTGAGATTCAAAAATGTAAGCATTTCTTAAATAATGAAAGGTAAGACATTTCTTAAATAATGAAAGGTTACCTACTAACCTGCCAACTGACATAAGAATTCCTAAGAAAAATAGAACTCCTTGTGTATCAATCCGTGACAGCGCTTGTGGAACTTTCAATCTCTGCCTTCCAGAGTCCCCATAATGTATCGCATCTGTCAGGATCCAAAGAATTGCAAGACCAAGCATCATGCCCATGAAAGGTGGCAGCCCAGTGAGAGCTTTAAACACTGGAACAAACACTAAGGCTCCAAGGCCAACAGCAAATACAAGTTGTCCTCGAGGAGCCATCTGCTCTGATGACAGCAAGCTGGAAGATTTCTGAGAAGATCCATTTGCTTCACTGATTCCAACATATATAAAGTAAATGTTAGATGAGGCAACAGAAATACTCTTTTCATGCTATCTATTAGTAGTGATTGGTTAACAACCTCGTGAGGGACATCAGAGCCAGTGGAACTGCCAATGAAACAACTGAGGGAAGAAACAAGCCCTGCCAGATCATAACCCAACCAATTCATTTCACGATCCAAATAAGTAGTGTTTTGATGACGTGGTAGGCAGAAACAGGATGAAAAACAAAAATTACCAATAAGTTACCGTGCAAATACAGACCCAATGACCTAATTTGCCACAATTCTCATGGTACTTGATTTAAATACTTATTTAAGCTACCTCACTTTTTTTTTACAAAAGTCAGCAGGAGATACTCCTACAGGCCTACTGCGTGATATATATACTTCCTCCATTTAAAAATGTATATAAAGGCATATAGTTTGTAGGCTCTTACACCAAGGAAACCTGTTTGTTTTTACTAAAATACCCATAACTAATGTAGTACTACTCTAGTTGCATGCATTTATAGCCTATAAAAAAAATAGGGGTATTAAGGGTAACAACACATAAAAGGTGCTTTGAAAAATGTGTGCGCCCTACATTCCTTTTACAGAAGCCTTGAAGAAATAACCCGTACATTTTTATACAGACGGAGTATATTATAAAGAGAACAGAATATGTAAAAGAGGTTGGCAATACATATTACTTAAACAAGCATTTGAAACCATCATCTCAACATGCATTATAATTATTTGGGTGAATTTTAATTTTTAATACCTGCCACACACAGTTTGTCTATTTTTTTTAAACTATTCACAAAAAAATGTGTACTGGGATTACCAAATTCCTTAGCTTTCTGAAAGGATTATTCAAATGTTCAAAACAAGTTCTCAAATATTAAAACAACAAAAATAGCTAGAACCATGAGAAATACTGCTAAAATATCACACTTGAGCTGCATTTGTTCGGTAATTTAGCTGATAAGGTGCAGTGTGAACCAAAATGTGTTCTTTGATAATTTGACTAATGATACACAATTTGAACAAAAATAATTTTAAGGAATTTTTATGTAGTTTTACTTAATATATAGCATTTGCAAAATAATACAATAAAAAAATTCAATGTAGTTTTTTTCCTTGAAAACACAGGACTAAACTTCATTTCATTAAAAAGAAAGGAGGAGGAAAAAAAATATAAACGAGAGGATCAAAACTGTCATCCCCATAGAACACACACACACACACATACACTCATCACCTAAGAGGCAACGCACAAGTCCAGCCCTAGCCATCCAGATTAAAAAGTTCAATGTAGCGGAAGTCATGCATTTCCAATAAAAAAGGACATGCATATATGTAGGATGTTTATAAAATCAATCATAGATGTGAGTACTCAAATCTTAGTTGATACATCCAGTACCAATTAAGGGGAATAATGCAACATTATAATCCAAAAAACTTGACGTATGTTTTAGAGGCCTCACAGCCATGAAACAATTATATAAACACATAATAAAACACTATAAAGCTGACCTGCATTGTGTTCAACGTTGTAATCTGACCATGAATCCACAACATAGTGGTCGTCACATCACCAATTGGTGTCCATGCACCCCCAGCATTTGCAGATATCACAACAACAGCGCCTAACAATCTGTCCCAATAAAACAATAGGGAAAACTCAGGAGGTCAGGATGCAAGACATTCTTCCAACAATTTCTTGTAACTTATGATGTCGCGTACATTAAAAGCTAAATGTCAAAATGCCTAGTGTAAAAAAATCCCACTTGGTGCAGGTATGCAAGACACACCAGGTTCACCTCAAATTGGCACAAAATATTCCTCAAACAAACCAAGAAGGACGTAATGGACTGGCCTAACAACAGCTAACTTCGAGAAATAGAAATGGAATGTTGGCTACAACTATGAGCCTCTTATTTCTGTTACATTTGAACCATAATTTGGAATGTAGAATTTTGCAAAAATTAATTCAGTGCACAGAGGAATCCAGGAAAAAAAATCATGTTCGAAAGGGAACGTTACATGGTAAGAGGAAGGAAAAGGTTCGCTCTTATTTCTCGAGGTTGGCAGGTCAGCCGATTAACTGCCTATTCAATTCTTGTCCCACCATATATGATTTTAATCTTAACTTCTCCATACATTTCAAACTATCTCATCATTTTTATTTTTATTTTTTTTGGGGGGGGGGGGGGAGCTTTTCAAGCAGATTTCTTGCCTAAACCAGGGAGGTGTCAAGGCATAGGGACATAGGGATAGCAGAAGTGAGCTAGGCCTAGGTATTATAGGGGTGATCGTAGCTCTCCATCATTTTCTCAATTCCCCTATCCAAATAGTAGATGAGATCTAACCTTATATCCCAAATCCCATAACCATCCCTGCTATCCCTAAATCCTGCCCAAACATAAGATGAGATCTGACCTCAAATCATAATTCTCATCCCAATCCTGCGGTGCTTGCACCCTTGAACCAGATGATCAACTGCAGTACATACTTCCCCTACTAACTTAAACTCTTTTGTATACTGTGGCTCTGTGCAATAAGGTGGGACGATCATCATAAAGAAAATTTCTTGAGACATGTGAAGAAATACTGTAAGTTATTAAATTGTTTTAGTATAATATATTTCCTTAAAAGCATCTGTAACTCATATTTAACTGGACCAGCCTACATATACTGCAACCAAACCACATATTATCAACATATAAATCATTTTCAAGCATTTGCGTAATACATTTCGTTCGACAAAGCTTCAGCAAAGACATGTGCATAGCACGAGTAAGAAGATCAAACTGTGGGTCGTACAGCAATTAAGCAAAATCAAGCAATGAAAAGTCAAAATGCTAAACCTGTAGTGAATAAAAAATTTTTTATGGAAAAAACAACTATGCAAAGATGCCAACACAATATTTTGAAACTAATCCTGTAAACAGAGCAAACATAAAATAATTGAATTTATTTAGCATGCAAGTATTTGACCACTGAAAATCAAATCCGTACAAAACAATAGAGAAAAATTACCAGAGCATGTACAAAAGTGATATAAGAGATTATGGAAATTCGTACTTTCTGTACTCTGATGGAGGTACTAGTTTCCGAAGCAATGAAACCATCACAATAGTGGAAGTCAAATTGTCAAGGATAGAACTCAAGAAGAAAGTTACAAACCCTATCTGGAAAACAGAAAAATCCTTGTGTTACAAAGCAACATGATGAAAATAGCAGAAATAAGAATATATTAATCCAAGGTTTAATATTGATTAGCTTATGAAATCAAATATTTCCTTTATTTACCAAATAAATTATGTAGCTAGAGATGAAGGCATGATTAGAAGTTGCCTATAAGGAAATAGTAGGAAATAAATGATCTATCATATAAAAAATAATGAAAGAAGTTACTCAGAACAAGAGAAGTAAAATGTGCATGGACAAAAATAAGAATAGATTAATATATCAAACCAGTTTTGGATTTCAAGGAAATATTTCTCCTCTTCCAAAATCAGAATTCTCAGTGGATAAAATTTTAACATCAAATACTTGACCTCCTTGTTCTAAAGAGGATACAAGCTTATGATATTGCCAGTATTGAACTAACAGTTTATTCTAGGAAGCATAGTAATTCATATGCCACATTAATTCAGCATGTACTCGAGAAATTTACATCTCAGGGAAGTTTGTCAAGATTTTATTTCTAAATAAAAATGTAATCCAATTCATTCTTGCATTTTGTGGGTATAGACTGGAATTTGTCTATGAATATGGTCAAAATTATTTATCCACAGAACAAACTCTTGCATTTGCTGATATCACATATAGACAGCAGAATTTATTTGGTTTTGCTACATATCATGGCCTGAGTGGCGATTGGAAGGAATTAGAAGGATAAATCAGATCTCCTGTCAAAAAGGGAGGGGAAGGATAATAAAACTTATAGACTCAGCTGCACAAAGATCTGTTCTTAACCTCAGAAAGAGTGTGGTTCTAGGCCATTTTGGTAACACGGCATCAACAACAGGAACCCATCCATTGAAATTATGTCATTGAGAATTATAGCGTATACAATCTACCAATATAACAGAATATTCAATGATCAAAGCATATGTAAAAAACAAAAAACTCACCACCCAGAGAAGAGTTCTTGGATTTCGAGTAGATATATTGTCAGTCACTAGCTTAAATCCTTGATGTGCATCAACAATCTCAACAATGGTCATTGCACCGAGCAAGAAAAAGACTATTTCACTAACTTCGGCGGTTGTATGACTCAACTCTTGAACTGCTACATCAGTAGATGGAGCCTAAATTGCAGGAAGAAACAGAAAATAGACAACAATAAAGGTGATCCACCATGATTAAAAAAAAAGTGATTCAGTAAATAGAATATAATAGGTGATAAAAAGTTCAGAACATGAACCACATTACTTCAATGGAAATGCAAACCCTCCGCAGGTTGAAATGCTGGCACTACAAAGCTAGATATTCACTAAGGAAGATGAGATATTTTAGTCAACCGCATTTCTTATTCAGTTCAAATTTCAGAGGAGTTTGCAATTTTTTTAATCAATTTGATCGCGGTGAGCGCTATACTGCATCTGAATGGCATTCAAAGTATCGACTATCTAACATTGCTCATGTTGCAACTAAGCACCATATTCTGACTCAATAATGACGAGGCTAGAAATGTATTCACTAAAAGTGTCTTAAATTTCTTCTCTTTTTTTATTACAGTTAAAAAAATGCAGAATATTAAATATGTTCTTAGTTGCCTATGATGCAAATAAACTAAAATGTGAAAAACATAAATGATTAAGAGGGCTGATGCAACCAGCCAGCCAGAGCCTCGAGAAAATTCCATAAAATATAAATAGAATGTTTCTCTTACAGATTTAATTATTTTGAGCCTGAAGCAATAACAATATTAATATCAATTTGACTACTCAAAAAGCTATCAATTTCTGTCTAAACTTCTCAAGGACATGTGTTCCAACAATAATAATCAAGGCAGTCTAATGGAGAAACTATGAAGTAGAGATTTAAGATTTAGGATTGATAGGTTAAATCTTAAAGATACAAGATGTAGGACCGATAGCTTGTCATTCGGAAAGGGTTGTTCAAGTCTTCACGGCAACTTCACAGATTAGCTTACCCCGATACTTCTGATAACCCATAGGCAAACGGCCATGAGCAATCCAACTCCACTTTTGTTAAACGCTAGTGATTCCTCAAATATGATACCTGCATAACCGAGAGCAAACACTAGCACCATTGCAATGTCCTGCAAAAGTAAATATATGAACTAAGCTCAGAAGAATCATCACTCGAACATCCACAACTACAGATAGTTAAAGATAAGTGGAGGGATGAAAAGAAAACCAGATTTAAAAGATGGGGTATTTGAGCATGATGCCTACGAATGAACTGACCTGATGTTCAGCAACCCAGGAATGGTTTATTGCAGCTGCCCCAGCCAAAGCTGTTGCTATTATAGTTAAAGCTTTAAGAAGATCATTTTTTGGCTTGTAGTTAGCTTCAAAATACTGTGAGCTAACTTCATCAACGGAGCATAAAGGATCACAATTTCCTGTCGTGTCCAACAGCTGAAAAATTAATGGAACAGGAACTTGTTAACAAATACTACATATGAAAATTTAACAAAATTTTAGTACAAGTGCGCATACAATGATACAAATAATGGCTGTCTCACACAAAAAGTAAAACCACCGGTAACTTCATAGCTGAGGTGGAAACAGCTTAAAGTGGCAACCCTGTCAAAGTATTATTGCACGATCTGCAAGATTGCTGGAATAAAAATAACAGAATATTATGTTGCTAGTTACATCTCTATCTGTTCCTTTTTGTAAAAGAAAAGGAGAATATGCTACTCCTATTTGGATGCAGCCTTGTATTTTACTGCAGATATCGTGCAGTGCAAATCCTTATGTACAAGTTTGATGGAGAGGGTGATGACAAGTCTTTTATGCGGATGCAGGAGTGAGATGTTCCTTCAAGTGAGTGAGCATTGGCATAAATTTTTTGTTGCACCAATTTCATTTATATACATGTAGTAGTATCCAACAATTAGCAGTAATTCACGTGTTTGCTACTAAAGCCAGGCGGGCCTGTGCGAAAGGTAGTGGCATGGTGAGTACTTGTTGCGAAAACACTAAGGGCGGCCTTGTTGGGTTAATCCCACCTACAAGGCCACAAGGGGATTGGAAGGGAGCCTCCAATCAAATCCGTCCGTCTTGCAGATTAAGTGAGCAAGGCATAAGGGATCGGGAGAGAAATGAATTCCGTTTGAGATTGTATGTAGTATTCCTGTGATAAGGAGAGCGAAAATGGTGGAAGCAAGAGGAGGTGTAGGTGTATAATATAGTAGAAAGCAGGGGCGAACCCAGGGCCCGGGCACCCTGGGCCACAGACCGGAGCTTGGGCCAAATAATAATGGACCTCCACCTAGATGTATCTCAGAAGTTTTGGCCCAACAAGGTTTGGCCCGAGGCCCAACATGTGGCTAGCCCTACTTCTCCGCTATGCGACGAGAGACCGAGAGAGTGCGCCGTCACTAGGGATGGCAATGGGGACCCAAACCCCGACTAGGAAAAACTCCATTAGGGGATGTAAATGGGATGAAATTGTCACCCATGGGGCTATTTTCGGGAAAAAGTTGCCCCCATCAGGTGAGCGGGGACGGGGACGTTCCCAGTCCCCCAGCCCCGAATCCCCGTGGGTGCCCCGAGAGTGGTCACATGTACATGCCCACAGTCCATAGTCCATAGAAACTAAAGCCCATTTAGAAGCCCAATTCGTATGTGCTTGTATATAAACCAAGAAACCCTAGGTCACTCTTCCCATCCTCCCCACCGATCCCCTTCCTCTCAGATCCAATCAAACACCGGCCAAGGGACGAGGTCTTCAGCCGTCAACCGTCGCGCCTCTAGGGCCTAGGCCACAGCACCGACGCCTCCAGGCCGCGCCGCGTAGCGTGCTGCAGGCCACGTTCTCTTTGCTGCGACATAGTGTCGCACTGCCACATGCAAGTGACCACGCCGAGCTCCTGTTGCCGCCTCCAAGCAGCTTGCTCGTGCAGCAATTTGCAAGGAGCAATGCAAGAAGATGGCGATGGCACTTGGTGTATGCACATGCATCTACTTGGCTTGTTTTCTCAACGTTTCTTTTTTTCTCGTGTTTATGGCTCAATGTAGCTGGTGCTTAATAATTGAATACCGTAGCTTCTGATTGATCTGTGTCTCCAACTCTCCGTGGTCATGTATGTACTATTAGAAAATATAGATGTATGCTCTCCAAGATGATTTTTCTCGATATGTTCTCTATCTGACAATGGCCTTGTCAGGTGTGCGGCCCCGTTGGAGCCCCGTGTCCCCCGTGGGGCTCGGGGACGGGAGAAATTAAAAGCCCCAACGATAGGGACAAGGACGGTGGTCGAGTGATTTCTGACTGCACGGGGATGGGGACGGTGGGCTACAACCCGACGGGGATGGCCCCGTTGCCATCCCTAGCCGTCACCCAGCGATTCCCTCCCTACTCCCTCTTGCCCAGCCGCCAAATGTCGCTACTCTTCCGTTGACCGCCCACCGTCAGCATGCGCACCGCTCCTCTGAGCCTCCGACCACCCTCCCCGGTCGCATCCCTACCCTCTACCCCTGTCTCCTGCAGTGCTGCCTCCTAAGCTCCTCTCCCTGACTCCCTGGCTCTGCATAGGCGCCGTGGCATTGTGCTGCGAACGCGGCCACGTGGGGTGCGGGCGTGCGGCGCGCCGGCACCGCTGCACGGTTTGCCGCCAGTGGCCTACTCTGTCGCTCCGTTAGCATCCGGCAAGGAGCAGCAAGCAAGCAGAGGACATTGTGAGACTTGCTGCTGACTTGGTATGGTGAAACTTCCAATCGCTATTTGACTATTTCTTTTATTTTTAAATGATGAAATGCCTAAGTAAATTAGCTGCAGAAGTACAGAATAGTAATTCCATTCAATTTGTAATAAACTTGTAATAGAGAATTAGAAATGAAAGATGAAGAGAGAGCTATGGTTTAGGACGTCACTAAAATCTTCGTACGCCCAATTGGAGCCACAAGCCCACAAGCCCACAATCCTCCAAAGAGTGGTTATAGGAGCCGGCAGCACTCAGCAGCGCAGTTTTTTCTTGTGATTATGTGAAGATGGTTCAGAGTGAGGCACACAGTTTTTCCTTTGGTTTATTGGTTCATCGAATTAGCTTTTGTTTTACCGGTGGCAAAACAGGTGAATTGTCTTTGGTATGTCAATTCTTGTTCTAAGATTTTCTTATTATTAATTTTATTTATTCCCAAACACTGTCTTTAATATACATTTTTATTTTTTTACTTTATAGGATGAAGATCTGCAGCTACTATAGTTGAAAGAGGTCCACGAGGATATTATAGGATGAAAGGAAGCTAATGCGCAACGAGGTATTTGTACTTATGTATCACTTATAGGATGAGAGGAAGCTAATGCACAACGAGGTATTTATACTTATGTATCACTATCAGATTGCAATTAAAATTTGTATTGTACTTTTAGTGGTGATTAGTGTGGTGTTTATGTTATTGGATAGGAGTTAGACTTGGCGGGGGTTAGGGTCCGGCACTGGTAGAAAGAGTGGAGGTCCGCAGCAGAGTAGTACCTCGTAGTCGTCAGGGTCGTCGGGTGGCGGTGGCGGCGAGGAGGCGGAGAAGCGGCACCATGGTGGTCGTGGTCGTGGGAGAGAGGTGGCGAGGGGCGGCGCTTGGCTGAGGCGGTGGCGGTGGCGGAGGGCAGAGGGGATGAAGGAAGGGGAGAGCGGTCGAGGTGGAGGTGGAGGATGAGGTCGGACGGCGGCGAGTAAGCAGGAGGAGAGCGCCGCCATTAATTGGTACTACTAGTCTAGTCTCTCTCTCTCTCTCTCTCTCTCCGTGTGAGTGAGAGGGTGCGTGACTGCGTGGTGTGGATGAGGAAGAGGGAGGGAGGGAGGGGATCGATCGAGCAGCAGCCAGCACTGCAGCCCCAGAACGTGGGCCCCACCCGTTCTCTCTCCTTCTCCGAAGAACTGTCTCTCTCTCTGTTGGATGTGGGCCCCACCCGGCCCGACGACATCGCGCAAAGAATCGGCCGCAAGAGATTCTCCGTTGCCATCTTCTCTCTTTATTTACACACATACTCATCCGTCTCAACATATAGTGCCATTGTTGAATTTTTCCTAACATTCCGATCATTTATCTTATTCAAAAATAATCTATTCTATTGTGACTTTATTTTATTTTTAAATAATTTAATAATAATAAAATTATGTGAAAAATTAACGGCATCATATGACTTGGGACGAAGGTAATAAATGCAATTGAAAATCAAGGAAATTAACAATGAAGACCCATACATTCATAAGCATGGATGTATACCTTAAAAAAAACCGCTCAATCCGTTCTAAATTGTAATCTTATTTTTAAGAAAATATCACAAGTATTAAGGAAAGAGAGTAGAAAGACTTATTTATCTTCTCGGGATAGATGGGTTGCAGACTCCGATAATAAGAGACCAAATAATAATAGTGGTAGTTTGGAAAGATTATTAGTGAAACAATAATATTTTACACGTAGTAGATTGCTACATTTAGGATGGGGAGTGATTAAATATTAAACACTAGCTATACTAACTTGACTAGCAGAATGCCCTTAAGTTGTTATAGGGTTCAAAAGATAATCATACGGTATTACGTGTTCACGTGAAGGTATCATTATATATTAGACGATATACAATAACTTTGTTCTTTGATTTTTAATTATAATCACATTAATTTGTTTTACTTATCTTAATGATCGAGAAAATAGATAAGAAGAAAAAAAACCTAAAATTTATCCTAAAATCAAATCCTACGGTTCAAATTCTGATTCACCTACCCACTTCTCTCTCTGGACGAAACATAAGCTACTCCTAGTACTCTCTTCTCCATTTAACTTTAAGAAGCATATATAAGGACCCATGTGTCATTAATGAGGTGGTTGTAGCAGATTTATTACCACCACCATTACCTTTTTTTTAAAAGTGGTATAGATAACTTTTAAGTATATGGCCAACGCTCCAGCATGGAGCGTGGTCTCACCCTACCCGAGGGGAATATTCCCGTCAGCTCGGACGGGACCGCACCCCAGCACAGGTGCGCGACCCCTAGTAGAGGTGCGCGTGGTTTTATCAAAGTGGGGCGAGGAACGGGCGAGGAGCCGCGTTGGGAGAGGCCTCGCCCCATGCCGTGGCCTCGGGACGTTGCGGCCAACTAGCTCCCGTGTCAAGGGCGAAGATGGCGAGGAGGTAGGCGGGGCAGAAGAATAAGGCGTCGTTGTCGCTCGATCCGCTACCGCCGCCGCTTGATCTGGCGCTGGGGAGAGAGGGCCGGGCCGGGGAGAGGCGGCGCCGCCGGGGAGAGAGGCGGTGCCACCGGGGAGGGGAGGCGCGGGGAGAGAGGCGATGCTGGGGAAGGGACCACCGGAGAGAGAGGAGGCGCTAGGAGAATAAAAATAATCTAAGGGCTTAAATGCAAAATGTTACTAACTGAATGGTGCTGAAATGCAAAAAAAAAAAAAAAGAAGATGGAGGTATGGTGTGAGGCATCTCCCTAGCTGGGTCCTGGATCACTGGGGGTGCTCCCTACGCTGGACATGCCCTAAGGAGTACACGTAAGGACCCACATGCTATTGATGGGATGGTGATAGCAGATTTGCTGTCACCATCATGGCCTTTCTTTTAAAGTAGTATAGATGATGATGATGATGATGATGAAGATTATCTAGGAATCAATGTCAACAAGTGACTTCATTACATCTCGTGTTATAATGACCTAAAATAGTTACTTCCTCCATCTCGAACTATAAGGTACTCGTGTATAAGATTTGAACTTTATAACTTTTTACTAACCATTAGTCTGATAATATATAATGATGGGCTTATTGATATAAATATGGTACGGTATTGGTGGATTCATATTTTGATTTTTTTTCTTTTTTACATATGACGTTAGTTTCGCTATGAATAATAATATACCATGACAGAAAGTGACAATCAAAAGTTAGATGTTGAAGACTGTATGAGTCAAACCACACCTTATATTTATGTTTTGAGAGTAATTCGCATTGCATGGGAGGGTGAACTCTTCAAGCGGGGGACCATGTGTTGATACGAAAAACACACACTGGCCTGAAAGATCTGCTTAACTCCTGTGTAGGTCCAAAATCTCGCCTTTAGATTCGTGAGCGTGCCAGTTGATTTGATCCTACAATCATCAAGAAATAAAGATAAGAAAGAAGAATCGGCTGTACCGGCTCTATCGGCTGCATTGTCCATCCTCTGACCGATTCCAACTCAGCCGATGCATACTCCAGCCGATGCCTCTGCAACCGATGCACATTTGTTCTTTGAATCTATCTCTTTGCCAAATCCGCTTCGATTCCAATGTCAAACATGGTTTACATCTTACCAAATTTGGTCGTTAACACCATGAGACCCCCCCTCCGGTTCGGACCGGGGACGCGGGTGAAGGATTGAGAATCGGTGAGGGAATGAGAGGGGGTCAGGCCCCTCACGAGCGGTTGGAGATGGAAAGAGTTTAGATAGGTTCGGGCCGCTATGGGAGTGTAACACCCTACTCCTGTGTGTGATTGATCTCGGTGGAAGAATACAAGTGCTTTCGGCTTTTTGGGATTCATCCCCTTTTTCGCTAGGGCATGGACCTCCTTTTATATCTCAAGGGGTTACCACAAGGGCCCAAGCCCTAGCTTCAAGGGTAAGGAAAACATTCTTTATAGGCAATTAATGCTTATCTATTGTCTGACGTGCGGAGCCATGTGCGCCTTACCGCGGCATGGGCCCGTCCCATCATGCCGAGTGACACGGGCGGAATCCTTATTAATTAACGACGACTTTCGCCCGTCCATTCCCACCGCTTGGCGGTGATTTCTCGAACGGACCGTATAAAGAGATTTGGTCTGGGTTCAGACGAGAGGCAAAAAGCCCCTCATCAATGGTGATTAGACGAGGCGGCGCAGGCCATGTTCCCTGGCAGCTGTAGGCACACGCTAGGGCGCCCTGCCCGCCATCACATTTTTTAACGACTAGCACAAGACGGTGCGATGTTCTATTGATAGAGCAGGAAAAAATTACAAGATTACAACCCTGGAGGGTCATAACCAGGAAAAAGAAAAAATATACCACCACCCACACACCGGCAGCGCCAACACACATGACAGGAGAAGGTTAGCACCGGACCGGCCACCGCTAAGCGTGACCGGCCGCCGCTAAGCGTGACCGGCCGCCGCTAGACCAACAAAGGAACACAGACGAGATCGCCCTACAGCAAGGGGTTGCCAAAACGACGTCTTCAAGAAGAGAAGCGACGGAAAACCGCCGCCGCCGTCCGTCAGGGCTCAAAGGAGCCAAGACTGGGCTTACGCCCGGCAACCGCCCTTGAGGGGTGAGACAGCACGACAACGCCCTCAGGAGGGGGAATTAACCATCGTTGTCGGTTCGGCCAAGGCCGGGCTAGGTTTTCACCCGCCGATCACCACCTGCGAATCCACAGCTGACGCACCGATGCTCCACCACCACTCAAACTCTACCGACATGTGGGGCCCTGTCACACCCAGAAATTCATGGACCAGAATTTCTAAGCTGAATGTGCATTAAACCCCTGTCCAGGACCAGCCAGGGTACACAAACGACAATTGTTGACATACAGATCCACGTCTTACAAAAATATAAAAGATTACAAATGCAGCGGAAAAGATAAAAGCGAGCTAAGCCTGAAGACTTGACTCCTGCAGCGAGCGACTCCATTCCACAGGCATCCTTGACGGCAGTGACGAAACCAACCTCTTTGAGACATCTTCAACTGAGAAGGACTTCAACTCTGGTGAGGGGGAAAAGAGAGCAAGACTGAGTACTACCCACTGTACTCAGCAAGTCATACCGGAAGAGGAGGTATGATGCAGGGTATATCCAAGGGAGGCTAAAGGTTCTTTTGCATAAAGCCGGCATTTCAAAGCAGTAGTTGAAAGCAGTAAAACAGTTGTAGTAATTAATCCATATTAACCAATCACTGTCCAACGTTACACCACGTTGCAACAGGCCCAAACCACCACCTGAACTAACCAGTTCCAAAAGCTAACTAGGGTGAAACTAATCACGGTGAATCTGGTCGACCGCCCATAACCGCGGGCACGGCTATTCGAATAGTTTTACTCTGATCAGAGGTGTACAACTGTACCCACAAGACACAGCCCCACGACACGTTCCCGTGCACCGACATGCCACCACGACATACCGG
The DNA here is from genome assembly GCF_000147395.1 of Oryza glaberrima. NCBI lineage: Eukaryota > Viridiplantae > Streptophyta > Magnoliopsida > Poales > Poaceae > Oryza > Oryza glaberrima. The sequence goes on along the minus strand of NC_068334.1, from coordinate 611,303 downwards.
AAAGAGGCCGTGACAGGACCCTTCGCATAACCCCCTCTAACCGATCGCACCACACCTTAGGGTTCGCCCCCGTCCCCAGTAGGCAACGGGCAGCCCCCCTTTCGTGCCGCGGTGAATCCAGAAGCCGATCAACCGGACACCCCGGCCGACCCAACTCCATCACGCCCACCCTCGCCTGGGTATGTCGGCTAGAGAAAAGCTACACTACAAGCCCAGCCGTTGCCCACGCTGGCTTGTGGTAAGTACGATAAGTTCTTCCAGGGCATCCCGCGAACCGATCCTTAACTGCCATGGGCACGACTAGCAAAACCATGCACCCACAGCCCACCATGACGTGTATTTTAATTAACCAACACCATTACGGTGGCACTAAACCAAAGCTATGCCGATAATCAAGTCTATGCTTTAATGTGATCCCCCTTTGTGCACTAGTTGAACTAAGCATGGCTAAGCATCTCCTAAACCAACATCTAGTCATTTTAATACCCAAGTTATCAATGGCGTAAGGGAAACAACATATAGCTGAGTAATAGGACCCATCCCACATGATATTGTAAAACAATGCAATATTTAATAGAAATGCGGGACATTTTGTAAATTGGGTACAATATGATCAATTGTAATGTATGACTTGCCTTGCTCTCGCACTGATGAGACCACAGCAACGTCTTCGAGAAACCGCGGATCGACGAAACGGGCGAAATCTACACGACAAACAAAGCACACAAGCAAAACATGCTATAAGACTACTGAAATAGGAAGCAAAACCATTTTTAATGGATTCTATACATTTTGATGAATTTACTGAGACTTGAATGGACTTAATCCGAGCTCGGATGAATTAGTTATGATTTTTAGAAGATTACTTGTGTTTTTACTAATAAAAAAAGCCTTAATGTATTTATTGCGCAATAATTCATCCCAGGGCTGACGTCAGCAAGGGGTGGGGCGGCGCCGACATGCGGGCCCCACTGGACAGAGGCACAAGAGAGAGGGATGGGTACTGGCAGGCGGGACCCACCGGGCGGCGGCTCATGGGGGAGGAGGTGGCAACGGCGGGTGGGCCCCACCAAGCAGCGTCACAAGGGGGGGAAGCGGCGAGGCGCCCGGTCGGTTCGGCTCGGCTTCAAGCCGGCCGGCCGGTTATGGCGAGGGCGGCGGCGGCAAGCGGCCACCGACGGCGGCGGCCGGCGACGCGGGCGACGGCGCTTCGCGGCGACGCGCATGCGGGGAGCGGCGGCGCGTGCGAGAGGAAGAGAAAGGGAGGGAGTTCTCACCGGGGTTCGGCCGGCGCGGGAGGAGACGACGGCAAACGGCGACGGTAAGCGACCGGAGGGCGACGGTGAACGGCGGCCGAGCTCCGGGACACCCTAAGAGAGGAAGTGAGAGAGGTTAGATGGAGAGAAGGTGTCCACGGCGAGCGAGAGCCATGGCCAACGGCGGCGGCTATGGTGGTACTCACCGGCGCGCGGGGAGAAGCAGGCCCCGACGGCGGCATTGGATGGGGATGCGGCGGCCGGGGTAGCTTTGGCGGCGGCGAAGCTAACGGCGGCGGCGGATTGGCTTGGCAGCGGCTCCAGCGGCGGCGAGCGGCGGCGGCGGGTGTAGCGGCGCGGGAGCGATAGAGGGCACGGGAGGGAGCGGTGGAAAGAGGAAAAGGTGGAGGGGAGTGGAGGGATGGTTTATATGGGCTCGGGAGGGGCGGACGAGGCCGGGAAGGTGGCCGATTTGGCCGGCGACGTGGGGGAAGTGGAGGAGGAGAGAGAGAGTGGGGGAAATTTCAAATCCCCCGCCGTTTGCGGGCGCGCGAGCTGGCGGGAGGTGCGGGGAAGGTGGGCGGCGACGTGGGCGTGCGGCACGGGCGGAGTGGGCGCGGGAAGTGGGGAAACCGGCGGCGGTAGGCGGCGGTTTCGACGGCGGCGCTGCCGTCGGCTGGAGGTGGAAGAAGGGGCCGACAGGTGGGCCCCACCTGTCGGTGACCCGGAGAGAGGAGGGTGGGAGTGGGCCGGCCCAGCTGAGAGGAGAGCGGGCGCGCAGGATGAGTGGGCCGACGGCCCAACAAAGGGAAAAGAGAAAAAAAGAGAAGAAAAAGGAAAAAGGTTTTTCCGGGGATTAATATATTGCACATTGCTAATTTTAATTGGTTAAAATTATTTACAATGCTCTGAAAATTCCGCTAAAAATCCCGTTAACGTATTTTGACATGTAGAATCCAAGAAAAATTCCACATGCCGATTCCGATTATTATTTGCATTTATTAATTTAGGGTTTCTCTCTTGCCTCTAAACAAATAATTTCTTCCAACCATTTATTAATTGAATTTTTGCTAGGGAAAAGAACTTCTGGGCACGACAGGCCCCTGCACCGACGCCCCCCACCGGCCAACCTTCGTGCGCCGAAGACCGCACCACACCCAACGGCAGCTCCACCATGCACCGAGGTCGCCTCTTCGACCGCCGGCTGCGCCTCTCGCGCCAAGCCGGCCTCCTCCACCGGATGTGCCTCTCGCGCCAATCCGGCCTCCCTCCATCGGCCGCGCCTTATGCGCCAAGCCGGCCTCCATCTCCGCCGCCCGCGCCTCTCGCGCCGAGCCGGCCTTCGCTGCCATCGGCTGCACCACTATGCGTCAAGCCGGTCTCTGACCCCTCCTCCAAAAGATGCTACGTCGGTTCGATGTAGCCGTCTGCCACGCCCACGGCAAGCCGTCCGAGGCCGCCATGCCTCCTCCCACCACCGACACGGTCACCACCACCTCACTGTCGCCGCCGTCACCTCACATCCAACTCCTTCCCCGCCTCCATTGCCGACGTCGCCGCCGCCTCCTCAATCACGGTCACCGCAAGCCGGCCGCCGTCGCCGCTGCCGCCGCCACCAGCCATTGACACCAGCAGCCGCCGTCGCAAAACCGCCGCAACCTCCAACACAGCCGCCCCGACACCGTCGCCATGTGGGGGGGCCAAATCGGCCTGCACACGCCAGATCCGCCCCCCGGGGGGCCAAAATGGCCTGCAACGCTTGGATCCGGCCGCCGTCGCCAGCCTCGCCGCCAGATCCACCCGCCATCGTCAGCCTTGCCGGCACCTCCATCCTCGCCGCCATCTCCATCCCCGCCGCCGGCGCCCCCTCACCATCCCTGACGCCGTCGTCGCCCCCCCAACCGTCGTCGCCTTCCCCGCCGCCAGCCGCCACCAACTGCCGCCGCCACCCCTCCATCTGCCGCCACCAACTGCCGCCGCCACCTTAGGCCGACCCTCCGCTGGTGGCCTCCTCGCCAGATCTGGCCACGGCGGCCCGGATCTGGGCGGCCTTCTCTGTCTCGCGTGGCCCCCCACTGCCGACGGGAGAGGCAGACGAAGGCGACGAAGCCCCGCCGCCGCCCTCCTTGCGACCGCGCGGCTTTGCCGCGGCCAATCGGGCGGCGGCGAGGCGGCAGAGGGAGGAAGGGGGGAGCGGCGACGCTGGCGGTTTCCGCCTCCTGTATCGCCCGTGTGGGAGGGCGACGCAGGGGAGAATGTATATCTGAGTGCCCGCCATCACATCAATCATTCTGATTTAGAGTGGCCGGTTAGTGCGCCTGCACACTGCATTTAATGTGACGTGCTGCGTTAACCCTCCTCAATAAATGCAGTGGGTGGGCGCTGCCACACACGCGTGGCAGTGTGTGGAGGGGTCGGGGCGGCCTGACCCCTTTTGTGGGAGATAGCCAGCACGCCAGCCCCGGGTGCGACCCCCCTCGGGTCAGAAAGCACCACGTGGGATTGAGGCGACCTTTTCCCTCCATACGTACCCCGGGCCCATAACTTCGACACACTAACTGCCCAAAACCAGTTCCAAATAAATAAAGAGGGATTGGTGCCAGCCTCAAATGGTAACATATCTACTACTAGAGAATAGTACATGATAACTAGGGGTGAACAGGAAGCTCGTGGCTCGTTAGCTCGCTCGGCTCGTTTGATTTTCCTAACAAGCCGAGCTAGAAGTTTAGCTCGTTAGAGATAACGAGCCAGCTCGAGCTGGCTCGCGAGCCTTAACGAGCCAGGCTGCTAGGCCACAAAGCCCATAGGCCCATTTATTTAGAAGGCCCAATAGACCAAAAAAACAAAACCCTAGCTTCCCTTCCCCATTCTCCCTTCCCTGGTGGTGATGGCTGAGCTCCCCGTCTCCCCCACACGCCAGCGCCACGTGACGCGGCCCACGCCCAACGCCACCGCTCTGCGCCTCCACCCCAGCGACCGACGCCGCCACCCAACCCCAGCGCCCGACGCCGCCGGCCCGCCACTCTCCGCCTCTCCCGGCCCCCAGCGCCCGATGCCGCCACCCACCTCCAGCGCCCGACGCTGCCGGTAAGCTCGATCCCGTCTCACGCGCTACGCCCGATGCCGTCGGTGAGCTCGAGCTCGTCCCACGCGCCGCGTCTGACGCCACTGCTCTCCGCCCCTCCCCTTGTGCATGACGCCGCCGGCAAGCTCGAGCTCGTCCCCTCCACCGCTAAGTTCCTCCCCATGGTCGCCGACGAGCTCAAGCTCGTTTCCTCCGTCAAGCTCCTCCCCCCGTGGTTGCCGGCGAGCTGTCACGGTGCCGGCGAGGTTGAGCTGCTTCCGTGCCTCTGTGGTTGCCAGCTGCCCCCAAAGCTCACGAGCCTAACAAGCTGGCTCAAGCTTTCAAATGAGCCGAGCCGAGCTGGGTTTCTAGCTCGTTAGGATAACGAGCCGAGTCAAGCTAGCTCGTTATCCTAACGAGCCAGACTGAGCCGAGCCGAGCCAGCTCGACATCCACCCCTAATGATAACCTTGCATAGTGTTAATAGTTGAATTTAGTGCAACCAGGTTAATTTGCGTCACTTTTTTAAAAGAAATACGTCACTATGAGCAGTGACAAATCTAGAACGAAAATTGCCAGGTGTTCGACCATTCACAGTTATAAACCTAACACCCTACTTATATGCAGTGACGAATCTCGACCAAAACTTCAGTTACAAACCTAAGACTCTACATATATGCAGGGGCAGAGCCTTGGACAACTAGGGCTTGAGCCCTAGGTGGCTCCTAAAATCCACTGAAATCTTCTTAAAATTCAATTAAAAATAAAAGTAAGATGATTAGACAAAATACATTAGTTGAGCCTAGGCGTGAATAATTTTTTTTAACTCCACCTCTGCTTGTATGCTAACATGATCTAACCAATGGAATTCCAAATACCCTTATCATTTTCATTCTCTCTTCACATCCTCCTCTCTTCTTTCTTCATCCATGCTCATCCATGGGAAAATTTATATAGGGCTTCCTCCATACACACAGGATATCAGTTAGGATTTAATATATCCCAGTTGTCTTCATGTCACGACCGGAATTAACCCAACGGGCATTCCTTACATGCGTGCATTATTCCTTGTCCCAGGAGGCAAGGTACACCAAAAGTTGATACAATTCAGAGTTTAACAAGCGAAAGCGTAAATAGTTAATTTATTACATGGGCGGCGAAGGCCCAGCACACATGAAGACAAACGAAAAACAGCGGAAGACTAGGGCGACGACCACAGGCGCTTGACGGCAGGCACGAGCTAGACACCAAAGCCTTCATCTTCCAGGAACTCCTCTTCTGGGTTTGGGAAAAATTGAGCAAGACTGAGTACAACCACCGTACTCAACAAGACACACCCACAAATGCAGAATAAATGCAAGGGAGTACAAGGGAGTCATAATATAGGGGGTTAGGGTTTGCAGTAAACAGCATTAAAAGACACTTAGTTGCTCAAGCTATTTGGTAAACACGATCCTAGAGCTAAACAAGATTATTAATCAAGGCCGTGAACCCACACGAACCTGCCTTAACCCAAGGCCTACGATGATTCAGACCGAACTGGCAACCCGACCCTGGGTCCCAGCTCGTCCCAAGCCAACCCAGGCCAACCATTCCACATTTTAGTTGTTAAGCAGGTTTTAAGAATTAAAACACTAACTTGGGTACATTGCTAGGCTTGCCCATAACCGAGGGCGCGGCTATTCGAATAGGTTATACTCTGATCAGAGGTGTACATCTTTACCCACAAGACACATCTTCCTCACGTGTAACCACGTGCCACATACCACCACGGTATACGGACGAAAGACGTGACATAGTTCCCAACCCATCCTAGCCATAGACAAGAGTACCGACCCAGCCCCACCTACGGCCGGAACCTCCGGGACAGGTAGGCAGGACCGAGCCCCTAGCAGCAGGACACCAGCCCTGTGCCATGACATCTCGACTACCGGGCCGCAGCTCATGTAGCCTTCATTTGTCCTAGAGATGTCCATCGACCCCCGACTTCGTCCATCTCCATCCGTGTACTTTTGTTTATAACCAAACTGAGCCACAAACTAAGCCTTACCCACTAGACATGTGGAAGTACGGTAGTGCTTTGCAACAGAGGCCCGAAGACCGGTCCTTATGTGGCCGAGGTGCTACTATCAAAACCATGCACCCCGAGCCCAGCCTAAAACCATTTTGAGGGTTTTGAATAGAGGAGAAGGTGTGCATTCAATTCCACAATAATCCAACCATTCCATAATGTCCAAGTGATATGAATATTCCCAAAGTCTAGAGTTATAAAACCACCAAATGTTGCCTAATTAAACAGCGAAGCATCTACCTAAATTCATACCAGTGGTACCATGAATAGAGTACCCACTAGTTGGGGTTTTGTTTATTCTAGGTTTAACAAGGTAATAATAACAATAACAATAATAATAAGGTCATAACAAAGGTAAATAGGCATGGCTAAATAAAACAGTGATAACGTGGGAATTTAAATAAAGCGATAATGCAATAATTTAAATCAAAATAATTTTATAAACTGGGATTCAATATGCTCAAGGATGATGTGACTTGCCTTGCTTGCTTTCCCAAACGTCGGCTTCAACCTCCACGTAGAGCGGATCTTCCGAAGCTGCAGCATCTACACGACCAACAGAAAGGAAAAAGGCTTTTACTCTAATAAACTCCATATAACAAGCAGGAACAAAGCACAAAAATGGGTTCTTGACTTCTTGAGGAAAAATTAGAGACTTGAACAGTCCAATTCCGAGTTCAAATAGCCAAGTTATGGCCATTTGAAGTTTATATGCTCTTTAAGTGAATATTTGCGAATTTCTTCATTTAAATTTTAATTTAAAAAGGATTTATTGCGTTAGCCGAGGGGAGGGGGCGCGCGGACCGGGTCCACGGGAGTGGGGCCCACGCGGAAGCCTCACGGTCCACGGTGGACCGGGCGCACCCGGGCTCACACCGGCCGGCGCCATGGGCCCCACGCGTCAGCCGTACCCGAGGGCACGGGTGGCTGACGGCCGGGCCCCACGCGGCGGCCACACGGCGCGCCCGGAGGCGGCCACGACGGCGCAGCTGGCGGGAGGCGGCGCCCGCGCCCCTATGGTCGCCGGCGACGGCCATAGGCATGACGGAGCGGCGGCCGAGAGAGGGGAAGGGAAGGGGGAAAAGAGGCGGCGGTCCACAGCTCACCCCGGGTCGACGGCGACGACAAAGGAGGCGGCCGGAGCGGAGGAAGGCGGCGGCGCGGCTCGGGTGGACGGGGACGACGGCGCTCCGGCGGTCGGCGAGCTCGGCGAGGTGGTGGACGGGGTCGGCGGTGATGCGGCGAAGCCGGAGAAGGCGACACCGAGGCGGGAGACGGTCCCGACGAGCGGAGACCCGACGAGCGGAGAGGGCCGGCCGGAGGTCGTCGGTGACGGAGGAGAGAGAGGGCGACGGCGCGAGCTCGATTCCGGCGGGGAGACGGTGCGGCAAGTGGCGGAAACAGGCGAGGGAGGCGCGGGGAGGGATGCGGCGGATTCGGCGGCGGCGGCGGCGCTTAGCGCGGGCGGGGCGGCGGGAGCGACGGGTGGACGGGGATGACGGGTGGGCCCCACCCGTCAGCGAGGGTGGCGGGCGGGCCCGCCCGTCAGCGGCGCGCACGCGGGGAGAAGGCCGAATGGGCCGCGGGGAGAGGAGAGAGAGGGGGAGGGAGATGGGCCGAGCCGGCCCATTAGAGGGGAGAGGGGTTTTTAGGGTTTTTCTTTTTATAAAACCTTTTCAACTTTGTTTATTTCTTAATAATTATTATTTGTGCTCTGAAAATTCCACTAAAATTTATTTACACATTTTAGGCTTTTAAAAATTATACAAAAATCCTCCAAGCCTTATTTGACTTTTACTTTGCACATTTTAATTTTTGGTGGCTTTCACAAGGATTTTAATTATTCTAGGCATAATTTTAAAGGATATATTTTAGGGTCGTTTTGGGACGTGACACTTCATCCACAAATTTACTTGATAAAAAGTACTATTAAGGCATAGGAGTATGTGGTATGCTTCGACATAGGATCATTTCTGTAATGGATTCGCCATTGTTACAACCAACAGAGTCACAACGCCAAAGTTGATCCCTATTCCAAACGCATAATGATATATTTAACTATTTGCCACTCTTACAAGTAACAATAAAGATTTGGTGTGTGTTTGTGTGCTCGCTTTCAAGCTTCTGCACATGTTGTGCATCGTCAAGTGGTCAAGTGGATTATGAGGTATTTAAATCACACTCTTGAATTTGGAATTTGATATTCTACTTCATCTTCTCTATGCTTGAGTGGATATTCTGATGCTATTTTGCTAGTTGTAGAATTGATAAAAACAAGTACTAGTGGAACATGTTATTTTATTGGTACTTCATTAATTGCATGATTTTCTAGGAAACAATCTAGTATTGTTCAATCAATAGTTGAATCTGGATATGTTGCTATTGTTAGTTGTTGATCTCAGCTTCTTTGGCTTGAAAGATCATAGTTTTCCTTTTGAGAAAGTTCATCCCTTTTGCTATAACACAAGTGCTATTAATATTGCTAAAAAAATCATGTACAATACTCACACACAAAGCACATTGATATTCGCTTTCACTTTTTAAGGGATCATGTTAAGAAGAGAGATATTGAATTAAAGTTTTTGCATACAAAGTTACAACTTGCTAATATTTTTACTAAACCATTGGATGCTTCTCGTTTGCTTTTCTTTTTGTGGAGAATTGGGAATCGTTCATCCTTTTGGTATGATTTGAGAGAGAGTTTGTGCTCTTGGTTTTATCAAGAAATCTGAAAATAAAAGAAAATCGAGGAAAAAAGAGCTTTGTTTTATGCTTATTATATATTCTTGCGCATGCTAGCAATATAAATAAGATCTATTTGTTGATATATTGTGTGCATTCTAGTATTTTCATGTGGCTTAGATATTGCTTTTAAGGGAGATGATGCATGATATTTAAATTATTTTACTTGAATTAAGAAAATATGCAATGCTAAAACTAGTGCTTAGTTTGGATGATTAATGCTTATTTATATGCTTGTTGGATTATATTCCTCAAATTGCTATTTACAAATGCACCGACAGCGGCGATAGTGACGGCGGTGAGATCGTGCGATAAGACAAGACTGGAGCTACATCGCCGGTTTGACCGGAGGTCTTTGAGCGATCAAATTGATGCATCTACTCCGGTCAGACCGATGTCCCTTAATTTGAGGGTAACTTTTAATTCGAAGTTTTGTTTTTTCCAATGCTCCAACCATTCACACCCTCTAGTTGGCTTAAATTTTGCTATGTAATCCTACACCATATTTTTATATTTCCATCAACAGTTACATTCTAATTACAACTTAAGTTGGATATGTAGATTGTTAACTATAGTGGAGTAATTAGAATGTTAAAATGTATAATTAGCATGTAACTATTATACACTAATTTTTCCCCTTCTCACTTCTTATTAAAAAAAAGAATCAACTGGATTCACCTGGCAATGAGAACGAGTAACATTCATTGCGTTCTTTGGCTATGAGCAGATTGTCACATGTAGCAATAGTTCCGTTAATCATTTCAATTCATCATTTCTTTCTTTCTTTCTTTCTTTCTTTCTATGTAGTTGCAAATTGCAACCACAAGCTCAACATGCACTAAGCTGTGAGATGAATAGTTAGATTTTTTTCTTCCATATTCAATCTCAACAGTTTGTGTCCAATTACCATAAATCTTCACTTTATAAATCTCCACTTTTAATTTCTCGTCAACTTATTTAGTACTACCTCCTGTCTCAATATAAGTGTAATGGTGGGTTTCCGTGTCCAACGTTTAACCGTTCGTCTTATTTGAAAATTTTATAAAAAAACTTTAAAAAATTAGTTACACATAAAATACTATTCACGTTTTATCATTTAATAACAATAAAAATACTAATCATAATTATTTTCAAATAAGACGGACCGTCAAACGTTGGACATAAAAGCCTACAACCGCACTTATATTATGATGGAGGTAGTATCCACTAGTTTAATTTATTTAGCACCCAGAAGTTATTGTTGATTATATAACTAAATAAATGATCTAAATAGAGTGAAGCTTATTTTAGCAAAGCAGATGTATCAGTTTGACCGGAGTAGATGCATCAGTTTAAAAAGTATTACAGATTATTTTTATTTATTTGTTTAAAAAGAGCTTTATCCTGATTGACCTACAAACCCACAAAAGGTGAAGCTTATTTGTTTAAAGACCTTGTTATCATAAGTACCCATATCAACTCTGTTAGCTACAAGTAGCCACATTAGCTGGTTTCGAAAGTTATACTTCCTTTGTCCTAAAATATAAAGAATTTTGAGATATATCACATTTATCAAAATCCCGTATATCTTAGTTACAAGTAGACACATTAGCTGGGTCTCCATCTGTCCTAAAATATAAATAATTTTAGATGCATATGACACATTCAATTCAAGTACTATGAATTTGAATAGGAATATATCACATCTATCAAAATCCTTTATATTTTGTATATCAAAATCCTCCATGTTATTTTGGGACGAATGGATATGTGCCACAGCAAGGATTTGCATAATCTACGCCCCGACGGCCACACACGTTGTGAAGATTATGGATACCCTATACCTACACGGCATGTATATCCGACTGGGTATGAGGTTCCATGTATAGATAGAATATCTTTAAAGGGACTCGGGTTAAATTCCAAACTTGTATATCAAGGAAATACCCGGGATCTTAGTCGGTTATGATTGTATCTTATCTGTAACTACCTATTCCGTTGGGAATATGGGCTGTACTTTGTAATACGGACTCCTCCCCTATATAAGGAGGGGTCCGGGTGCTTCTTGGGTTACGATTTTTGCTCCTAGATCATTCGATCAATAATACACTCGGCGGATCAATCCCCGGACAGGAGTATGGTATTACTTCTTGTTAAGAAGGCTTGAACCTGTATAAAATTCCTTGTCTCTCAACCCATCCACTTTTCCAGCTTGATAGCCACCCTCTTTTAGTGTTGCCGAAATCTTGTTTCGACAGTTGGCGCACCAGGTAGGGGTAGCATCAAGTTTTTCACCGACTAGTGCGATGGGTTTCGTCTCTGGCATTGACGACTTCGTCTTCCCTCCCGGGCAGGCGTTCCGGTTCGACAGCCTCGACTTCATCACTAACGACTTCGGCAAGATTTCTCTACTCGACTCGGATTCGAACCAGTCGGGAAGAGGCCAGGTTTCCGCCCCGTTCGGTATCCTGAACTCGGCCGAGATCTACTCCAGGATCATCTCAACCGAGTCGGCTTCCAACCACTCGGATGAGATCCAATCTACTCCAACACGACCTGATCAAGACGATAGAGCTTATTCCTCAATCCTGATGAAACTCCCCGACGACTTGGCTGCCGTCTTCACCACAAGGGCGTCCTCTCCCGTAGGCCTAGGCGGGATCCGGCCTCGGCCCCGATCCAGTCTAGCTCCAGGGAAGTCGGCGTCATACTCCAGCCTCTCTGCACGGTTTCGACGGAACAATTGGATGGCTACCTCAGCTCCCCCGGCATCGACTCTCGACCGACGGAGATCGTAGAGTACGACGACTTCGGCTACCGCTACGACTACCGCAACCACGACGACTTCAACGAAGGCTACGAAGATAACTACACGCCTATCTACTTCGGCATTTTCATGGCCGACAACGAGACGGAAGAACAGCGTCAAGCCCGAGTAGCAGAAGAGCAGCGCGTATGACAAGAAGCCGAACGTCGCCGACTGGAGGAGGAACACCAAGCACAAGAGCGAGAGCGACTGCAGCGTGAGCAACAGGAGCGCGAACGGGTTGCAAAGGAGGCTGAGGACCGGCGACAGCACGCCTTGGAGGCCGGGCGACGAGCACGAGAGCTCATCGGGCAACAAGACGTCGAGGGGACGGCGGTTTTTCACACCCCCCAGCAGAACGCGGTTGCAGCGATCACCCTTCTCGACACCCTTCTCAAGGAAGACACACTTAATCAGGCCAATCACGTCGTCAACATCTTGAACCAAACTAAGACCATGATCGCCGCTTCGGTCCCGGTCAACTCCGCAAGCGTCCGTACGCCGACTGGCAGCCGAGTTCCGCCTCTTCGATCTCAAGATTATCACCAACCAAGCCTCAGCGTCGTCGGCGCATTATCCAGCCGCAGGAGCAGGGATCATGGCGAACGATCCGTCCACTCGCCTCCTGACCGGCACAGGGAGCGTCGGGCTGAACATCCCCGCTCCCCACATCGCAGGCATCCCATTGATCTTGCGAAACTATCAACCAGCGCCACGCGGCAAGAGGCTACATCCCCCACCATTCACCAGATTGTTACGACAACGACGTGGATAGAGTTGCTACCTTCACAAGCGACATGCGTCGAGTGGATTGGCCGGCCGGCTTCAAGCCGACTGGAATCAAGAAGTATGATGGCACCACAAATCCTGAGTCTTGGCTCACCGTCTACAGTCTCGCAATCCGTGCAGCAGGAGGGGATAGCAAAGCCATGGCAAACTATCTGCCCGTGGCTCTAGCGGATTCTGCCCGATCCTGGCTTCACGGGCTACCCCGTGGCACAATCAGATCTTGGATGGAGCTTCGCGACCACTTCATCGCCAACTTTTAGGGCACCTTTGAACGCCCGGACACCCAATTTGATCTCTACAACGTTGTCCAGAAGTCCGGAGAATCCCTTCGAGATTACATCCGACGTTTTTCCGAGCAACGCAACAAGATCTCCGACATCACCGATGACGTCATCATCGCCGCTTTCACCAAGGGCATTCGCCATGATCTCTTAGTCGGCAAGTTTGGCCGCAAGCCTCCCAGGACGGTCAAGCAGACGTTTGAAAAAGCCAATGAGTACGCAAAAGCTGAAGATGCCGTCACCGCATCCAAGCAGTCGGGCACCACCTGGAAGCCGAAGAAAGATACGCCGACTGCAGGGGGGAGTGGAAGTACCAATCACAAGGATCGCAAGCGTAAGCCCGAGGAACTTGTGGCGACTACTACACCGTCCTCCCGACAGCGTTCGCGAGTCAATACTTTCGACAAGATCATAAACTCCCAGTGTCCACATCATCCAAATTCAAATCACGCGGCCAAAGATTGCTTCGTCTACAAACAGTTCACAGAGCAATACGCCAAGAACGCACGCAAGCCGACTGACGGAGATCAAAGCACGACAAAGAAGAAGGATGATGATGTTGCCCTGACTGGCTTCCAAGACCCTCGCAAGGAACTCAACCATATTTTTGGCGGACCCCTGGCTTATGAATCTAAGCGAAAGCAAAAGCTGACCGAGCAGGAGATCAATGCTGTTCAGCTCGATACGCCCCAATATCTTCGGTGGTAAGAGACAGTTATCAAGTTTGACCGCTCGGATCATCCCGACCAAGTGGTCCACCCGGGGCGGTACCCCTTGGTACTAGACCCAGTGGTTCGCAACGTCAAGCTTCGACGATCCCTCATCGACGGTGGCAGTGCACTCAATATCCTTTTTGCCAAGACTCTGGACGACATGCAGATCCCTCGCACAGAATTAAAGCCGAGTAATGCGCCCTTTCTTGGAGTCATCCCCGGGCTATCTTCTACTCCACTCAGCCAAATCACTCTGCCGGTTACTTTCGGCACTCGGGAGAACTTTCGCACAAAGAACATTTGCTTCGAAGTTGCTGATTTCGAGACAGCATACCATGCTATACTCGGACGCCCGGCGTTAGCCAAGTTCATGGTTGTCCCACACTATACCTACATGATGATGAAGATACCAGGTCCCCGAGGAGTCATATCCCTGCGGAGCGACATCAAGCAAGCCGTCACTTGCGACAAGGAAAGCTGCGAGATGGCCCAGACCCGCGAGATCACGCTTGCCCGAGAAAAAATCCGACTGGCTGCGTCCACAGCAACCGAAGGAGAAGTGTCTGCAACCAAGATGCCAAAGAGCGGAGAAGACGACGCCAAGACCAAGAAAATTCCTCTAGATCCCTCTGATCCTACTAAGACTGCTGTAATAGGCGCTGAGTTAGATTGTAAATAGGAAAGCGCGCTCATCACCTTTCTTCAAAATAATAAAGATATCTTTGCGTGGAAACCATCAAATATGCCTGGTATTCCTAGAGAGGTGATTGAGCACTCTTTATATGTTAAGGAAGACGCTAAACCTATCAAGCAACGACTCCGCCGTTTCGCACAGGATATTAAGGATGCAATTAAGGAGGAATTGACCAAGCTGTTAGCAGCATGCTTCATCAAGGAAGTTCTACATCCCAACTGGCTGGCAAACCCAGTCCTGGTTCGGAAGAAGACGGGACAATGGCGTATGTGTGTTGACTACACTGACCTCAAACAAATCTTGTCCTAAAGATCCCTTCAGGTTACCTCGCATTGACCAGGTAGTTGATTCAACGGCCGGCTGCGAGTTGCTCAATTTTTTGGATTGCTACTCAGGATATCATCAGATCCGACTAAAGGAGTCCGACTGCTTGAAGACTTCATTCATCACACCCTTCGGGGCCTATTGCTACATCACTATGCCTTTTGGACTAAAAATGCAAGAGCAACTTATCAACGCATGATCTAGAGATGCTTTTCAACTCAGATCGGTCGCAACGTTGAAACTTATGTTGATGATGTAGTCGTCAATACCAAGCAGAAGGAAGATTTGATTGCGGATCTAGAAAAGACCTTTGCGAGCATCCGCGCCTTCAGAATGAAATTAAACCCTTAAAAGTGCATCTTCGGAGCACCGTCAGGGAAGTTGCTTGGTTTTATGGTATCCCATAGGGGCATACAAGCCAACCCGGAGAAAATCAACGCCATCCTCAACATGAAACTGCCGAGCTCCCAGAAAGATGTTCAAAAGTTAACTGGATGCATGGCGGCGCTCAGCCGGTTTGTCTCACGACTCGGCGAGCGGGGGATGCCCTTTTCAAGTTGCTAAAGAAAACCTACAATTTCCAGTAGGGACCCGAAGCACAAAAAGCCATTGAAGACTTCAAGAAACTTCTCACAACTCCACCGGTCTTAGCTTCACCACATCCGCAAGAGCCGCTGTTGCTATACGTGTCGGCAACATCTCAAGTTGTGAGCACGGTCCTGGTTGTTGAGCGTGAAGAATATGGCCATGTTCAAAAAGTCCAGCGATCAATCTATTTCGTCAGCGAGGTTTTGGCCGACTCCAAAACAAGATATCCTCAGGTGCAAAAGCTGTTATATGGTGTTTTAATTACCGTTAGGAAATTATCTCGTTAGAAAAAAAATGCATAATCTACGCCCCTACAGCCACACACACGTTGTCCTAATTTGATATTGCCAGCGTCGTGTTTGATTAATTCATATCCCGTAAATCGCCGTAACACGATTCTTGGAGGGAATCGAGTGATCCACAAATCGACTGTAACTAAGAAAAAATGTGGCGACCGTATTTTAGCAAAACCGTTCGTGTATATACCGATAACCGTACGGAATCACATTTATCATTTTCGTTTTCATTTTTCTTAATCAAAATCAGAATTGGAAATCCCAGATATAAAAACGGAATCAAATATTATCGAAACCGAAAACGGAGCGAAAACGAACCGCCGCGAATACAGTAACGAAAATTTATCGGAATAAAAGAACCCCTCAAACTGATAAATCCAATTATCAAGTCTCAACAGTCAACAATTTATCATAAAATATAATCATATAAGTACAATTATTAAGTCTCAACGGTACATCACAAAACACAATCTATAGAATAAATTTTAAGAGAGTAATGCTGTTGATAAATCCCAATATAGAAAAAAAAATTAAATTATCTATATTTAAGAGAGTAATGTTATTGATAAATCCCAATGCAGGGAAAAAAATATTCTTATGTTTGTATGGTTAAAGAAAGAATTAAAATTTTCAAAAACTCCGAAAACATTTCCGGAAAGTTTCTCAAACGAAAACTGCACTTATCATTTTTGATTCCGTTTTCGAAAAATTTCAACCAACATACGACCAAACATATTCCATCATTTTTGATTCCTTTTTCGAAAAATTTCGACAACATACGACCAAACATATTCCGGACCAAACATATTCCGTTTCCGTTTTCGAAAATAGGTCCGTACCATTTTCACTCCTACTGATAACACATAGCGCACTCGGTCAAATAGTATATTATATTATATTATTTTTTGACAGTATATTATTATATTATTATTGGGGGCCACATTAGTTAATCGATATGTAACAAACAATACAGACACTTAGCTGCGGCACGTAAGTGCTAAGCAGATGTAATACAAAACATTTTCAAGAACAAGAGGTGGGTGGGTATCACGCATTCGCAGAAAACTAACTAAACCAAACTCGGCGTGTCCATGAACATGTCTGCAAGACCGACTGCAACTGCAAGGTGCAAAGGTACTAGTACTAGTAGAGTTGCAGTAGATGCAGACTGGATTAATCCTGCTTGGGCGTGTCCTTGGCCTGGTCGGCGGGGATCTGGTGCACCACCTTGGTGGGCTTGAGCACCGGCTCCTGCCCCACCGACTCCTTCACCTCCACCGTCTGCACCGTCTTCGTCACCGCGTCCTTGCCGCCTCCATGCTCCGCTGCCGTCGGTGCCGGCGGAGCTAATTCATCCTTGATATTATATAGTATACATACACAAAGCATCAGATATTCAGATCAGTACAGTACAGTATGCATGTCACGAACTTAGGTACCTTGGTGGTCTTGGGGTCGTTGCTTGTGGTATTGGTGCTCGACATGCCTGCCGCTCTTGCAATTGCAAAGGATCGATCGATCGATGGAGAAATTTTGCCGTGTGCTGTGGGTGATGTGATCTGATTGGGTTTTTCCGTTTTTGGGTGTCCCTGTAGTGTTGTGCTCTGTGTTTTCGAGCTTGCAGAGGGGGGATGGGGGCGCTTTTGTTGGGGGGGGGGGGGGGGGGGGGGGGGGCGAAGAAACCAGAAGGGGGGCGAGGTGGCGCTTGCTCGGCTGGCAAAATGGCAAGTGGCAAACACAAGCTCAACACCTGTCGTCCCTATCACTTTCTTTTTCCCATTCTTAATTTTAGCATAAATGAATAATGAATGGCAGCTTCCAAAATGGATATGGGCGCAACGCAAACATAACACTTTACACATCTCGGTATTTTTAGACGAGTGAAATAAAAGAAAATCAAAATCTAATACTACATCCATCCTAAAATATAACAACTTTTAATTGGATGGGCATTCTAAATACTATGAATATAGACAAAACTATTAATCTGGAAAGAGCCCATTCAGATTAATAGCATTAGGATATGGCTCATCCACCTAAAATTTGGTATATTTTGAGACGGAAGAAGTATAATCCAATTTAACCTATTTAAAACGTTTCTCACTTTGCGATCGTAATCACCTTCTTTCATCCGTAGCTCTGATTTTCACGGCACCTTATCCATCTTTCACCTTATATATATACTCACTATGAGATGGGACGTTTTCTAGAACTACAAATCTGAATCTGGACATGTAACCTGAATCTGGACAGCACAATATAGGCTGCCTATCCAGGTTAGTAGTACTAGGAAATGTTCTATCCGATTTTAGTTTCATATATTTTAGAACGGCGGGAGTATATGTATAGCTTTAGAAGTAGGAAGAAGTAATCCTCTCTTATTATAAAGTTAGAGCCCACTAAATCCTAAAGATTAACATGCAAAGATGTCACATCATCATCAGCTAACTATTATTACATTAAACATCATGCAAGCATGTTATATTATCTCTGCCTTTATAATTTATAAAATTTTATAACTTTTCAAATGCAAGCATGTTAAATCATCATCTTACATAATGCACATAATATTTCAATATGCCTCTTCATCACTTTCTATAATATCTTATATACCTATATAGTTCATCCTAACTTCTAGTCCGACGCTGCCCTAGCCGCCACTGTTGTTGTCAGTGTCGAAGCCAGTGGGTGCAGATTGGCCACTCCCGAGTCCGACGCCAATGGATCTGCTCTCGTGCGGCTTGCCGCCGCTATCGTCGTTTCCCTAGCAATTGAGGCTAGCAGGGATAGATCCGCCACTCCTGAGTTTCGCGCCGCCTGATCCACCGCTCCCGAGGCTAGGGGCGGTGGATCCACTGCTCCTAGAGTATGGCGCCATCAGATCCGCCGCCGCACGGTTTGTCGCTGTCATCGTCGTCACCTTGTCAGTTGGCGCTGGATCCGCACACAGTGGGGCTGCTCCCGCTGCTACCATCGTCGTGGCTGCGGTGGAGGGAAGGGAGGGGGAGGGGGAGGGGAAGAGCGCCAGAGGAGAGGGTGAGGAGAGGAGAAGATAAGGGAGTGGAGTGTAGAGAGATATTTTTAAGAGAGGAAGAATAAAAGAGAGAGAGGGGACGGGACAGCCGGCCGATGCTAAGTGGGTCTCTTAACAAGTCTGTCTATTTATGTAGGCGGGCCTATTAAGAGTGTTTGCCTGCAAATATTGATTTGTACATATAGACCGGTATTATCACGAGCGGACGATGTTACGGTCTACTTGTAATTTAGAGTGAGAGGGGGGGGGGCTGCTCGTGAAAGTCGTTTGATCGTTTAGTGTCTTACTCCCTTTCCGATGGTCAACGTGACGTCGGCAATGAGCTTCTTTGGTTGTCCCCACCCCAGCGGGAGGTGAATAAGGTAGGCTTTGGGGCAAGCGGCTTGATAAAAGATACCGTGAAGGATTAATACTTTTAATTAGTGTCCAAATATTCGATGTGGCATGGACTAAAATTTTTTTTAACCCCATCCAAAGACCCTTGACATGTGGGCATGTGTGTTTTTCTTGCTTATTGGATTGCCGCATAGAAAAACGCTCTGCAAAACCATGGAAGGAAGGAAAAGAAAAGAACTGGCATACACCAAATAGACTTTTCTATTAACTGCAATAATGGTTCGACAGTGTGCGCGTATGGGCTGGCCCAATTACACAGCCAGGCAGCCGCGAACGAACAGAAAAAGAAGAAGAAGAAAAGCAAAGTAAAAAAAAAAACATTAAAACACAGAGACGAGTCGAGTCGAGTCGAGTGGAAGCAAGCGGAAGAAGGGGAGGCAGATCTCCCTCGGCCAACCCCAAGCAGATCCCGACGATGCTGCCCACGACGGCGTCCAAAGGGCGCGGCGCCGCCCGCTCTGCGCCGCCGCTCTTCGGCCCCTACCTCCGCCGCATCGTCAAGGTTCGTCGCTCTCGGATCTCTTTCCCCTCCTCTTTGATCTCTCTCTTCGCAGGCCGTATCACCACATGCTCTCGTTTTAGGAGCCTTCAATTCCACGTTAGGGTTCCACTCCCACCCGAAATGTCAGCTCTCTCTCACTCGCCCTATCACAGATTTGCTTAGCATACCTACCTCATGTGATTGTGTAGGGAGGGGATCTCGTGTTTCAGATTCCTTCACTATTAGTGCTGATCCAGTCGTGTCTTGTCCCGAGTGTGCTGAGGCTTACGGTTGGATGGCCATTCGGAGGTCTCACCTATTTGGTGCCTGTGTGCATCCCCACTTTGGAATTGCTTGGCCATTATTTCTGATTTTTTTGCAAATATCTACATTCTTGGTGCATATATCTTTCAACAAATTTGACTAATTTAAAAAATACTAGGTGATTCGGGGGAGTAGTGCATTAAGTTATATTATTATATGCAATTCTCATTTACCCATGCAATAGTGAGCTGCTGCTGCTGTAAGGGGAGTATATAATTGATCTGCCCAGGATTACTCTATAAAAGCATGTATACTAACACATCATGAATACTTTATTTTCCATCCTCTGTTGCATATTTTTTAATTTTGAAACAGGTTTGTGGGGGTACTTCTTTACAGCTTACTCTGTGGCGTTATTGTTGAATATTCCTTTGATGCTAACTTTTAACTTTTAAGTTCATCCACAGACGTCAACCTTAGGGGAAACCTGATCGAAAACTATTCAAGCACTGTCTTGTGCTTCCTACTGTTACTACAGTGAATAAATTTGGAAAAATATTCTTGTCTTTTTCTGGTGCAGTCAGTAGATATTCCAACATAGGTTTACAACAAATATATGTGTCTTTCTATGCTCTATATCCATGCATCATCTGTTCTTAAGGTATTTGCAACAATCTAATATTGTTGTTCTCATCAACAGTGGCAACAAATGGATATCGAGTACACATTTTGGCAAATGGTCCATCTCTGTACTTCACCAAAAGTAGTGTATGCATCCTGCCCTCAGTCCTTTCTTCATTGTTCGTATTATTTATTTTGTTACACAAATGCAATCTGCAAATTTTATCATGGTAACAACAAACCTCTTGTATAATGAAATTCTTAATGCCAATGTTGCATAAGTGTGTCACTCAACCTACTAAGTTTTTATTATGGATGCTCTTGTGTGGGCATAACTATCATGGAATGGAACATTGATTTCGATAAATTCTCGAGGAATCTAGTTTTGAACTTTAGTACTTCTATTACCATTACTGTCATAAACCCAGTTCAACGACTGAGCTATAACATGACCACCTAATTCACCTGTGGCTGCATAGAACACTCTGGGTTCGGCTCTGCTGAATGAGCTGAGTTAATTTCAGCACGGAAAACAAGGTGAGCCATCAACGCATGATTAATTAACAATCAACTATGATAAACTTGAAAAATGGATTTATTTGATTTTTAAAAGAAACTTCTATATGGAAATTCTTTGCATGAAATGCACCATTAGCAGTTTTGGAAGCGTGTTCATGGTAAATGAGGGATTTTCTCAGCCCAACCTCACTTATGAACTCAGCCTTGATTAGCTCATGCTTGCTACAGTTGAGAGATACATCCTCATTTTTAGTTTCACCACTTGAAGTTATTCACTGCTAGTGAATTGTCCATTTGCTTCAATTTTCGGTGCTTGATGCACATCTTATTGTTTAAGAACCTGACTGGCTTTTGTCTATTTGTATGCATGTTATGATCCTGGAAGACAGCTATCAGCACACCAAATATCACAAGCGTATGTGGTTTACTTTAACATTATTTGTTACTGCGGAATGTACGATTCATTACCTGTATTCTTTCGATAACCAACTTGTTGCTAAGCTACTCAATTCTATTATTTTGGACATAATATTTCTTGTTATAACCTTGTGATATATATTGGACTATTTTGATATTCCCATAAAATAGCTCTGTGACCATTCTTTCAGCCCTGAGATGCACTTTTTTTTTATCCCGTCATTAACATGCACATGTTTCTACTTGTTCACATTTCCTCTGTACATACCATTCAATCCTGATAACACATTTGCGCAATTTTATTTCTTACTTAAATAGTATACTATCCCGTCAAAGCTGATGTATATTTTTTTGGAATATGCTACAGAGATAATTTGAGTTGACAATGCTACTGCTATTTCTTTGCTGTATGATCTTGATCGGCAGACATTATCGCTATTTTCTTACTGTGTGAACTTGGCACTGTAGTTCTCGAAGTTAACCCTGTTGAACTATGTTGAAACCACTATTAATTTATCATTTGACATTGGGCAAACATGCCTTGTGCTCATTCTGTGAACGTTCATATGATTATGGAAATTTGATTCATTCTTTACTGTGGCAGCCAATTAATTGCTGTGCATTTCATATTATGAAAAAATCCTGATTTCTCTCAATACTTATTTTCAGAAACAAAGAATCAGTGGGCTCGGGATGATCCTGCTTTTGTTGTCATTCTAATTCTTTTCCTTGTGTTTGCAACATCAGCTTACTGTGCAGCGTGAGTCATTTACATCCTTCTATTTTATTTGCGGGTTCCTCTCCATAGAATATTTGGGAATTTATTTTGCTGTAGAAAGCAAAGATATCTTCTTGACAGTTCAAATCTTTATCTTGCTTGGGACATTCATGTACTTACTTTTATTAGATGTTCCATGTTTTCTCTCTAATTTTCCGTTGTACAGTTAATCCATTGACTTACTTTTACTGGTTCCTCTTATTGAAAAGTAAAATTCTTGTTCTTTAGGTATGGAGAGAGTCCTTCACATGCTGCTCTAACAATCACTTCAGTTGTGCTTGTCCATTTCTTGTTTGCTGGGATAGTTCTGGCCACACTTTGCTGGTATGTATTGCATGTGGTAATGCTCACATCTTTATGGAGCTTAATGGTCTCTGATGATTATGACCATTAATTTTTATAGCTTTTCATTAAGTTATAATAAGGAAACTATTCTAACATGAAAACATCTCTAGTAGCGAGTCCATTGATGCGAATTTTACAATAAATCTAGATAGTATCAAATATAGCTGTCACATTTTAGGTCCTGTTTGAAAGTGATGAAATTTGGATGAATGAGGTGGATGAGATCTACTTGATTATCTCGATATATTAATATTTTGAAAAAATAAACTTATCAAACAGCTAGGAACAAGTTGTCTAAGCAACGCAGTAGAATAAAGTTTTTTGAGAAATCATATTTTTAAAAGTGTGGAGCAAATAATCCAGGGTGGATTATAGCTGATCATCATTTCTGAACGGTGTCTTAGAAATGTTGATGACGTGGGTTCTAGGAAAGTAGGACTTTAAATATTGAATGTAGGTAGTCTTAACTGTCAGGCAAAGCCCTGGCAGTATTTTGGTCCCCCCAAAAAAAAAAAGAATGGAGGTAGTAGTACTACCTTGCCAGCACTTCCTAAGAAGTTGAGTGGGAGCAAAATCCAGAATGACCTGATTTGCACTTGTGTCCTTTTTGCTGTCTGTACTCTGTACAAGCTTTTGAGGTATTTATGGTGCTACAGAAAATTGGAAATAACAAAAGTAAGCTTCGAGCTATATGTTCCAAAATTCTGCAATACACCCAATGTAAATTGAAGCTTTCTAGAGTAGGCCAGTGGGACATTGTTATAAGCTACTATATTATTTTGGAACAGCTTGCTTAACTATTTGGCACCTTTTTCTTATATGGGAGTGCTGCCAGGCCTTTGCCTAGCAATTAAATTTTATAAATTAAAATAACTATACAGAACAAGAGGAGAGCAAAAAGAAATAAACCAAAATTTACAAGCCTTGTAACCAGTCTAAAACTACTTGTTGGAGAGGCTCCTTCATCGTACAAACATGCAGGAGAACTTCCTTCTTAAAAACTGCAAACCAACGGTCCACTCCTGGAGACCTTGAAAAATCAGTCCATTTTGTTGCTTCCATATATGCCAACATGCTACAAACATGATCTCCAAAAACCCCTTATGCTGAAACCGATAGCGAGTCCATGCAACCATCTGACAATACCATTTTACACCTTGTAAGGCATATAGCAACTTTGTTGGTTTTAGTCCACCTTTTTGCCTATGGTTTGTTGCAAGCAGCTGTCTTGATCTGACAAGTAATGGCTTTTGTTAAAATACACATGTGGATCTTCAATTGAGAATCAAGAGCTAATTTCTGCTATACTCAAATGCAGGTTTCTTACAAATTCTTACTTGAGGGAGGAACCTAACAGTCATGTGGTTGAGCAACGTGTGGAGTGGTAAATTTTGTGTTCTTTCACCTGTACATATCTATTGACTTATATTGCCATTGTTTACATGGAAGCTAAATTGACAGTAGCCAGTGGCGAACCCAGAACAAAGTTTACCATGGGTCTTATACATACTAATTATCTAATTATTATTCACTGATGTACTAATTAGCATGGCATAAATTAGCTATAATTAGATAATCTACCCAAGGTCTTGTGATCCAGGGAAACTATACGTTGGTACGCCACTGACGGTCAATATCAATAATAATGGGGAGAAATTTTTGCAGGCTCTATGCATTTGATGTTCATTGCAACTCATTCTTCCCAGCCTTTGTCATCCTATATGGTAATATTAAGTAAATGTGCTGTGTATTTGAATACTGGTTGTAATGTTCATGTATCTGACAGTTTTTCTCCTCAGTGCTTCAATATTTTCTATCGCCTCTGTTGGTCGCACATGGCTTCTTTCCTGCTCTATTATCAAACCTCTTGTTTGTGGTGGCAATTTCTTATTATCACTACCTGAATTTTCTAGGATATGATGGTAAGTTCAGTTTTTTACTAATTTAACTTTGCTGCAATGTGTGGCTGTGCTACTCCTAACAAAAGAATTGGTCTTTGTGTGTAGTTCTTCCATTTTTGGACAGAACAACATTTTTCTTGTACCCGATTGGGCTTGTCATCATTCTCTCTCCACTGAGTAAGTTCATTTTATGCAGTACTGATTACTGAGTTAACCACATGGCAATTGTCACACATATTTTTTCACGTCTTGCAGTGATACTCATAGGGTTCAATCCAACAAGATACTTTTTGAGCTTGTACTTCCGTTAAGGTCGATAACTAGAACAGTAAGAGAAGACTGGTGACAAAACTAATGGCAGATTGGGTACACACTTTTTACTCTAGCTTCTTAAATCTTTGTGTGAATTTGAGGAGAGTGAGGCTCAGGAAAAGGTCGATTTGTTCTTGAGATATATTACTGCCAGCGTGGGCCACGGGCACAGGCCTTTTGGTTGGAGCCCATTTTGGTGTCAACTTGTTCATAATATGTATTGTTTCCATTGATTAAAGAGTCAAGGACCAGTGTACAATTTTAGTGGGAACCGGAACTTAAGCCGATTGTATCGAAGGGGCACCAACATTGTAATCCACCTGCCTAAGAATCGTGAGTTTTTAGTGGCATATTTCCTTTGATAGCAGATAGCACGGTTAAGCATCAGGGCGTGGGTTATTGCCTTGTTGGTTTATAAGAAAAAAAAATAGCATTCTTTATTAAACATATCGAACCAAAGTTTCACTTCATACCGTGTTTATTTTAGATTCAAACATTTGTATAATGTAGTTAGAAGTGACGTATTCTGTCACGGCTGCTGGTTGAATGAGGTTACCAAATAAATCGACATCTAATTTCTTTATTTTTTTATTTTTGGAAAAGTGGTTTGTAGTTTCTCTAAAGAAGTTGAGAAAGAAGAGAACAGAAAATAAAGAGTTGAAAAGTTTTCCAAGTTAAAGGAGAGAACAGTGAAAAAGGAGTTAGAAAAATTAAATAGTATCCAATCGGTGAGGAATACAACGGGGCAAGGCAATCCTCTCGTGGAAATGCTACTGGCAAGCGATCGCCCTCGCTCGTCTAGGGCGATCAGATTAACCCTCCTCCCCCTGGTTTCCTTTTTTTTTTCACCGTATTACTTTTATATTTTAGTAAATTTATGCCCCTAAAGTTTATACACCTCAAGTTTGTACATCTAAAGTTTAGAGACTAAAAGTTTATAAGTCAAAAGTTTATATATCCGATTCAAATTTAAATTTGAATTCAAATATTTTTTATATATAGTATTTCTATACATCTAAAGTTTATACACCTAAAGTTTATAGACCTAAAGTTTATATATCCGATTCAAATTTGAATTTGAATTCAAATATTTTTCATATATAGTATTTCTATACACCTAAAGTTTATAGACCTAAAGTTAATATATCTGATTCAAATTTGAATTTGAATTATATCCGATTCAAATTTAAATTTGAATTCAAATATTTTCTATATATAGTATTTATATACATCTAAAGTTTATAGATCCAAAGTTTATAAGTCAAAAGTTTACATACCCGATTCAAATTTGAATTTGAATTCAAATTTTTTATACATAAATTTTTCTAACTTTTTGTTTTTTTAAAATTTTTTTGTGGTGCACTATAATAGAAAGAGGAGAAGGGGAGGAGGAAGGAGAGAAGTGGGAGGAGTGCCTATTGGGGGGGGGGGGGGGGGGGATCGGATCGCTGGGCGATCGCCCTGGCGGTCTATCGCCCATTAGGCCCCCCATCCTCTTGTCTTCTCTGCTCTTCTCATTTCCACAATTATTTTTGGCTCGGGGAAAAATTGACGTGTGGTAGGCTACTCTATAAAAAGCTCCTCGTGTATATACATAATCTCGAACAGACCCTTATTGCATCACCTGATGATATGTTGCTTTTGTTTTGAAAAGATCATCATATTTACATGAAATACAATGCAAAGAAGTAACAATCAGGCCCGGCCCCAAAATGTTGGGGCCCCCACCTACCAACTTCATTAGAGATGTAATTAGGCAGATGAAATCAAATCAGCGCTAAGACCGTAAAACTATAATTGTGTGCCCACTGCCCACAAGGCCACAAGATTGCAAACTACTACGAGCGATGTGCGACTATCGGTTACTCTTCAATAAATTGATTGTATGATTACGACGTGTACTAATGTTTGGTTTCTTCTACAAACATCTTTAACATGCAATTTCTTTTCAAGTTTGCAGAAATAATGATTTGTTTGAATTAGTTATATGTTTTTTAAGATATGTAATCCATACGAGGTCAAACACTAATACATTATTTTCAATTATTAGCTCGTTCTTGAAATCATGTCATCGGAAAATTAAATGAACAATTTGACAACTTTATGCCTTGAGAAGAAAATGCTAGATACTTTTGTAAAATAAGAAATTGCTAGATGAGATTGATATTGATACTACAGTCAATTGCTTCGTACCCAGAAATGTGAATAATTTTGGGTAATAATTTTGACTCATCTGTTGGATCAAATCTATTGGTGACAGGCTCCATTTTTGACCTGATTAAGATAACTGTCCGTGACGGCTAAATGCCCGATAGAAATGGCTTCTCACATCTGTGAGTTTTGATTTGTGACGGAAGCCTGTCCCAACACAGATGAGTGTTTCCGCCCGATTAAGATGACCTATCCCATACTAGTGTGCCCATTCTCTTCGGCCACATCAATGCTCGTCGGCTCTATATATATCATGTGTTGCCGACCAGATGAACGTTGTTTCCTTATTTTTCCACATGTGATTTTACTAGTATAGAGTAAATCTAGTATAAAGGAGCTCCATTTCCATTGATTCTGGTCGTGCACCTTTCACGCCCAGAGGCAGCTGTATCTGTGTGGTACCATATAAACGAGTTTAACTTGTTTTTTTTTTTAACTTCATAAAAAAAAGAAAAATCAACTTTGCGTAAGTGCAGCTGCTGATTTGTAATCTTTTTTTTAATTATTTTTCATATTACAAGAGTTTTTGGGTTAGTTTTATGCATATGGAATCTATGTATCTAAGAGCAAAGGCCAGAGAATTGAAGGAGCTGATTCAGAAGCAGAAATAACGGACTTGTGAAGACCGTGAAGAGGTAAAGGAGGGAGGTCAGTTGGACGCCATGCACATACGAATATGAAATGATAATAACGGTTATTTTTGTTCTGTTCAGTACACTTATAGTCGATATTTTGGAAGCGATCGATTTGTCACTATAAAAACCATTTTTCGTTACATATCACTTTTATTTTTACTAATAGACAAAGAGACGCTTGTAAAAAAAAATATTATTAGAGGGTTTCCAATCACGAACCACCAGTAACAATGGATCTTCCCTAGCGGCCATTTAAAAGATATGCTTTCTACGTTTACAAGTGGACCTCTTAACCAACGGCCAACGGAAATCGATTTTTCACTAGCGGCTACTAAAGAAGACCGCTTAAGAAAATCACTCTATTAAATAACGCCTTCTCGACTTCTCCCAGACCTGATGGTCATTCACCTCTCTCACTCATCTCTCCTCCTCGGCTTGTCCCGAGCCTCTCCTCCCTCCTCTCCCCATACCTCTCCAGCCTTGAGGTGTGACGGCAATGGGAGGCGAATCCGGTGGTGGGATGGGAGGAGATCGGTGGCGGTAGAGCAGCAGAGGGAGTGGCGGCAGCAGCGACGGCGACCCTTCCCTCTCCCTGATCCGTTGGTGGGATGGAAGGAGATTAGTGGCTGTGGCGCAATAGAGGGAGCGGCAGCGGTGACCCTACCCTCCCCTTCCTTCCCTCTCCCAGACCTGGTGGTGGGATGGGAGGAGGCCGGTGGCGGTGGCACACAGCAGAGGGATTGGCGACAGAGGGAGGAGGCCGCCGCCACCGCCGCCGCATCCGCAGAGGGAGTGGTGGCGGTGACCCTACACTCCCCTCCCTTCCTAGATCTAGCCTCCAGGTGCATGCTCTCAATGACAGCAGCTCCCTCAACGCTCAAGGTACTCTCAGCAACAGTGGACGCGGCGGCGATGGGGGCGAATCCGGTAGCAGGATAGGAGGAGAACGACAATGGTGGAAGCAGTAGAGGGGGCACCAGCAGCAGCTTCCCCACTCCCCTCCCCTCCCCACCGTCTCCCAGATCTGGCCGGAGGGAGGTAGACGGCGAGTGGTGGCCACACATATACCGGAGTGAGGTATTTCATGTCCTCCCAACCCCCCACACGGATGCACCTATAACCCCTTACAGTTGCTGGTTTATTAAAAAGTTTAGTACATATATGAAAAAAATTATGTATGTGTATATGTGTGCAAATCAAATATTATGTGTACCTTTCTTAATAAACCAGTACCTATACAAAGATACATGTGCAAAATAAGGGAGCAGTTGAGGCTCAAGCCAAGCTGACGACACGTGCGAGCCCACCTCAGTTCATCCCGAGCCAACCCCCTCAGTGTTATCCAAACCCTCGATCTTATCTCCCTAACCCTGCTCCTCTCTTTCCTACTCAATCTTATCACCCCATTTTCTCAGCCATTCACCTCCCTCTGGTTGGTTTAATTGTCGTTATTTGATCCTACAGATGCATTGAGCTAGCTATATATTTTTCTGATTTGTGAAACCTATAAAAAGTGTCGGTGATTCTACTCATAAGTGCCGCAATGGTAAAGTAAGGTGCACTCTATAAAACATGTATATCTCAGCAATAGACTAGATTAATAGTAAATCACCTTAATAGTATGTCTACATCGGTATCTATAGCTCTCTAATGCATTGCCTCGTTTTTCTCTATAGACTATCTTCAGGTTAGTAGATAGTTTTGCTCTCTCTCTTCATTTAATATTTTCCAGTAAGAAAATATGCTGACATGGATCTCTTGTAGAGAGCCTATAGATAACCATTGCGGGTGCCCTAATAAGATGTTTGTTGGAAATCTAGCATCTATAGAGATTCCCAACCGGCACCTATTGATATTTTTAAAGTAGGGTATGATTAGACATGTCAGTACGGGCCTACGGGGTGTATATGTACAGCTATTTGCCGACATGGATCGCTTAGCCAAATTGCTGCTCGTTTGTCAAGTTCTTACTTACGACCAAGAGTAACCATGCACCTGCCAATTTATACCACGAGCAGAATTTACTCTAACTAAAGAAGAAACATCACAACGACAAACTCGGGACAGCTTTATTAGTTGAATCCTCAAAAGTTATATTTGGCTATACGACATAACGTTCCCAGATCAGAATTCAGATGCATCCATGCATCAAATGTTATTTCAGATGCAACCATGCATGCATGCATGGTGCTTAATTAATTATCTTAGTCACCATTTTGACGGCGATCCGACTGGGCAGCAGCACTTGCTAATATCGGTGCAGTGGGCTCCTGGCTTATAGCCGCAGACTTGGCTGCACCGCGAAAATATGCAGTTCAGAAGAGTCCTCACAACGCAATCTGCAGCGTAAGTATATAACATGTTAGATAATTTCGCCATATTAATTGTCAAAAATTACCCAAATGCAACACAAGTACTAGTAAAGATACTTTTAACCCCTTGGGTTTAGATCCGATCGCTTGGCCCATGCGGCTCTGCCCATGTTTAACATATTAATTTTTAAATCAATTTTTTTAGTACATATGATAAGGAATTATGCCATAGTTTGAAAAAAATAACACTTAAAAAGGCTGAATGTAATCTAAACTACTTAAAGCACTTACCACACATTGTTCACCCCAGGAAAGATCGAAAATTCAGAAAGACAAAATTATATATAAAATCATGCATAAACAAATTGCAATGGTCATGTTGATGATCGAGAGATGAAATGAAGAGTAATAACACCTTGGTCCGCATCACATGAGGAGAGAAGAGAAGCCAGGATCACGAGAGCCGCCAAGAACAGGGCAGTGGTGTTCTTCTTGAAGATTGCCATCATGGAAAAGATAGCTATACCTTTTTTATCTCTTCTTTCTGATTTGTTGTACAGCTATAATGATCTCTCTTTATATAGAGGCGCCGGCAGACATTACGGCTAATTAAAACATTAAAAGCCGTAATTGTTTACGGGAATTAAGAGCGGTAAATCAATAGCAATGTTATATCGTGTACGAATCGCGGAGGATAAACTTCCTTATGAAAGGTGGATTGTATCTCAGCGTTCTTTATACTTTTAAATACAGCTTTGCAACCTGACTATTCTATTATATCCTGGATTTTTTTTATTCGTAATAACAATTACTAGTGGCAGAATTAAAAATGTACTCCCTTCGTTTCAGAATACAAGTATTTCTAGTTATGAATTTGGTTACACATATATCTAGATTTTGGGATAGAAGTAGCAGTAATTGTAAAGAAGAAATTAGAAAAATATGGTAAGATGCTGGCTGGTACAGCGTCCACACGCGGGCGAGCGCTAAGTATATCTCCATGACCATGTAACTTTCCTGTGGTGGGCTCGTGAATAGCATAAGGTGTAAACGGTTTCTAATCTATATCTATATCTATATCTATACTACTATAAAAATGAGGAATTGTGCCTAACAATCCTACAGCATCCATTCATTCGCCAGGTAAAATAATCTCATCCATTAATCTGCTGAAATGAAGTCTTCCACCGAATCCATCTTCGGCGACCCCGTGCTATCCATGGCCACACCACCGCTCTTTCCACGCGCCCGACCTAATTACTCTGCCCCCTTTCCCCGTGCTACTCGCTGACACCCCTCCTCGCGTGTTCCTCCTTCCGCTGGACTACCACCCGTGACCCACCGCAGCCACGCGCGTACGCGCTGACCCCGCCGTGACACCTCACCACCCCATCGCGGCACTCCTGGCGCCATCCTCTCACGATAATATTGCTGCCGCCTATTCCTCCCGGACAACACATCCTCCAGCCACTGTGCACATTCCCCATCTGCAGTCTACGGCGCGCCTCCTCTCCCTGGAAATCGCATCCTCCCGTCGCAAATCACATCCTCTAGCCGCGGAATCACCAGAAATCGATTCCTCTCGCCCACGGACGACACTTCTCGCATTCTCTCCAGCCGTGGAGATAATTAGTTTTTTTTATTCGTGTCCGAAAACCTCTTCCAATATCGGTCAAACGTCCAATGTGACATCCAAAAATTTTCTTTCGCGAACCAAAAAGGCCCTAATTAAAACATTAAAAGCCGTAATTGTTTGCGGGAATTAAGAGCGGTAAATCAATAGTACTGTTATATCGTGTACGAATTGCGGAGGATAAACTTCCTTATGAAAGGTGGATTCTATCTCAGCATTCTTTATGCTTTTAAATACAGCTTTGCAACCTGACTATTCTATCATATCCCGGATTTTTTTATTCATAATAACAATTACTAATGGCAGAATTAAATATGTACTCCCTTCGTTTCAGAATACAAGTATTTCTAGCTATGAATCTGGTCACACATATGTGTAGATTTTGGGATGGAGGTAGTAGTAATGGTAAAGAAGGAATTAGAAAAATATGGTAAGATGCTGGCTGGTAGAGCGTCCACACGCGGGCGAGCCCCAAGCATATCTCCATGACCATGGCCCTCTTTGGATCCTCCGGACTATTAAATAGCCCTCTAGAATCTTGCTATTTAGGAGTATTAAATGTAGATTACTAACAAAACCCATTCCATAACCTCTGGGCTATTTTGCGAGACGAATCTAACGATGTATATTAATCCATGATTTGCTACAGTGATGCTACAGTAATCATCCGCTAATCATAGATTAATATACCTCGTTAGATTCGTCTCGCAAAATAGCCTAGGGGTTATGGAATTGGTTTTGTCAGTAATCTACGTTTAATACTCCTAAATAGCAAGATTTCGAAGGGCTATTTAATAGCCCAGAGGATCCAAACAAGGCCCATGTAACTTTCCTGTGGTGGGCTGGTGAACAGCATAAGGGTGTAAACAGTTTCTAATCTATATCTATATCTATGCTAATATAAAAAGGAGGAGTTATGCCTAGCAATTCTACAGCATCCATCCATTCGCCAGGTAAAATAATCTGATCCATTAATCCGCTGAAATGAAATCTTCCACCGAATCCATCTTCAGTGACCCCGCGCTATCCATGGCCGCACCACCGCTCTTTCCACAAGCTCGGCCTGATTACTCTGCCCCCTTTCCCCGCGCTACTCGCTGCCGCCCCTCCTCGCGTGTTCCCCCTTCCGCTGGACTACTGCCCGGGACCCACCGCAGCTAGGCGCGTACGCGCTAACCCCGCCGTGACACCTCACCACCCCATCGCGGCACCCCCGAGGCCGCGCGCGCCATCCTCTCACGATAATAACGCTGCCGCCTATTCCTCCCGAACGACACATCCTCCAGCCACTGCGCACATTCCCCATCCACAGTCTACGGCGCCTCCTCTCCTCGGAAATCGCATCCTCCCGTCGCAAATCACATCCTCCATCCGCGGAATCACCGGAAATCGATTCCTCTCGCCGACGGACGACACTTCTCGCATTCTCTCCAGCCGTGGAATCGCCGGAAATCGTTTCCTCCCGCCGCGGACGACACTTCTCGCATCCTCCCCAGCTGTGGTGGTCTGCCCTTCAGCTGGCGGGGCTGCTCCATCTCCGTATCCACCGTAATCGATGGCCCAGTGTTCCCCCTGGGCCCTCCACTGCTGATGTCGTCGAGTCTTCCATCCTGGTCCGCTCTGCTGCCGACACATCCGGCCTTGCCGCTGCCACTTCTCCAAGCGGAGGCGAACAATGAATCTGAGAAGAAGTCGGTGGCCTTTGTCCTTTTTCCTGCGCGACGGTACAAGAGTGACATCTGCTATAAATCCAAAAACCTCAACCTGTGAGTTTTCTCTTCCCAGTGTCTCTCTCATCATCAATGGTAAAATTCACCCACGCCTTACCGTAGCAGCGATAGCGTGGATAAATTGAGCGAGGGAGATTATTTTGTACAGCTTCTCATTGTTGTTTAATGTCATGTATAGCATGCTTTTATCATTTTGATTGGATGCTAATTTAGTTTGCCATACTAAACGAAACAACTCATAGTTCATATACTTTTTTCTCGGTTGCCTTTCTCTAATCTGTTCTTGTTCCATGAATCTCTCATGTTTCTTATACATAGCAATTCATATGTATGGAAAAAGCATGGCAACCCTTTATCTAAAGTTATTTTTCTTTAAAAAAAAAATCCTTACTGTGGTTAGTCTTTTGACGAGGCTATATGAAATGACTTTTTTTTTTCTTTTGGCTATTTCTGTCATTAACAACCTTTTCAATTCAATAGATGATGAAAAGCAAGAATGTTCAGAAAATATGATTATGCCTGGTTCTGACAGTTTATTATACTTTCTAATTTTTAAATGTAATTTATATTTTATACTTCCTACATTTTTAAACGTGATTTGCACGTGCACGATTCCTAGTAATACAAATGAATGGGTAACCCGCGGCTACCATCTTACCCAGTCCCTCGCATTGATCCAGGTATAGCCTGATGCCTAAAGTCGATCGAGTTCCTACGCAAGCCTATCTGTGAGTCTCATCTTTTCGCTTATGCTTATGCTTATTAGCCAAAATTTGAATTTCAATCTTAAATAAATTTAGAGTTGATTTTGAAGGGTTTTTTTTATCGAAGTTTATTTTTCACTTTTTGTTAGCTCACTAAAAATACGTATGTAAAAGCTTTATTCACAAATAATTTTTTATTTGTAAATATACCGTTTGGTTTATTTCACATATAAGCCAAACGATGGCACGGTACGTCTGTGACTTGCCCTGATCGTTTGTTTACTCTCTCGGCATGGATGATGCCCTGTTGTCTATCCTCCTCACATATCGGGGGCTGTCGAATAGCCTGAGTCTGTTGTGGTCCAATCAAGTTTTGAGGGCTCAGGGTGCATAACTACCTGCAGATGATGGGCACGATGTCCCAGATCGGCATCGGCCTTGGGAAGGACAATGATCTGCCAACTGGGCAATGGCAGATCACTTGTGTTCTGGGAAGACAGATGGCTGGCTGCATGCAAGGAAGATGCGCCAAAGAGCTGGCGCCGGTGGTCACGATCAAGAACGGTTGCCGAAGCGCTATGCATTCTCCAGCCGCCAATGGAATTGATCATGGATGTACTCCGGGGCATTGGGTATTAAGTTGCATATACCGATCAGTTCAACCTAAAAGTTTAAGCTGATGAGAAAATACGGGCAATTCATTTTATATTCCAACACTCCCCCTAACGCGAGGCCCCCTCAAGTCTCTAGCGTGGAATAGAAGTGGGCTGTAATTTTTATTTAATTGCGCGTCTGCCAGGATTCGAACTCGAGACCTCCGGCTCCGATACCATATTAAGTTGCATGCACCGACTAGTTTAACCCAAAAGCTTATATTTCAAAATTAGGGATGCTTGAATACCTTGCTCTCTGGTCGCAAGTTAGTCGGGTAGTCCTATACTCCTATCCAAACATGAAGGGTTAATCTGGCATTCGGAGTCATCTAGCCAATCTCCACAAATTCGGCCTATGACACCTTGTTCATCGGCAGGGAGAAACAAATCTGGTGGAACCACGCATCGTCGTGACGCGGAAACTTCTCGTGGCTGATAGCCCATCGCTAGTGCTGGATGGGTGATGTTGGAATTTAATCCAATAAATTAATTGAGTCTTAGCCTAAACATGATCACATTTTGCTTATGCGAAAATTAATTAATCACTGACCTGAGATAAAGCCATTACTCTTCTTCTTTCTTCTCCTTTGTTTCTTCTGTTGTGAGATACCACACGAACCCCTTCCAGTGTCTAATCGATCGGGCGATTGATTTAGGGTTTAGGGTTGGAGAGAGTTGAGTCGTCACCCAGCCTCCCTCCTTCTCTTTCTTTATATAGCGACACTGGTGGGGCTCGGGGGTTTATCTCAATCTAAATTCGAATCTATTTTGTACCGATCACACAAAACAGATTTATCTCTTAGTTTGTTTCTTGTTAGGATAGGAAAACTGGTGGGATTTTAACCTTATCCTAACTAACCGGCATTAGCCGATAAAATCAACCAACATTCTCCCCTTGATTTTGAGACTAACTGATGAGTTTATCAAATAAAATAGCTCCCCAAGGCAATGTGTCTTCGACAACATTATGCGTCACCGAGACAACAAGACCTATAGTTCACTATAGTACCCAAATAAACTCAAGCTTAACTTAGTGGGTGTTGATTGAAAAAATAAGTCCCCCTCATCCAGGATCTTAGTGAGGCTCTTATTTATACATGTACTGGCCAGAACATATCTTAATTAATCTTAACTTTACGAGCCTTTAAAGTATGGATCCATGAGCAAAAGCTTAGCTTAATAATAATTCGATCCTGGGACATATCTTTCACAACTATATCAATATGTTAGGCAGAAAACACATAACATGTTGCTACTAGAATAAAAACCTGTGTTCAATTAGTGCACAACTTATAACACGGTACAATTGAGTGGTTTACACCTTTTGAGTGGTTTATGAGCGCTATTTACCACTCTTAGTTCTAGGAAATATGATTAATCATAACATGCTTTAAAATCTAACTGCATCGTCGACTATGCAGTAAGAGATTATTTTGGAGCTTTTCTATGGTTATTGCTCCCCTATGTGTGGATATAGCTTAATCTGAATAATCTTTATAAATATCCACACATCTCGCAAAATAAGTGTCCAAATGTCTTTAAACTTCTGAGATCATTGGACTTTAGAAATATAAGCATGTTACTTAAGATTGCCTTGTGAATAATACAAAACATTCTTAATACCAGTGGTCTAGTCTGGATTTAATTGAATACTGCCAAGATTCCCAGTAAAAAATGTATGCCAAATCTGTATGCATCCAGATTTGAGCTAATCTCAAGCTTTTGTCAGCTGAAGCATAAATGATTATCTTTATAATTTAATTTCAGCTTGACTAATCTTTAACTGAATTCTCTCAAATTATTTCTTTAATTTATGTCAATATATGACTTACTAATATAAGCCCAGTACTCCTTCAGACCAAAATAATTCATGGAAAAATTTCCTTAGCTTCTAACAGCAATATGCATTGCTTGACAATAAAATGTCATTAGTATGGAGTACCGGTGTGAAATTCCCACCTTTAATTTTCATGCACCTGTCCACCTCACTTGAATTGTTCGAAATTTCCATTAGAGTTAGGCTTAATCTTATTAACCCACTTAAATGGCCCACTATTTTGACTCATTTAGAAACTTCTACTAAATTCTTTATTTTATTCATCAATCTCAATTATCCTTACATGGTTCGAAAACCATTTAGATGAACACTTTAATGTCTTATTTTGTTCATCCATCTCAATTTATTCTTATTTTTGTTGTCTTATAAGGTGAACAAGCTTTATTTAGTGTTCACCACCATAATCCGATCTCATAACTTCATTTGATTTTAGCATTAGTGTCTTAAATTTCCTAAAGGAAATCGGAGGTTGCTTATGGGTAAACATAGCCATAAATAATCATTTGATGGCTAATTTCTTAACTTTGTGAAATTTTCACTTAAAGCTAAACAACGCCATTAAAATCTAAGGGAAAGAATATCTCTATCTCATGAGACGTTCCAAACTCCCCTAGTTATGTGTCATAAGCGACAATGGCACAAATTCAAAGACGTCTTACTTCCATCATCATAATAATTATTCTCCTCATTTTCTTGTTGAAGCTTAGTTCACTAATGACGTAGCGGGATTTAAAACATCATCAATGTTTGATTAAGTCCACAAATGGATTCCTTAAGTCATATGTGACTTGTATTTCCATAACAAAACCCTCAAGTTATGTTATGTATGTTTAATTGTGCAAGTCACAAATTAAGAGATACAAAATTCTAGCGTCCACATAATGGATCTATGAGTCATAAATGAGGTAGAATAATTCTTGCTGATCTTATTAGAGCTCTTGATGAGCTCCCGCTGATTTTATTATTTATGTAATGGAAGCATAATACCTTATGAACTTGAATCACTTAGCTTTACTTAGCGAATTATCATCTAATTAATGATAGATGTCAGAAATTTCTAAGGGTGAAGTGTCTCGACCTTAATGAGACATATATTCTCCCCTAGAAATGTGGCCGAAAAATAAGGCCATAATTTCGACAACGTCTCATAATGATTCAACCCAAAATAATGCCCTTAATCTTCTTATTTAACTACTTTCTTGAATCAGGACATTAAGCATGTCCCTATTTCTTGCAAAGAACTTACACAAGAAAATTTCAAGAGTAGCATACATAGGACATAGAGGCAATTTTATTTCCCCTTGCGAGGAAAGTGAGCTTTATTATAATTAAATTTGGAAGTTGCAACTCTCCCCCTTAGTGAAGCTTCATCTTTGCCATCAAATGACAAGATTAACATGATCTTACTTAGTTTGCCTCTTAGTCTTCTATATTTCTTATTGATTTGCGGAATGATGAACCAAGTCAATTATGGTCCACTTTGTCTTAGTATTACAAATCTGAAAATGACCGTAGTCTAATGGGAGAAGAATCATATGAAATGGACAAGTGGCGCATATGCAATGTGCGATGTCCACCTCACTAAGTGTTGCACGCCATGTGATTTATTTCTTATGCTACCTTTTAAATTATGGCGGCAAATGTGCATAGGTGCTAAAATTGTACTAAGCATTAGTTTTGACAAACTTCTAAAGTTCATCTCAACGTTTGCTAGATACAGTTTCGCAATGTCATGCTCAAAATTCTCCCCTAGCACTAACAGGGATGATAATCTCAATATTTATGATTGACATGCGAAACATAGCATTATATTGGCCTTCTCCCAGGCTAAAGATGCCTCTTGAGTTTAGAAAAAATTAGTGACATTAGCTGCGGGAGCCACAAGGAATCCTTTGTTAATGCTAAGTCATACTCAAATAGGCCTTAGACTCAGTTAAGTCAATGAGGAATAATAATAATAATTCCATAGACTTTAACTGATAAATAAAATTAAGTGGCACTATTATTGTGGTTGCTTGTGCAAATTACGTACAATAGTACATTAACTTACACAATAATAACTTAATCTTTATTCCGCTTTGTATCACCGTTAGGCAGAGACAAAACGAAGGAATCAATAAATGAAATTACTTATAATCCAAAATCAAGTCACCATTGGGCAGAAATGATTAGGGAATAAACATTAATGACTTAAGTCACATCACCAAAAGGTAGAAGTGATAAAGTAAATAATTTAAAATCCCAAAGCAAATCACCATACGGTAGAAATGATTAAGGAAATGACGCCATTTGTGATGCCATAGAATTAAAATTAAAATCCTTAGCCATATCACTGTTGGGCAGAAATGGTAAAGGAATTAAGCTTGCTGACAGATTAGATCCTCGATCACATCACCGTAAGGTAGAAGTGATAAAAGGAATTAATGCACTAATGGCATAAATAAAATTCTAAGTAATATCACCATTAAGGCCAAATGATAGAGAAAATTAAAATAATGATTGACAATACTTAGATTTCTTCCCTTAATTACATCACCGTTGGGTAGAAAATAAATAAGGAAATAACAATCTTGATGAAATCATCTTTCTTTCTAGATAAGCTTCCCGTTGGTTCCATTTATCTAGAAATAATTTACTCAGTATTGCAACTGATCTTAAATAATAAGAATTGCTTATTGCATATAATTAGTTTACCATGGCTTAATCAATCATATGCAAAATAAACTTAGAATTT
Organism: Oryza glaberrima; assembly: GCF_000147395.1. Lineage (NCBI taxonomy): Eukaryota > Viridiplantae > Streptophyta > Magnoliopsida > Poales > Poaceae > Oryza > Oryza glaberrima. The sequence goes on along the minus strand of NC_068334.1, from coordinate 572,183 downwards.
CATAGTCAAAGCACCATTGGTCATAAATAATTATGAATAATCATAAAATTAATTCCTTAATTATATCACCACTTGGTAGAAAATAACTAAGGAATAAAATAAATATAATTGTCATGCAATTATAATAACGTGGGTTAAATATAACTTCAGATCTTAATACTTTCTAGTCGAATTTCTCGTTGGTTCCATTCGACTATAAATAATTAAGTTACTAAGGCAATTACCATCATAATGATGTTGACATGAAATCATAAATACTTTCTAGTTAAATTTCCCTTCAACTAAAAATAAATTAAATGGCTTAAAGAAATAATAATCTTAATAAATATTGACATGAAATCATATTAACGTTGGTCAAATATAATATCATATCATTAATTTCTTTTTGAGTGACCAAATAATTTATCATAATTTTCCAGCAATTTTAAATGGCTATGTAAGCTCATAAATGAATTTCTGGAAATTAATAAAACATTAAATTCGCGGGCTTAGGATTAAAATTAATAAGAGCCCACTCTTATTGGTGAGGCCGGCCCAAAACGGACCGGCCCACTTATGCGCGCGCGGCGCTGAGATGGGCGCAGCCCAGATCGGCTCAGCCCATAGGCAAAGGCGGCCCGACGCGGAGTCGATCTGAGCCGTCCGATCTAATGGACGGCTCAGATTCCCTCCATGCCGAAGAAGTCGCTGACGGGGAGGGTGAGAACCCTAACCCTATTCCCGATTATTCTCCCCTTCTCTTCCTGATTCGACGTCCAGCGAGCGAGCGACCGAATCGGCGTCGATGGTGCGACGGCAGTCCGACGAGTTTGAGCGCCAGCGTGGCGACGAGCACCGCCGTGGCTCCATCTTCGCTGGCTGGGGGGCGCGCTTGGGGCGGCGCCAAGCCGTGGCGTTTAGGCGTTTTGGCGGTCCGACGAAGTGGCGGCGCGCAAGCGGCAGTGGTCGCCGTGCGGCTCCGGACTTCATTTTTCTGGGGGGCGGAGCACTAGGCGGCGCCAAGCCAGGCCTTCCCGTCCCGGCGTGGCGGTGATGGTGGGAAAATTCAAGGCGGTGTGCGCACGGCGGATGCCGACGTGACCGTGAGGAGCTCCGACGAGCTTAGGGAGCTTCAAGTCTGGCAAAATTCCCGGAACCCGAAGCTTTAATTTCTTGTTTGTTTTTTTTTGGATTTAATTCGGGTATTTGTGACTTAGGGTTCTTCCCCCAAAAATTTAGGGTTCTTCATTTGGGGATTTTAGGCCGATTGGATCCGGCTTATTGGGGATTTCCGGAAATTTCAATATTGTTTATTCCCTTTTGCTTATCAGTGGGGAATTTCAATCTAGTTTATCCCCTGTTTTCCCCAATTTACTTCTTAATCCACTGTTCTTATATGATAAGAACCTAGGGTTTATGAGGTGGGAACAACGAGAGTTTCAATCTGGTTTATCTCATTCGTTCTCCGCTTAGTAAAATTCGAGAGAAAAAAAATCTCTCTCTGATTGAATTTCTCCTTCCCTTACTGATTTCTAGCCGAAGCTATGATTTACTTAAGCATGAACCCTAATTCGATCTAATTAACTTTAATATGACATAATGCTCAAATCAAAGCAACTTTAAGAACTAATAAACATAATAAGGGGCTTAATAGATTAATCATGGCATCATGCCGAGACAGATTAGGGTTCATCACTTCATTTGCACAGTGGCTTCAATCAGGGATGATGGGATCAAGTGGCTAAGATTAGGCTCTGATACCACAATGTTGGAATTTAATCCAATAAATTAATTGAGTCTTAGCCTAAACATGATCACCTTTTGCTTATGCGGAAATTAATTGATCACTAACCTGAGATGAAGCCAATACTCTTCTTCTTTCTTCTCCTTTGTTTCTTCTGTTGTGAGATACCTCACGAACCCCTTCCAGTGTCTAATCGATCGGGCGATTGATTTAGGGTTTAGGGTTGGAGAGAGTTGAGTCGTCACCCAGCCTCCCTCCTCTTTCTTTATATAGCGACACTGGTGGGGCTCGGGGGTTTATCTCAATCTAAATTCGAATCTATTTTGTACCGATCACACAAAACAGATTTATCTCTTAGTTGTTTCTTGTTAGGATAGGAAAACCGGTGGGATTTTAACCTTATCCTAACTAACCGGCATTAGCCGATAAAATCAACCAACAGGTGACAGGTTGAGCAAATGTGGGTTGCCACTCCCGGGACAATGTGTATTGCTGCGACCAACACCAAGAGACAATCGATTATATCCTTTCTTTTTGTGGATGGTAATGTATGGCATTGGCAAACCACAATGCTTCCCATCAAACGAACACTCCTTCCTGTTTTGGTGGAGTGACCGTCAGAATAATGTGGCATTAAGAAGGTTTTGATACCATTGTCATCCTGATGGCCTGGAAAATCTTAAAGGAGAGAACCAGTCCAATCTTCAACTTCAAGTTCAAGACAAACTAGTTGGCACCCCGTGCCTAGGGATGAAAACGGAGCGGGTACAGACGGATAATGCTCATGTCATATTTGTTTTCATATTTTTTTTACCGGATACAAAAATGAATACGGATAGCTCGAGTATGAAAACAAATACGGATTGTCTCGAATACGAATAAGAATACGAATAAGAATCGAATATGATCGGATACGAATACGGAAACAATTTTTTTTCGAAACACGAAAACCAACTGAACTTCTAATGGAAACAAATATCAACATATATCAGTAGCGCCTGAGGTCCTGGGTTCGACTCCCCATGGGAGCGAATTTTCCAGGATTTAACGGCGTTGTGCTTTCAGTGGCAGGCGACGTACCCGTCGACAGCGAGGCCACTGTGGTGACTTTGTCAATCTCTCCAAGATTTGCCGGCCCAGTCTTCAAAGATGCTCATAGGGGTAGGGTTTGCGTGCGTGCGTTCATAGGGGTGAGTGCGCGTGCATTGTGAGTGTCTGCGTTGTACTGTGTAATTCTCAAAAAAAAATCAACATATATAATTAGCTCATTTTATATAAAATGAAATATAATTTATAAATATTTTTTAAAATTTGAATAATATTAATAGTATGGACTAGTGTTAAGAGATAAACTACTATTAAAATCTATAAAGGTATATTGAAGGTTATAGAGTTAGAAAGAAATGGGGGTATGTCTCATGGCTTTTGCGGATATCCGAATAGCACTATTCACCGGATATCTGAATTATTATCCGTATCCGACGAAAACCCCAGTACCATATCCGTATTCGTATTCTGTATCCGAACGATCCAAAAATTATCCGCCAAAAGATATCCGTATCTGTTTTTGTCTGGAGCGGACGGAAACTATCCGCTCCGTTTTCATCCCTACCCGTGCCTTTTCCGCGAAATTTGCTAGTTTTATCGTCAAATAAAATCAATGTTTTAAATAATTAGATGTAACTATGTATATATACAAAATAAATGATAATGTGGATTCATATATACTCTTTGCTATTACAATACAATTCATGTTTTATTTTTTTAAAACATCATTGTGTATTGTTATTATATACGAAAGTTATTTTCATGCACAATCTGGATATCGTCATAATTAGGGTAGTTTGCAGTTTTGCACCTCTTTGCTTTATCTCAAGCTTATTTCAAAAATATGTTTGGTTTTATGATGCTTAATTACTCTATGTTATCCAATTATTTATAACAAAACAAAACTCACATATTATACAATAATCTGAGTTGTATTAAATAAAGAAGATAAGTTTGCATTATCTTGGAGGACTTGGGAGGAGAAAACATAGTATTATGTGTAGAATGAATAACAATGTCACATGTGATTATGATCTAAAGAGAGGTGACTGGATGAGTAATCAATGATTAAATTAGATGGATGAGTAGCTTCTTGATCCAACGGCTGATAACTATGTACTAATGCTGTAACGTCCCACCTCTCCCAGGCCGGGCCGACTCTTCCGGAAAAAAAGTTGCAACTTGTTGATATGAGTATTCTATTAATCCTATTAAACGCTCCTCTTCCCGATCGGTCACCCATCCCAAATTGTTCCAGGCCAAGTACGCTTAACCTCAGAGTTCTTTGGAGATCGGCTTCCGGAAAAGAAGTTGCAACTTGTTGATATGAATATTCTATTAAGGAGATCGCCTTCCGAAAAAGAAGTTGCAACTTGTTGATATGAGTATTCTATTAATCCTATTAAACGCTGGGCCGGGATGTCACATCCTCACCCCCTTAAGAGACCGACGTCCTCGTCGGTCAACCCCTAGCCAGGAACGTCCCCTCTTGGCCACGTCCGTGTGTCCAATGCTAGCGTATGTGCCATGCTGTGTGACCACTTCGGATCCACACCAGCCATGCGCAGCATGCCTGTGCAACTGTGACTCACGTGTCCGTGAAACCGCGAGAGTTGACTCTGGTACCATTCAGTAACGTCATGTCTGCGCAACTGCGACACACGCGCCCGTGAAATCGCGAGAGTCAGCTCTAATACCATTTTGTAACGTCCCACCTCTCTCAGGCCAGGCTCTGATACCATTCTGTAATGTCCCGCCCTGACTCTGGTACCATTCAGTAACGTCATGTCTGCGCAACTGCGACACACGCCAGGCCAGGCTCTGATACCATTCTGTAATGTCCCGCTCGAGCCCACTTATATCTGACAGCTTTCATAAGTCATAGATTGCCCTCACATGTGCACCCGGGAATAATTTTCCGATCGGTCATCCATCCCAAATTGCTCCAGGCTAAACACGCTTAACTTTAGAGTTCTTTGGAGATCAGCTTCTGAAAAAAAAGTTGTAACTTGTTGATATGAGTATTCTATTAATCCTATTAAGCCCTGGGCCAGGATGTCACAAATACAATCCGATGGCTTAAAATTAATGGTGATGTGGCTTCTTACATGTCTCATTTTATATGAGTAAATGATTTTTAATGTGTACCAACTATATATAGAAAGATAGAAAGATAGGATACGGAAGGTGGCAGGCTGGCAGCAATGAGTGCCACCCTCTGGCGGGAAGCCAGAGTGCCAATCTAGGCCTCTGTTTCTCGGTTGTATCAACCTTCTCCAAGATCCCTTCGTGTTCCCCCTTTACGCTTTCTCTTTTTTTTTCTGTACATATGGTGCATAGAAAAAAGAACATTAAACGGATTAAATTGAGTTCAATCAGAGTGTTCATTCGCAATTGTCAAATTAATGTTTGATTGTTTTCTCATACTACACTAGTTGCATATTCATGAGATGATGGCTATACTCGTTATCGCTTCAGCGATTTGTTAATCTTTTCGAGGAAAGGGACAAGCGATTAATACTCTGCAATTAGATGTGAGCTGCTTGTGAGATTTACCTATACATTCATTGAAAACAAGTTTTTAGATAATGAATAGAATCCGGAATCCTGACCTTGCTAAAAAGCTATAACCAATTATTATACCAATTCAATCAAATACGATAGCTCCTCAACAAGTCATAAAAACACAGGCCTAATAAAACAGGAGCATACACAAAGTACTAAATGCCAACACAAGAAAAGACCACAAGATTATGAATTCTATATGTGATTCTCCATCTAAAGTTGGTAAAAAATTGCATAACCGTTGACTCAAAATTACGACATGCAACTTTTATTAGCTTGGTATCTTCATCATACTTTTATAGTTGAGCTCAGAACCGGAGCCAGTGTGTTGCCCTAAAAAGAATCTGCATATAAGATATAAATAGCGATTTGTCAAAAACCATACCATTTCTGCTCAGCCATAGAGTCCAACATATAGCTGCTCGTACAAGAATAAGTTTACTGGTTTTTTTTTTATCAACCTCTGCAAACCAATTGTCAAAAATATAAGATATACTATGTAGAATATTTAAACCATAAGAAAATCATAGTTCTCTCCAAAGAAATTTTACATAGGCCATGTTTAGTTCCTTTTCAAATTTTTTTAAGTATATGGATACACATTTGAAGTATTAAACGTAGACTAATAACAAAATAAATTATAGATTCCGCCTGTAAACTGCGAGACGAATCTATTAAGCCTAATTAATCCATTATTAGCAAATGTTTACTGTAGCACCACATTGCCAAATCATGGCGTAATAAGGCTCAAAAGATTCGTCTCGCAATTTACATGCAAACTTTGCAATTGGTTTTTTCGTCCACATTTAATGCTCTATGCATGTGTCCAAATATTCGATGTGACGGAATTTTTGAAAGTTTAAAGGTAACTACACACAACCATAATGACAATTCAAGAATAAAACAACTTTTTGGCTATTCTAAAGAACTATGCATGGGAGCGATTTGATTGGGCTTGTGACCACATAATATGTTGGGTTCAGCCACCTTCATCTGGATGCTTTGCACAAATATATAGGCATCCATGTATTATTTTTAAGCTTTAAATAAAAATATTGCATCGTTGCATACGTATATACGTGCATAGTTGCTCAATTTGTTTTGTATTATCATATATGTAAGTTTTAGATTGGAGGATAATTATTATTAGTTTTTAATATTTGTATCTTATATAGGAGTGTTATGTTAGATCCACCGCAATGCACAGAGAAGATGCTAGTTAAAGAGATAAACATTAGTAGAGACGTTACATTTCTTTCTCTTGCGAGGTAGTAGAAATGGCTGGGCTGACTCAGTAGCTTCGAGTAGGGGTGAAAATGGATCGCATACGGATGAAAATGTCTATAAAGAATAAATAAAAAATGATACATCTGGAAAGAACGATTACGAATCGGAATGAATATGATTACAAATATTTAATAGACCATAAACCCCTAATATGTATTGATATAATTTTTTTTTCGAGGAATATGTATTGATATAATTGTCTCTCAATTAGGAACTATTTTATACATCAAGCTTTTACGTATATAATATGCAAATCAACTTAAAAAAATATCACTAAAAATTTTAGAAAATAACGTGCTTGTAATTTTAGTAGTATTACATTTACGTGTAAAATTACATCTTCAAATACATACTACATAGCGAGTAAAAAAAAAAAGAAGACAAATTCTGACTGATTTGTAGTCCTAAAATATCAGAATTTTTTATTTTAAGACTAAAAATATAAGAATTGAGGTTAAGATTTAAAATGCAGGTGTAATATTATTGAAACTATATGTACAAATATTTTTAGATTTTTTTTGGTAATATTTGTTAGTTGGTACATATAGAGTGCACAGGACATGTTACCTCTCAAATAGAGTAAAATGCACCAGCGATTTTTAAACTTGTCAGAAGGTTTCACTTAGGTCTATGAACTTGCAAAGCGTACATCGAGATATCTAAACTTGGTTTATTGTATCATCTCGGTCTAAAGCTGCGTTTGACCGTAATTTTGCCTACGTGGCACGCCACGTGAATGATGACATGAAATTTTTATATTTTTTTCTTCCTTCTTCCTTCTTTTTTTTCTCTCTTCTCCTTTTTTTTTTTCTTCCGTGCCTCCGCCGGTCAACACGGCGGTGCTCTAGCCCATCAATTCCGAGTCCACACTGGCGCGCTGGCAGCTCCTCGCCACCGGCGAGCCCATCCAACACCTCGGCTGCTCGTCGTTGTCCACCGCCACTCCATCAGCGCAAACAACAGCAGCAACAAGTCAGATCCAGTGCCTAAATCCAAGCAGCAGCAAGCAACCAATCCAAAATCCAAAAATCCAACAAGGCAGCATGAGAAGTAGCAGCCGCAGACATCAACCTACCTCACCCTCGGCTCGTCGTAGTCGCACGCTGCGGATCTGCTCGCTGCGCGGTCCGGTTGCTCCCTGGTCACGCCATCAGTGCCAGCGTCCGCCCGTTGCCGATTTCCTCGCCGTCTTCAAGCTTGTTGCAGCCGGCCGTTGTCTTCGTCCATCACTGCCGCTGGCCGTCTTCGCTAATCTCCTTCCCCGCCGAGCTCAGCGGCCTCTCCTTCTCTGTCGACCTAAGCTGAGGGCCTTGGCGGCGTGCTGCTGGCTCCACCGCTGGTTGACCCGGAGCCACGGGGCAGGATGGGAGCGCGGGCGACGCCCAAGGCGACGCGTGGCCGGAGATCGGCGGTGGGCGGCGGAGCTTGGGCTCGCGGTGACGGGGGAAGAGTACGGCAGTGCCGTGAGCAGCGAGCCTGCGTGCGGGCGGCGCCGGAGGTGGCGAGCGGTGAGTGGGAAGCGCGCGCGCAGGCGGCATCGAGGGCGGCAAGCTGCGAGTGCGCGAGGCCCTTCTGCGCCGCCATTATCCTTCCCCAGTCGCCTCCGTCCCCTCCATCCCGTCAGCGCCGCCGTCCTCCTCCCCCAGTCACCGCCCTTCTCCCCCCATCGCCGCCGCTGTGCTCCCCCCCATCAACGCCGCCGTCTTCCTCCCTGCGTGCTTGCCGCCGTCGCGCGCTCGCCTCCAGCACGGCTGCTCGGCAAAACCGCGGCAGTGGCGGCACCCATGGCGTGCGGTGGCTCGGTTGCGCAGGAGAAAAAAAAAGAGAAGGGAGAAAAAAAAAAAGAAAAAGGGAGAAAGAATTACATATCATCGTCAACGTGGCATGCCACGTAGGCAAGATCACGGTAAAACACGGGTTTGGACTGGGATGATACAATAAACCAAGTTTAGAGACCTCGATGTGCGCTTTGCAAGTTCGTGGACCTAAATGAAACCTTCTAACAAGTTTAAGTACCGCTGGTGTATTCTACTCTCTCAAATAATACATCAAATCTATAAGGGGTAATTTCGTTCTTATACCTACTTTGATGTTCAATATTAATTTTGCCCCCTACTTTTTAGGTTATTATTTTTGTCTCTGTTTTTTTAAACGAATACACATTTTACCCTTACTTTGGATGATGAAGTTAACGGTGTTAAGTCATTGGCAAAATCATATTTATACGCTTACTTGATGTCGCACATTTAGCTCTATAGTGTCATTAATTGTGCTTTTACCTCATTCATGGAACTCGATTTCGAAAATAGGATGATCTTTTGATAAACTATGACTTATATAACAATTTGGACATAACATCAACAAAACTGTGACATGACCAGATTCATAAAACTTAGATAAAATTTTGATAACATTTCAATAGCATTTTGACAGAATTGGACAACATTTTTTCAGCATTCACCTTCCATGAAAATCTCCTCCATTTGCAAGATTCGCTCAAGAAGCGCTGCTCCCCGCCACCACGCCTCCTGCTCGCTGCCAATGCTTGGTCGGGTCGCGGTCGCCTGGTCAAGTTGCCGACATTGGCTGCTGCTCGCTGCCACCACACCCTCCTTGTCGCCGTGTCTTGGTTGGGTCACGGTTGACTGGACGGGTCGGCGACAATGACTGTTGCTCCTCGCCACCTTGCCCGCTCCCCGCCATCATGCCATCCTGCTCGCCGTCGCGGCTTGGTTGGTTCGCGGCTACCTAATTCGGTCATCAATGATGGCTGCTGCTTCCTGCCGCCTGGACGGCCCACCGACACCGACTGTGCATGGCCGAGTCTTCGTTGCCGCCGTTGTTGCCGCTGAACTGTAGGGTTTGCGATGTGGATTGGGGAGAGGAGTCAGCGGTAGAAGAAAGGGCCTCCTGACATTTGCAAAATAACCAGTGCCAGAAAGGTCAATTGTATTCTGTAAAATCATTATTTTCTTTTGTTGGAGACTAATGGTCTGCGTCGCCCCCGGGAGCACGGACAACGCCCCATCCTCCTTCCGCTACCCCCTCCCTCCTCCTCCCCTTCGCCACGAGGACGGCGGCAAAGCCGGCCTGCCGTAAGGACGGCGGCGGCGGGACTCTCTCCCCCACGAGGAAGCTTAGCGGCGGGGACACCGAGGCTGCTCGATAGCGGCGGGTAAGTGGTCGACGCGGCGGATCCAGCCACGCCGGATGTGGATCCGCCTCCCCTGGCGGCAGATCTAGCCTCCCTGGGGCCAGATCGGGGCGGAGCGATGGCGGACTTCATGGCGACGGTGGCAGGAGAAGGTGATGGATGCGGCGATGATGGCAAAGGCCCTCAGGGAAGAGGCTGATGTGCACTAGGGTTCCCGATCTTCCGAAAGGTTCTGATAAACAACGATTTGGGCGGAGTCACGACACAAATCGATCCGGCTTCTTGAACGTGCACGCTCTTGAGCCCCGCAATCGCAGCACCACGTCTCCTCTGGTTATCACCCGTGTCGAAACGCAGATGACCTCGCCGAGAAGGCTAATCCCTATTTGCCAATCGAAGAACACAAACAAGAACGAGATAGAAAACAACCAAAATTGTAGATAAATTAAGCTCACGAGTTGGGGTCTTACAAACCGATCTAGCGACAAAACTGTTCTCGACAGAATAATCTAAGCAAAACCCAAAAACCTAAAGATGGCGGTGGGTACTGATATATAGAGTTTAGGGTTGTGCAACCCCCTCTCGACGCAACCCTAATGGGTTCCAACACAATACACGGTCCAAAGGCCCAAATACGGTGACGCAGCATCGGGACAGATTCTGGACGTCAACTTGTTCGGTCGATTCCCATTGACTCAGAAAGAATTTTGATGTGGGACCAAAACCATTGGAAAGGTTATCTTCTTAGCTTTCCATCCATATAAAGAACGCCCCAATCCGAGCACGTATGCGACCTGGACGCCCGTTTTAGTGCAGACTGGTCCTGAACTCCGAATTGCACCCGAGGTTGACTTGGATTGGGCCTCCACGTTGACTTTGGACGTCCTCGATGATCCTCCATGGCTCTAAGTCCTTCTTCAAGTGTCTCCTTATCCCCTCCATTATTCCTAATCACAATATAATCATTAGGTAGCAATCTATTCTCGAATTCATACAAAGAAGAACATAGGAACGAGCTCACCTCTAAATTCAATTGTCGCGCACGAGCTCTTGTTATCGGTCCTTGAATGACCGTTGGAGGATTGTTGTGTGTATCCGAGGTAGTGATGTCCGCATCAGAGGCCGGATCCGGTCCTCCCGCGGGCGATGGTGGCGGTGGTCGGTCCGGTGCTAGCCTTCTCCGGGTCAGTGTTTTGGTGCTGTCAGTATGTCGGTGGTGGTCATTTTTTTCCTCCTTTTTCTGGTTATGACCTTTTAGGGTTGTAATGTTGTAATTTTTTTCTGCCCTATCAATAGAACTTCGCACTGTCTAGTGTAAGTCGTTTAAAAAATTATTTCCTATCGTTTTATATTTCTTTACGCAACAACTCCGGCTCCACTAACTTTTGTCCAAAGTAAAGGCAAAGGCCTCATTCATTTCAAAAGAGAGAGGGACAAAAAAAAACTGTAGAATATAGAGATAAAATTAATATTAAATATTAAAGTAGGGGAATGAACGAAATTATCCTAGTCTATAAATGTCCTCATTAGCCATGATTTGGTTAAGCCACATCATTAGCATTTTCTTAGCCGATGGATTAGAGCCCATCCGACCTTATAAACCATGGATTAAACCATTTCAGCCGTGCAGTTAGCAAAGTTCATTTTGTGTCCCTCAAATATGGTCGAGTTTCAATCACATCGCTCAACGGCAAAACCTGATAGAGAACACTTTTTTTTTTTTGCGTGGTACTACCTCCGTCCCAAAATAAATGTAGCCATGAGTTTCCGCGCCCAATTTTGATTGTCCGTCTTATTTGAAATTTTTTTATAATTAGTATTTTTGTTGTTATAAGATGATAAAACATTAATAGTACTTTACTTGTGACTTATGTTTTTAATTTTTTGCAAAAAATTTTCAAATAAGACGAATGGTCAAAGTTTGACGCGAAAAACCATAGCTGCATTTATTTTGGGACGGAGGGAGTACATAGAACACCCACCCTTAACTTTTAAAATCTAATCCCTCCATGGTTTTAAACGGCAGTTTTGGTTTGATTTGATGTTTACGTGGCAGGTTGACCGTAAGCGGTATAAGTGGTACTCCCTCCGTCCTCTAATATAAGAGATTTTAATATTTGTTGCACTGTTCGACCATTTGTTTTATTAAAAAAAATTAGAATTATTATTTATTTTATTTCTGACTTACTTTATTATCCAAAGTACTTTAAGCACAACTTTTCGTTTTCTTATATCTGCAAAAAAAATTTGAATAAGACAACAGACTTATTTTATTATCCAAAGTACTTTAAGCACAACTTTTCGTTTTTTAATATTTGCACAATTTTTTTTTTGAATAAGACGAGTGATCAAACAGTACAAGTAAAATGTCAAACTTACTTATATTAGTGGATGGAGGGAGTAGTACTTGGGATAAAAAAAACAGAATGTTGAAACCCACATGTCATTGACATCTCCCTCTCTCCCATTTTCGTCCCCATGGAGGAGCACCTTCACGGGAGCCGACTGGTGGTTGTCGCCACGTAGCCAACGCTGTGATTGTGAAGTCAAAGTTGCTGTGAAACATCATTTTACGGTCAACTCTGTACATTAGTTGTCAGTATTAGTCACTAGTGTCTGGCTGTTTGATTTGGATCAGATAACTAAACTAAGTTCAGTTCATTGAGAGAGTTTGAAGATATCCGTCCGAATCATCGCCCCAATCTCTTTGCTCCTGAGGGCAAAGGTTAGCAATACAACTCAAAACTTTGATATATAATCAGCATAGGATGATTCCAGTCTGGTGTGGCTTTACAGCTTAACTGTATAAATATGTTTTCTGCATGTGCAATCTGATCTTCTCGAATTACCTGGTGTGAGTGGGCGACATTGTCACCAAAAAGACCCTTGAATTTCTGGGGTTCATGTGGTTTGTTCTCACCCACTTCACCACCGTATTCAGTACCATCCCATAGGCCTCCATCTGTCTCCATTCCTACCATGTCCTTAACCTCATCTTTAAAAGAACCTTGCCTGCAAGTCCTACACGAGATTTCCTTGTGTCTGCTGATTCGTGTAAATTCAGAGTAGCAAATTGTCACGTGGAGCAGTATTTGAAAGCTATACAACCACTGCAGCATCAAGCTCGTAGAAAGAACAAAACAAAATGGCCTACAAGAACTGGATCATTTTGTTGAAAACTCAAACAACATCGTATGACTATACTTCTCACCAGGCTGAACGACCACCGAGGGAAAATTAGGTTGGTTCACTGCGTTTGGGAAACCTTGGGTCTCAAGACACAGGCCGGCATGCTTCCCATAGACCGCGCCTCCTTTGCCCACAATGCCATTGAGGAAATTTCCAGTGTAGAACTGCACTCCAGGTGCATCTGCCCAAATGTCAAGGACCCTGGAGCTTGAAGGGTCTGTCACTTTCGCCACATGGCACAAACCTGACTTCACTTCACCACAATCAATCACAAAGTTGTGATCATAGCCACCAGGGACTTGATCAATCCTGCTGCCAATTGTGGTCTCTGTCAGGAAATTGAAGGGTGAGCCACTAACTGGCATCATCTCACCGGTGGGTATTGAGGTTTCATCTACCGGTGTTATCTGAGACCCCAAAATCTGAACAGTATGTGCAAGCACATCTCCTGAGTTGTGGCCTGCCAGGTTCCAGTAGGTGTGCTGTGCTAAACTGATGGGTGTGGCCTTATTCAAAGGTATAGCCTCCATCTCCAACTTCAGTGTCGTACTTGCCAGAATAGAATATCTAGCGGTGACAGAAACATCTCCTGGGAAACCTGTTTTGTGAAAAATTAAAATCAGTCCTGGCACTTACATAGTTGCTTGTTTTCCGGAAGTTTTTAAAATACCTTCCTCTCCATCTTTACTGTAATATTTGAAGGTGATTGATGGGTTCTCCCCTTTGACATATTCAGCAACTTCCCAGATGACTTTGTCAAAACCTTTGAATCCACCTGAGATCCCATATTCAGTTGCATTAGTTTAAAGAAGACCAAATTGAAATAGCTGCAGTGGCATATATCTCTTTTTGAGTTTTTGTCCTCTATGCATACATGTGTGCAGTTAGATTAGGACGAAAATATGAAAAAAAGCAAGGTCCGTTATGAAAGATTGAATGCAAATGAGCCATTCTTGTTGAGAAATTAAGAACTACACCCCCGCACCACACAATACACCAAATATGCATTTTTGCATGTTTCTTGCATGAAGCATTAACATGGATGACATGTATCAAATAAGAGACGGAATAAAAGTATCAGGGAAATTCACAGCCAGATCCAAATTCAGTGAATGGTACAAGTCAAACATTTCTCAATATCTAACATTATTAAGGATATAAATTCAAAAAAAGAAAGAGAATCATTTCAATAGAGCGACTAATCAGGTGAGTCATCTTCACCACAGCAAGCCAACAACTGTTCATATTGTTGTTTGCTTGTCATTGCTGTTGCTAGTATCAGGTGTAAGAGTGTAAACTATTGGCCAAATAACTCATAATTTTCTTTCAAATGTACTTTTTGGGGGGACTACACCTTTGAATAAGGTAACTCATGGAGCAATAATATGAACTCCAAGAACAGATTACTATTGTGGCTTGGCAAAAGGGAATGGAACCGAACAAGAATAATTTCCAAACCGGGCAGCTACACTAACACAAACTGCTACAGAAAATAGACCGTACTGATGATTCGACAAGGTAAATATCCATACTTGGTCGTAATATAAAGAAACATCAAGTAACAAGTAGGTTTAGTTTTTTCAAGGGTGGTGGATCTAGTAATCCCATTAACTCAGTATTAATGGGACAGTTCCTCTAGGATTAATTAGAAATATTAGGAGGTAATAAAAAATGGATATTAAGTAAATCCAGCAGAAATATCATTATCATGTACACTTGATCAGCAACAGATGGTTCACACAAGAACAAACAGGCAATAGTTCACTATTACTTACGCATGTATGCCTGAAATATGCACAAAACAATGAATTTATGCAGAGTACCTTATGTCTTACCATGAAGAGTGTTTGGAGGGTTGTTGATAGCCAGACTATACTGCTTATCATTTAAAGTAAACTTCCCATCCTTGATCCTATTTGCAACTCGCCCAACAATGCAGCCAAAATAAGGTGAAGTGCCATTCTGATCATAGGAAAACTCAAACCATCAGTGCCAAACCAACTTATATAAGCATATTAAAAAATAGGGGTGCCATCGTTTGGCATATTGGTGGAATAAGCCAAACGGCATATTTGCAAACGAAAAATAATTTGTGAATAAAACTTTTATATATGTGTTCTTAGCGATCTAAAAGCAAAGGCTGAAAAATAAACTTCAATGAAAAAACCCCAAAATTAGCTCCAAATTTAACGTTGAAAATTCAAATTTTGGCTGATAAGCATATGAATATGCCAAACGATGGGGACCTAGCCATATTTCCAAGCATGTTTCAGTGAGTTTCAGACAATAGCTTCAAGTTCCATAGGAGTTAGAAGCAGGTTTCCAGAAATTTCAAGAAGCTGTTGAATTTGCATGTTTGGAATTTTTATCCTTGTTTTAACAAGTTCCACGAAGAGTTCTAAAAGGGATCACACAATTGTAGACGAAACATAGACCAAATGTAAGATTCATAGAAGTTTCAACAATAAAGGCTCGTGAGGTCAGTTTTAGGTGCTTGAAGTAACAGCTGGCCACTATAGGGTAATTAGACAAAATGCAATTGGTGTTTGCTATGCTGCAATTTTTTGGGGGCTGCCTATAAAAAATTGACATGTAACATGTCGCACGGCCACAATTTTATTAATTATTTATAAAACAAGTGCTAGAACACCACCTCATTCTGCAATTAAGTATTGATGAAGTAAAACTCATCATAAATATCCATACAACAATCTAATATATTGGTCTTTTTATGACTTAGAAATTAGTGACCACAAAACAATGTTAGGAAAACTCAACGAGTGTTGTATCATTTGAATGTTAATTTCTAGATTATGTGCTATGAGACTACCATCCAAAGTTATGCTGCCAATACATAATGTAGCAGAACAAATACGGAAGTTTCTTAAAAAGCACAATTTGGTAGTTATGAACTCAATGCTGTGAACAGCATGATTGATGATGATATTAGCCTTACGATGTAGTAGTAGGCTAGACGCTAACCCATACACTGATACTTTTATTGATTGATTAGATGGGAAAATAGAAAAGAAGAAATCATCACTTTAAACCATATGATTTACATAGTCCAAGAGAACAGTCATAAAGGCGCTAATATGAATTATCAGCTATAGGGAATTGTAATATGGTAATTAGAGATATATTAGGATATGATTGATTTGTATGGACTCCTTCCTTATCTCCTCTACATGTACTCCTATATATACTGGGACCCCGAGGCTAAATACAATCGTCCAATATTCACAGTACATCTCTCCCCATACACTTCAATAGGAATAACACAATCAAAAACATGAAAAAGGAATTGGTAACATGCCGACACACTTAAGAATACAACATGTTTTCCTATGTGCCAATTTCACATGCTGTGAATCACACTAACCTTTCTAGCGAGAGCTGCTTGTTAGAAAATGTGCATTATCCATGAGTGAATGTGTTACTGTAGTATAATATTAGTTTCGTTAATTTAGAGATAGGATTAGATTTGTAAGATTATCTTCTTGAAAGTCAAGTTACCCCCTTCTAAGGATCAGAAAATCATCTCTATTAGCCAAACAAAGATAAATAAACAAATCCCTGGTCCCTAAAACTCTAAGTGCCGGTCTTTCCCATGGCCATCTTGTCTGAATCTATTCCTCCCCAAATGGGGAAATCCTTCACAAAGCCACTCGACTTCAAGTTGTCACCAACCAAACTCTCTGTGATGGATGTTTACCCCATGATGATCAAAGGATCATTACAAAAGGGAAGAAAAGGTAAATTAAAAGAGAGGTACAATTGATAAGTGAATGCATTTAATATTTCCTAACCCAATATATGTTTGGAATTTCTTTAGGCAGCTGAACCCATGTGAGCAATCCTCATTCCTGATCAATTTTCCTTTTTTGACAATTTGTAACTTGGGAAAGCAAGCAAACATGAAACAAGATCAATGCAGAGATCAGATCAAAGTTGTTATAACTCAGTCCTATGATTTTATCACCAAATTTTCTTCGATTAAGGAGGGAATTTCTCAGAAGTGACTAATAAGCATGCCATAAATATATTTTAGATGGGTACAAAATGGATATGAAGGGAATTACTAACTGGATACTTAATTATTTCAGTAATTTTTTATACTTCACTTTCATACTTACGGACGATTTAAAAGCTCCGACAAGTAATGCTCAAAACTGTTGTGGAATGTTCTTTTTACTAGTTTACTTCCAGTAGACAGGTAAAAGTGCTACAGACTGCAAACTAAACATATAATTTAATTATCAGATTATACCTCCAACCGTAATTACTAGTACTAGTAACCAGCTTCAAGTTATTCAGGCATGCATCATTAAATGTGCTGCATTTCTCCTGGAAAAGAAAAACAAACAAAACTCATGTACTGTGCCCCATCATTAGTAGTTAATTGTACTAGACATGGACATGTCAAAAGATGAAAAAATCTCCAGCCTAGTCGTCACACTTACTACCACAAAGATGTAAAAAAAAAAGCAAGCCTCGAACAAGCTAATTAACAGCTAGGAATAGAAACATATGCATCAGCGACTCACCTGATAAGGATCCAGGGAATCGAATCCAAGCACCACATCATCAAGAACCCCTGAGAAAAACACAAACAACACCGTGAATCAATCCCAAGCAGCGCAAGAAAGAAGAAAAGAAGAGCAAATATCCAGCGAGGCAGCACCATTGTTATCTGGGACCAGGAGCGAGGTGACGGTGGCGCCGACATTGGTGATCCAGGCACGGATCCTGCCACCGTGGAGCTCAAAGAGGTCGGGGGGAGGGGGAGAGGGGGCGGGCATGGGGAGGAGGAGCTTGGGGTGGTTCTTGGAGGGGCGGAGCGAGGCAGCGGGAGAGGAGAAGATGGTGAAGGAGGCGAGGAGGTAGACGGCGGCGAGGAGGACAAGGAAGAAGGGAGGGGTGACGCGGAGGAGCTTGGAGACAGGATGAGAGGAGTGGGGGTGATCCGGTGGGCGGAGCCGGTTGGAGCTGGAAGGGAGGCGCAGGAGATGCGGGAGTGGGTGGGTTGGAGATGGAGTCCGCGGGGAGAGGGAGGAGGAAGAAGAATGGTGGTGGTGAACTCCCACAAGCTGCTCCATTTCCTCCGGAGATCTCTCCTCTCAGCTTTCGCAGGGAGCGCTGCGTTCGTTATGTGTGTTTGGCTTCGCCTAGATGCAAATCCTGGAGCTGCTGTTGGTTTCGGTTGACTAGTAATGGTAGGGTTCAACTTTCACGACATGCTCAACATGGTATAATATCTACTAGTACCTGAGTAATAAGGTATTATGGTGTTTACTACAATATATATGGTAGGAGAAGACATTAGCTTTCACTTGTCCCATTCAATTGTATGACATGAGAGGAGAAGAGGAGAGTGAGAAGAAAAAGTATTGTTGTTTTATTCTTATGGGTAGGCATATAGATAACTCATTCTAAAGACTATTATATAGACTATTTTCACAATGTATAAGTACCACTTTAGAGGCTTAAGACCCCCTCCTATTGCTACATTGTGGTTGCGCGTAAAGCTTCAACTCCTAAATTTAGCTCCTAAACCTAGCTCCGCTCCCATTTTAGATGAAACTGAAATTATTTGGAGCTCCACCAAAGATGCCCTTATCACCTAACTCGAAATCCAAAACTTTGGTGGAAGCTAGCTCTTATCTAAATCTAATCTAAAGTCTTCAAACCTACTGGGAACTGAAACCCTCACGGCATTTTGCGCTGGCGTGGATGCTGCGGGGTCGCGACACGTCATCCAGCGCTGGAAAACTGTGAGATTTCGCGAGCGCCCGTGCGTCCGCGTAGGCGTTGGTCGTTTTGCAAAAAGATCCTTTATTTAATTGATAATTTGTTTTACATCCCTACCATTTAGTTTCCACGTTATGTGCTCTTACGGATAGGCTCTCTAGGAGTCAACATATTGTACACAAAGAAGAAGAAAACCACAAAATAGGACTGCGCTCGGATAAATGAAACATAAGGGGCTTTTATGAAAAAAATTCTATCCCTATCACCCCTCCCCAGAAACCCTAGCGGCCTCCATTCCCCCTCTCCTCTCGCGCTCACGCGGCCGCCGCCTCCTCTTCGTGCCGCCGCCCACACTCCTCGCAACGCCGCCTACTCTCCTCGCTGCAGGTGCCGCCGTCGCCGTCGCGTCGCCTACTCTCCTCGCAGCGCCGCCGTCGCCCCGTCGCCTACTCTCCTCGCTGTAGGTGCCGCCGTCGCCTCTCGCACCCAACCGCGTTGCCACACCTCCCTCTGGCCACCGTGCGGCCAGATTCGGCGGAGGGTAGGTCATGTCCGCCGGATCGGACAGCCACGACATCCCCGCCGGCGGATCGGGTTGCCCGGAGGCGAGGTCTAGCACGGGAGGCTCATCAATAGCGGCCGTTTGTCCACGGTGGCGTGCTCCACGAGGAAAGCCCCTGCACTCAACCCTCTTCTTTCTTCTCACTTGAATATGATCCAAAGCACCACACAATGGCAAGGAAATGAAGCAAAGATTGGTGGATGCACAGGGATTTATCTCTGGTGGTGCAGTGATGCCAAGATAAGCGCAGAATACAAAGATGACGGCATCGGCCAAGGTGAGGGTTTGATCTGGTCGTTTGCAGCTTGACTGATTGTTGTGGCTTCATCCGGTTGTTGTCTCCTTGCCAGGATCTGGTGGCTGTGTTTTTCTCAGGATGGGACATAATGGATCTAGCGGTGTTATGAACAAGGTTGGGTACAACAACTGATTGGATGGAAACTGGAACATCTCCATTTCCCCTTGTCCCTTTGCATCGGCTACTCTTTGATCTTTGCAGGTACTCTTTCCTTCATCCCTCTACTGCCTACTCTTTACTCTGCTACTTTGTTTAACCTATGTATACCATGTGCTTAGGATGCATCAGATGAACCTATCCAGTAATTAATTTTTTTTTGCATTTTTACACTCTGTTGTCAAATTACAGACTTCCAATATCATAAATCACATGTTATGTCTGATCTTTCAGTGTCTGAGTATCTCAGACCACATATTATATCGGTTCTTTCAGTGTATATGTGTGTGGAATTCTAGCTTGTGCCCTTTTCTATCTTTGTTGCAATTAGCAATGACTAGAATGGGAGAAGTAAGTAAATCTGATCTGACTTTGACATGTATAGGTTCTTGCTTCATCAAACGAGTGCATCATGATAATATGGATGTCCTGGGAGGCCTGCTGGACAGTCAATATTGTTGTGGTGGTGGAAGTATTATGCATAGCAGCCCTTATTTTGCTATCGAAATGTTAATCAGGTACATCTTAATGTTGATTCCTGTATATTTCGGATGTGTGCTCTGATTACTGGTGGTTTGCCATATTAATGCTCTTTTCGCCAATATACAATATTATTTTCTCTCAGTGATCATGCTCAGCTCATCCCTTACATGGGTTATATGTGGACTGCTTTTCCTGTCTATTTTATCAGTTGCTCACACCATTTTTATTTCTTGCAACCAAAAACATCAACATGCCACTTATGCTATTAAATAAAATTTTCTTTTTGCTAATGCTATCAACAAGCTAACACGGTCAAAAGTAACCACTAAACACCCTATTTTGCAGTTTGTGGTATTCTCTGTTTTTAGTAATAACAGATAAGTGCAGAACTTGAACATTTACTGTTTCATTAATTGTTTTTAATTTTCATATACATGTAGATATTTCTGGCAATCTCCCTGCATTGGTACCTGATCAAGTCCGGAAACTGAAGAAACTCAGCGTGCTAACTTTGGCTGAGTCAACAAAGGTGCAAATTTGGGCTGATACTATCTAATGTGCTATGCATTTTTTTTTTTGCTTATCCTGTGTACATAAAGTTGCAAGGGAGTGTTTAGATCCTTGGCAATGGGGATTTTAGCCTTGCATAACAAGGGGAGTTATCGTTTGGAAGTAAAAAAAAAAATCTAATTTTCCCTGGCAATCTAGCTTAACGAGTGTTAGAAAAAAACTTGCTGTCGAAGGAGAGAAAAAAGGGGCCCATCTTCATCGACAAGCATATGAGCGTGCACTGTTGATGGCACCAAATATCGTGCCTCACTACCTTGCTTATGTGGGCCATAGATGAAATGAGCAAGTTTAAGCTAGGCTGAGCAAAGATAATTTAAGATCCAAATGTATCCTCAGAATTGTTTCATCAAATAATAGCTGGTTTGCATGTTTATTATCTAGGTTTTTCATTCTTCTTCCTTTACATATGATGGGAAATAGTTCTATGCAGCTATAAGTGTTAAATGATGGCGATTCTCTGAAAAAAAAATAATAATCAATGCCAGAAACAAGCTTCTTCCATTCTATTATGTGTGCCCAATTTAGTTTTACACTATCTGTAAATCCTATCTTATTCTTTATCTGCATAGCCTGTTTGAGTGTGCACTGGAAGTAAAGTTCATGTAGTATTATCTTTTACCTTAAAACTTTGTTCTATGTTTTTGCTTTAGATGGTCCTAAATGTGCTTGGTTTTTATTCTCATTTCTATTCAGGTGCTACTGTATGATCAACTCATGCAAGAATTGGATGTTTCCAATGTAATAGAACTTGAAGATTTCATCTTCAATGAGTGCATGTACTCGGTGATAATCCTATCTGTAGATCCTATCTTATTCTTTATGTCGTTCTCATAAGTGATGTTGACCAGTGGGCAGTGGCACACACGATGTGTGGGATGGCTGCCTGCCTGTCTGCTTGCCTCTTACCATCATTCCTTTCCCTTTGTTTTTTCATGCTGTCTCTTTCTCCCTTTGTATGTGTGTTGCAGCCTTGCAGGTTCTCACTATCATGTATTTCTGAATTTGTGCAGGTTCTTGGCAAATAACTCAGATTTCCTTTAGCACATCATTTCTGGATAAAAAGTATAAGAGGTTGGCTTTCTGTTTTGATTCAACCTCTTTTACTGATTTATTGCATTCTTTAGATTGCTCTTTATGAATCTTTAGCTATCGAGATTCATAAATTTGTTTGCTTCATTCTTTTATGTGGTCTACTTACAGTTGCTTTGCAAATCAAGAGGCACACTTCAAATGATCTGGAAGAAACCCCCACCTTAAATCCTTAACACACTACAAACCACAACTATCTTTAATCATCTGTTGCAATATAATCTTTTTCAGCAAGGAACAGTACAGTAGGAATGAGCAGAAAAGATTGGTTTATTTGTAATAACACGTGTTCTTTTTATCTTGTAATAAAATGTATTACCAGCTTGACAAAAGGAAACTATCCGTTTATGTTTTATAGGCTCAATATTAAACTAATATCATTAGTATCACATTTTTTAATAATATTCTTAAGCCTAAACCTAAACTGAATTATATGGAAGCTGTCTGATTTTGAATGGCTTTGGTAAGTAATGTAGTATTTCTTAACTATTTCTAATATCATCAATGAAGAGATGATCTTCTTAACGCTTTTTCTTTCATGTGCCATGTACTACTTAAAAAAAGAATTGAATACAACGTGAAGAATTGGAGGGGATCTCACTTGGCGCTTCACATTTGAGGGGATCTCACTAGGTCAATTGGCATGTTTGCTTTATTTTATTTCAGCTCATCAGAAACAAGCAACCAAGGTCTGGTTCTTTATAGATTATTGCCCGCGGATGGCCATGCTCTTCAGCAACCAAAAAAATTTGATATAATGAAATTCCTTCCTCCCATAAAGCTTCAGAGCTGGTGGTTGAGCTTCCTACCACGCAAAGCTGAAATTTCATTTTTGAAATATTCCTACTGTACTGTTCCT
Source organism: Oryza glaberrima (assembly GCF_000147395.1). NCBI lineage: Eukaryota > Viridiplantae > Streptophyta > Magnoliopsida > Poales > Poaceae > Oryza > Oryza glaberrima. The sequence goes on along the minus strand of NC_068334.1, from coordinate 549,450 downwards.
TGCTGCTTTAAAATTGTTGTGCTTTTGTTTGTAGAGTGTGCTGAATTAATCATAGAACCAGATTTACAGTAGGAATTCATGGAAGCAGCTTATATAAACATATGTAAGATTTAATTTATGTGAATTAAAATAAAAAAAGTGGTTTAGATAGTTAATTGTGGATTGAAGAAATAAATATAAGGATGCAATGGCAACACATATTCATTTTATATCTTCTATTATTCAGCATAGGAATGGTTTCAGATTTTTCAGGTTTTACAGATAGAAGCAATAACAATATTTCAATATAAACACAAGAGGAACACTCTTACTTGTTGGTGACATCTATAAACGGGAGGCACCAGGGTGTCAATTTAGCTTTCTAGCATGTCCTGCTTATAAAAATCATCCCAGCATTGTTGTTTGCCTGAATTAGCTGTAGAAAAAAATATTATTGAATGGATACACAAATTATCTCTAGAAAAAATCTGCACTACAAAACATAGAAACATGATGTAGTATATCAATTTTAACATATAGAATCAATAAATCACACTAATCTGCTCTGCTTGCTGGGCCTCACAGCTCATAACGACAACAACCGCACATTTCTTCGGAAGTTTGATCATTGCAAGCATGTCATATGCTCTCTATAAATGTAATGTGCATGGGTGTCATATCAGGTTGCTATTCAAAATTCATATAAAAAATTATACTGCACCACTGGGAGTTTATGACTTACATATTTATGCTAACTGTATCCAAATGAGATTATAAATCATTTTCAGCTTACCTCTAATAGTAGTAGAGGCAGACCAATTTATTGCTCCATATGCTTCCTTTCTTCCGCTAGGACCGCTACATGTACTCTCAATTCTTTTGAAGCACTCATTCCTTTTGTCAGCAGTGAGGGAGGGATACTTCTTGCTAGCATGTTTTCTACTTAATTTGAGTCAACTTAAATTTTAGTTTCTACATGATGATGTTTCATACCTTTTTTTTGTGGGTGGAGGAGAGGTGTGGTAAGCAGAACAGAACAGAACATGACCGAAGAGGGAAAAGATCAGCTATAGGAAAGCATATTACCAGTGACATAATTGCAGGAGGCTGACTTGACCAGCCTCATTATCCGCCTCCACCAATTGTTATTTATATGCATTCTTTTATCAGCAAGCACCTATTGATCCTGCAATTCATGCATTAGAAAACAAAATTAAGTACTACTCAAATACAGCTGACAATAACAAATTAGCTAGCTGCATATTATATTTTCTAGCTCTTCGGCTCTTGACCATGCACATTATGCATGAACCATGCTTGCGCCCTTGCGCATAATAAAGGCTTACATTTTTGCATAGCAGAAAGGCATGATTCTTTGCCTCAATTATTTTTTCACATCATGATTAGTGGCAAGCAATATTAAACAGTAAAGGAAAAATTCACATTGTTCACAGTGACTAATACAGTATCAAGTTTGAAAGAAATACAAAGAAATCACCTAGAGAAAACTCACATAGATTACATAAGCAACATGTACCACTAATGAAAACATCCAATAACACTTAGAGCAAAACATTGGTTATAATTAGCAGTTATTCAGTCAGATTGTCCCAATATTTCTGGATTGGTCTTCAGATGAAAAATCACCTGTTACTCCTAATGTAGCAGCAAGCAACTTAGACTGCAGCTTCTCCATACTTTTCACCATCTCTACAACTTGACTGCCTGGTGCTGTTTGATAGCTTCCAACTCTTGGAGAATCTTATTTTTTTTAAAAAAAGTTTTAGTTTGTGCTTTAGTGCTTCAGCAGTTCAGCTAAAGCACAAACTTGGTAGAAAATTAAGTCTCAATTCACAATTGTATCAGTGGCGTTTTACTCCGCCTTGAGTTGACTGCTTTTATGCTATTATCAACATAGAAATGGATTTGTGAAAAGCCAAAATTTCTATTGTAAATTGTTGTGCTATTTGTCCTGTCATTTTTTTATTCATCCTGTCAAAATTCCTACTGCACAACTCCTGCTCAATTAATTAAATAGATGTTTACAGATGTTTTGATACACTATATTGTAAATTGAGATTTAGTTTTCTATCAAGATTGGATTGTATATTACAGAATTGGTACTCTTGTATGCCATAATGCATCTTCCTTCACTCATTTTACTAAAATAATCGAAGTCTTCTTTTCTGAGGCCACCGTTGCAGCGCGCAAAGCGCGCGTTTGCCTCTAGTAAGATATCAAGGTGACTTGAAAGTGTTTGGCTAACTCGATCAGTTCCAAAATCTTACAAGAGAGGAGATAGGCGAAGGACGGACAATACCTTAGAATCATAATGTGGAACATCGATTCATCCTACAGCATAGAATTATAACCAATCAATTCGAGTTAATATGATATTTTCATTATCTTTTCTCCAAGTACTATTAGAACAATAAATTGAAGATCATCTAATATTTCATTATACTCTTTTCTCCAACTACTGTAATTAGGACCAACCAATTCATCTGGTTTTTTTTTCATTCAAACCATGTCTCAGGAAACAACATAAGCATCACAAAAGGGGAAAAAAATTCTAGCACAATTTCCATGAATCCATGACAAAGCAGCCTAAAATGGATTTATTTATTGCATTCTAATTCTAGCAACCAATTAATCAAAACATTCAATCATTCCCGCTGAAATACTGAACATTCGATGCGAGGAGTTGGGGGAAATTTTAAGGTTTGGTGAAAAAAATATTGTGTCGCCACCGTGAGCCATAGTTGTCACGCCCAGAAATTCATGAACCAGAATTTCTAAGCTGAATGTGCATTAAATCTCTATCCATGACTAGCCAGGGTACACAAACGACAATTGTTGACATACAAATCCACGTTTTACAAAAAATATAAAAGATTACAAATACAGCGGAAAAGGTAAAAGCGAGCTAAACATAGAAACTTGACTTCTGCAGTGGGGCGACTCTACTCCACAGGCAATCCTTGAGGGCAGCGACAAAACCAACTCCTCAAATCGACCTCCAATGGTGCAACACTTCAACTCTGGTGTGGGGAAGAGAGAGCAAGACTGAGTACTACCCACTGTACTCAGAAAGTCATACCGGAAGAGGAGGTATGATGTAGGATGAATCCAAAGGAGGCTAGGGGTTCATTTGCAATAAAGCAGGTATTTAAAACAGTAGTTGAAAGCAGTAAAAACCATTATAGTAATTAATCAATATTAACCAATCACTGTCCAACGCTATACCAGTTGCAACAGGCCCAACCAACCACCTGAACTACACCGGTTCATTAAGCTAGACTAGGGGTGAGACTAATCCCGATGAACTTGGTTGATCGCCCATAACCGCGGGCACGGCTATTCGAATAGTTTTACTCTGGCCAGAGGTGTACAACTGTACCCACAAGATACGATTCCACACATGTCGCCATGCCTCGAAGTACCACCATGGCCCTGCAATGGGGGAAATCGTGACAAGACCCTTCGCATAACCCGCCCCTAACCATCCACACCACGCTAAGGTTTCACCTCCACCCCTCAACAAGCAGTGGGCAGTCCCCTGGTGCGCTGCGATGAATCCAGCAGCTGGACAACCGGACACCCCGGTCGACCCAACTCCATCACGCCCACCCTTGCCACCGGTGCCTAGGAAAAGGTCGAGCTATACTACAAGTCAAGCAGTTACCCACTCCCGCTTGTGGCAAGCACGGTAAGTCTCCCAGGGTTTCATGTGAACCGGTCCTTAATTGCCATGGGTGCGACCAGCAAAACCATGCACCCATAGCCCACCACTCAGTGTATTTTAATTAACTAACGCCATTGCGGTGACACCAATCCAAAGCTATGCTAATAGTCAAAGTCTATGTAATAATGTGATCCCCATTTGTGTACTAGTTGAACTAGGCATGCCTAAGCATTTCCTAAACCAACATCTAGTCATTTTGATACCCAAGTTATCAATGGCATAGGATAAACAATAAATAGTTAAGTAATAGGACCCATCCCACATGATATTATAAAAAAAGCAATATTTAATAGAAATATGTGACATTTGTAAATTGGGTACAATATGATCAATTGTAATGCAATTGTAATGCATGGCTTACCTTGCTCTCGCACTGATGAGACCTCAGCAACGTCTTCGAGGAACCGCGGATCGACGAAACCACCGAAATCTACGCAAAAAAGCATACAAGAAAAACATACTATAAGTCTACTGAAACAGGAAGCAAAACCATTTTTAATGGATTCTAGGGATTTTTATGAATTTATTGAGACTTGAATGGACTTAAACAGAGCTCGGATGAATTAGTTATGATTTTTAGAAGATTCTCTGTATTTTTTACTATAAAAAGAAAAGCCTTAATTAATTTTATTGCGTAATAAACCCAGGGCTGACGTCAACAGAGGGGGAGCGGTGCCGACATGCAGGCCCCACGGGTCAGCTACTCAAGAGGGAGGGTGAGGCGCCGGCATGCGGGCCCCACCGGTCAGAGGCTCAAGGGGAGAGAGGGGCGCCAGGGGGTCCCATCTGGCAGCGGCTCAAAGACAGGGGCGTCGGCGGGTGGCTCGGCACGGCTCAAGCCGGCCGACCATGACGAGGCGGCGGCGGTGAGCGGCCACCAGCGGCGACCGGCGGACGGCGAGGCGGCGGCGACCGGCGCGAAGGTGGCGGCGCGCGGCCGGAGCGGCGGCGTGGCCAAAGGGGGAGAAAAGAAGGGGGAGGGAGTCCTCACGGGCGGTCTTGGCGGCCGGGGCGGAAAACGAGGGTGGCGGCGATGACCGGCAATGCAGAGGCGCGGACAGGCGGCGGCGGCACCCTAGGGGAGAGCAGAGAGGGGGTTAGGGATAGGGAAGGCGACCACGGCGGGCGCCATTGACGGCCGTAGATGGAGGGGAGGGACAAACTCACCTGCGCACAGGGAGAAAGGGGCTCCGGTGGGGTTTTGTGGCAACCAAGCGGTGGTCGAGGTGCGGGCGACACTAGCGAGCACGACGGCGGCAGTGGCGTGGCTAGACGGCGGCGCTAGGGGAGAGCGATGCGGCGGTGGTAGGAGGCACGGGAGGGGCGGACACGGCGGGGAAACTCCCCGATTTGCGGGCGCACGCGAGGGCGGGAGAAGCGGGGGAGAGGGTGGCGACGTGGGCACGGCGCGGAGTGGAGCGGAGTGGGCGTGGGAGAGGCGGCGGCGTGGGCGGTTGCCGCCGGGGGCGCGGTCGGCTGGAGGAAGGGGACGACCTCGACAGGTGGGCCCCACCTGTCGGCGTCCCGGAGAGGAGGGAGGGAAACTGGCCAGCCCAACAAGAGGGAGGCCGAGCGCGGGAGGGAGATGGGGTGGACTGGGCCGACGGCCCAAGATGGAAAAAGAAAGGAAAAGAAAAAGAAGAAAAAGGGAAATAATTTCTTGGGATTTAAATATTGCGGTTTGTGGATTTTAATTGGTTAAAATTATTTAAAAGGCTCTGAAAATTCCACTAAAAATCTTGTTAATGTATTGCGACATGTGGGACCCAAGAAAAATTCCACAATGCCATTTCCAATTATTAATTGTATTTATTAATTAGGGATTTAGCTCAAGGTTAATTTATACAATTTCTTCAGCTGATTTATTCAACAAATTTTAAAGCAAGGAAAAAGGGGGAAACTTCAGGGCGTGACAATAGTGGGCCTCAATGTGTTGTCATCAGCCGCCGTGCTCGCACTCCACCTTTGGCCGCCACCCTCCGCCGTTGTGCGCCGCCTTCGGCCATGGCCCTCAGCCACCGTGCGTTGGGATGGGAAGGAGACACGAAGGAGGACACACATGGAGGAGGATCTGGTGCACCGCCATCTGTTTCTCATTGTTTCCCCACTGCCGCTGCTCGCTTTCCCCTTCACCGCCTGCTCTTCTGCCTCCCTAGCTTGCATCTTGCCGTCGCAAGAGCAAGAGAGACAGGATGAAGCGATCGCTAGAGACGCTACGCCGCCCGTCACTAGTGAAGATAATAAATAATCTACTTCTAACTTTTAACTCATTTGGTTTAGATCCAATCACTTTAGCATATTTTAAAATCAAATTCGTACTACATTTGAGGAAGTGTAATATAGTTTGAAAAAATTACTAGAGAAACTTGGTGATCACTGGAGAGAAGAGGTGCCCAGGTTTGTATGGATGACGCAACCTTGATGGTAGCGGTGGTTTTTCTGATAGTGCTAGTCGTCTTCTCGAAAGACTTGCTCCAACTGGTTTCCATCTCCTCAAATCTCTCCAAAACTCGCTTGAGCATCTCATCGATCTTGCACTCACATCCCTCCATTCATCTTGAAATAGCCTTAACAATGCTTCTTCCTCAATCTCTTCTTCATGATGAGAAGAACATCCTCCTCATACACCTCAAGTGGACTTTGGCATTCCATCGAATAGCCGGCAAGTACTGCTCTGATGAAAATTCCCATCGCCTGATTCTTCCTGTGTTACTATAACATATCAATAAAATATAACTTGAGAAATTCGTGAACGAAAATATTTAAATGGGTAAAACCGTCATTTTGCTGTGTGTGCAAATATTATTTTCATTTGTTATTGACTATTCAATAAATCTTCATTATAGGTTTCATATGCATTAAAAAGATAATTAAAATTCTAAGCAATTGTGGTGCAATATAAAATCATGAAAAAAATTCTTAAATAATCTATACAACACATACAAACTACTGTAATTTTGACATCATTTTATCACTTGATTTGATACCTCAGATAAATCATCCAAAACAGCAAAATCTACAAAACCGAAATAGCACATTGCCAAGTTGTTTGGTTGCATGCAACAACTTACCACGCCTAAAGTGAGTTATGCCACAGTTTTTCAGTCACCTGTTTGGTTGATGACTCAACTATGGCTAACCACAACTTTTCTCTAATTTTGGCTAATTACATTTTGTGGCAGCCACACCTAACATGTGGTTTGGCAAAGTTAGTAAGCAACCAAACATTCCCTCACCTTCACCAAAATTCAACCATAGCTCTCCTAGCAAAACCTTTTTTTCAGTATGTTAAAAAAGATATACTTAACTATCAGGAGTATTGGCTTAATTTAATTCGGAATCTAACCACTTTAAATAAGAGCCCCAAGTTCTTTAAAAATTTACCATGGTAATTCTAAAAGTGGTTTAGCCTTGGGACTTGGCTCATGTTAAAGGTCACATCCTTCTCTACCTATTGCTGGCTTGTCTGCCCTAAGTCCCAATATAAGTAGAGAAACACAAGAGTGCAAAATCAAACCTTGAAATAGTCTCCATAGTTTGTGTTTCATTCTCTCTATCACTGCCAGTGGGGCCCAGGGTCCGTGGGGCCCAGGGTCCGTGGGACCTACTTGTCATCCTCAAGATCACACCCCAGCTCACCCCCACTGCCTGCCAAGTGCCCTAGAACTTGTCATGGCCACCGGTTGACACCTAGCTCGAACTTGACACCTAAATCTCCACCATTTGACCATCCACCTCGCCAGCATACTCCATGTCTCTCCCTTATCAGTTCTACGAAGACACAAAGCGATTTAACCTCGGAATCGCCGGAAACGGCCTTGTCTTTCTTGTCGATCACAAGTGTTTGATCGTTGCCATCCGCTCTCTGGTGAGGTTCGCTTCAAACCATCATTGGGAACGTATTTCTATTTCTATGCCTAATCTATCGATGCCTTTTGTTTTCGAGATCGAGCCGTTCAAGAACGTCGGAGCGCGGCCACGGCTGCCCCCGGTGTCCAAAGCGCCGCCGTTCGTCGCTCCGCCGTTCCCATTGACCCGGTGCATTTCTGGCTGAGCCCTCACGCCCCCGACGTCGCCAAGGAATCGAACCAGGAGCGCGTGGATAGGGAGATCCCCTCTTTCTTCCTCAAGTCCGGCCGCCGCCCTCGCCGGCCATCGCCGTCGAATTCTCGTGAGCGTGGTATATATATGTCTTGTCTTTGCAGTGATTGACTGCTGGTTTTTTGGTTGGTTTGTTGATGGATTAGGTTACCGATGTGTAATTAGCACCAGTTGCCGCCGCCGATGTGTAATTAGCACCAGTTGCATCCACGAATTGGACTGCGTCGTCGACGTCCTTGCCGCCGCCGCCTTCGTCGTAGAGGCACTGCCCATATAAAAATTTTTAGACTGCAGTGAATCAAAATTTTTTAGTACCACATGGGAAAACTTCGTTGCTTGAATCAAAATTTTTTAGTACCACAAGGAGTTTGGCAGGTTTGGTTGCTTGGCGATCGAGGTACGGCCGGCCTTGTGCGTTAGATAACAACCAAGGCACTCCTTAACCTACTCATGAGTCTCCGGACAAACGCCTCGCCTGCCAAACTCCTTTTCTTTTTTTTTTTCAAAAAATATAAAAGTAAATTTCACTTACCTAGATATTATATGAAAAAGGTGAATTTTACTTACCCATATTGGTACACCGGCCTTGTGCGTTAGATAACAACCAAGGCACTCCTTAACCTACTCACGAGTCTCCGGACAAACGCCTCGCCTGCCAAACTCCTTTTCTTTTTTTTTTCAAAAAATATAAAAGAAAATTTCACTTACCCAGATATTATATGAAAAAGGTAAATTTTACTTACCCATATTGGTTTACTTAAAGCCCGTGGGATCTTTGGAAAGTTAGGGGCGCCACGTCAGCAGATTGGTTCGGTTAATTAAAGCGCATATGCATTTAGCGATGGTAGTGCGCAGCGATAGTGCAGCTTATGTTTTACTAAATTGGTTTGGTAGGGCAAGATTAGATGCGTTTGTTGCCTTTTATCGTTCCTATTGGGCCATGTTTCCTGTGCCGGCCCTTCCTTTGCATATGGGCTTTTCCTTTTCTCATTGCTCGGCCCATGTTCTATCTCGGTGGTCCTACTGAAACGATCCTCCTACTGCGTCCACACGAAGCAGCGCTCAGAAACTCTGCTCGGCGTGTACGGCGCACGCCGGATTGGCGCCGTCCCCTGCCGCCGTACGTGGTAGTGGAGGATGCTTGGTGAAATCTCCTCTCGGCTGCTCCGCGCATCCCTTCTCTCCCCATTTTCTCCTCTTCGGTTTTCTCGGTGAGGTCGCCGACGATTTCATCTCCTTTCTTTTTCCTCTTTCTTCCTGCTCAGTACCAGTCTAATCCAGCGATTTCTCCCTTTCCTCTTCTTCCCCAGGGTTTCCTTCACCGTTCTATTGCGCATTGCCTTCCCCTCGGAGCTGCTTGCCTCACCGGTTTGGTCGGCTGCGTGCGCTCGGTCGGGAGGCCCTAGGGCCTCCACTTTGTCTGTGAAGGTAATCGAATGAAAGGCTTCTAGATTATGACTGTTTGCTTGGGTCATGCCAATTTTTTATGTTTATTGTATCAGCTTGATTACTCAGATTTATTATTGGTGTTTCGATTTGTTCTTTCTGTGTATTATTATGTGCATCCTCTGTTGCTTACTGCCTGTATGTAGTGTGGGAGGCAATATGTTGTGTTGTTTTCCTGCCATCCTTATTTGCCAATGCCAAGTGTATTTACACCTCCACTAGCCAATCTACCTTGCACATATCGACTACATCCCCACCTTCAACCATGGAAGACCCAGACGAAGGGGACAGCGGCAGCTTCGACGCAACACCAACAGTTCAGCCTGTTCTTCTCCAATCTGCTGATATACAGAATGATGAGGTTGGAGAACCAGAGGACCAATATATTCTTCTCTCATCCACTCATCCAGATCTTCAAGAAAATCAGGTATTTCTATCAACAATATTCCTTCTTCAGATTTATTCTTAATTCGTTTGAGTGGCATCCATATATTCATCTTTTTGCTTCCCCACATATTCACACTCATCCATTCATCATATCCTTTGTTCAAAAATAGCCTTCACTTCCAGCAACCAACTAATAATATCTTCCAACAGATTCAGACAAGCCAAACAACAGTGCATGCTCCACCCACATATGAAGTTCTGTCACAGGCAACTGGATCTGAACTTGCTTTGCATATGGATATTGAGGACAATCCTGCTTCAGAGCAATATGTCTATGTCCCAGGAGTAAGTCAACAGAAAAGAGCACCTTTTCTTCCGCCCAATCCAATTTAGACTTAAAGTTCGTTCACCACAAAAACTTATACTCTATCCTTTGAAACTATGATGCATTCACTGCTGATCACCCATGTGGTTCAAACAGATTACAGTATAACTGGTCATTACATATGCACAAAATAGATTGCATTCCAATAAAGCGTGTACAGAAGGCTAGCAAACAACATTTTTTCCATATGAATATAGTTTTGCCAACCAATACTAATATATATCTGTACCTGTACATATTTTTTTTTAGACAACTGATTTATCTTTTTCCAATATACACACAACTGAATTGGACTAACAAATGTTTTTTACTCACCTTGATATCAATAGGTTGCAACTAAAGTCTATATCTCCAAGCAGCTCCTGCTAAATGAGATTGCATCCAAGCTTGGCTTAATAATACATTCGTTACTAGTCAAGGTTGAAGAGACAGATCAATACAGGGCAAGCTTAACCATGGATTTACCAAGAGCAGGCATTCGTGTATAAAAAAACAAGATACATTCTATGGCGATATAGCGTAGACATCCTATGATGCTAAAGAGAGTGTTGCACATGCTGCCATTCAGTGCCTTCAGAAAAAGAAAAATATTGCAGATGAAGATATTAACTATAATTCTCTCATATGCACTGAGAAAAAGTTCCACACAACTAAACAAATGTTAGACCTGTTCGCACATAGTCTGCAACTCCAAAGAAATGAAGGACACCTTCTCCAATTGAAATATAACAAGTTAGTGCATAAGATCACCAAGATCTGTGCCCAGAGTACGTCATATCTACCCATACGTGTCAATGGTTCAGACAACCAGCATGGGCAAACAAATGACATAACTGTTACATACACTGGTCGCTCTCCACCTATCACATCAAATGAGATATTTGCAAAGAAACTGGTAGCTCTCATGCGGTTCAAGCATGATCAATCCTCTTCCTTCCCACATAGACAGGTATTATTCATGCTCCTGCTTTACACATATCACCATTTTGAATATACCAACAACTCATCACTAGACACTACATGTTGTTGACCCAGCTATACATCACAATTATTCAATAATATAGATTCCCTTTTTGCAGGATAAACAAGGGCCTGTGTCAGCTGGGTAGGAAATGCAAACATGGTTAAACCATCAAGGAACTGCGGCACGATACTACTTTGCATGTCTCCTTTTTTTGTGGCATATGGCCAAACATCCTAAGACATCATAACTGATGTTCAGCCACAATATCCCTATATATTATCACCATCTTCTAGCAAAGCTATATAAATATTGCGCCCTGTACACATAGTTCCTGATGTTATGCCTCGCACAAACATATCGACTCCATGTAAAATATTATATGCTATATATGTACTGATGTGCTCTCTTTTATGTGAAAAAAAATTATGCCTCTTCTGTTCATCACCATCTTCTACATCAATGAATACCAGACAACTTCCTGTTTTGATCCTTCTTATTAATCTGATTGAAAACAGTTCATTACAGAAACCATGACAGGCTTTTAAATATATGCTACATACAAACTCATAAATCACACCTATCCATTTGTACGCATCTTAGATATATTGTCTCTCCCTTTTCCCTTTTATAAGATAATGACAATATTGTTGCTACATGTTGATCTAGAAAACTAAATATGTTCTCTATCTTACTTCCTTTCAGATTTTGTTTTCACAATCATTGAAATTTGGGTGGTTTGATTCCCTTTATGATCATGCTTACCTATGCCCTCCTAATCTCAAGGTGAGCACAAAAATCTCCTTTTGTTCTATCCACTATATACCAGTTTGTATGCAGATTTCAGACTTTCAGTCTAGGATTTGTATATCCATTTGAAAATGTAAGAATAATCCATGACTTGATGATTATTTTTGCATTTATTACTGATTTTTATTCACCTAGCTCTACCATACGTTGTTTTTTTTAATGGTTTATGGCTAAAATCTTAGTTGTGTCTGTAACTCTATATATTGCTGAACATTTAATGTAAGCCTAGCTTTCCCATATGCATCAATTTGGAAAAAAAAAAGAGTGAAAAGTAAACCTTGTGCTCACTTATGATCTTCAGAAAAATTATATGTTGATATTATTTTCAGCTAACAACTATTTCTACAAAGCCATGGCTTATTGGTTGCTTTTGCAACATATTACCTCGAGGGAATGCAAATTAGAAATGACATGCTTCTTTGTTACCTTTCTCCTATGATCATGTTGAACTGATTTGCTGCCCTCCTCCCTTTTCCCCTTCTACTTGAAATAATTTGCTGTCCTCCTCCCTTTTCCCCTTCTACTTGAAATAAGTCAAACTCAAGCTCTCTTCGACTAACAATGAAGACAGATAATTGACCTTTGCTTATGATGCTGTTTTTTTTTTACCTAAAATACCAGGAACAAGCTCCATACCTCATTGAATTATATTGTGATAACTACAGTAGTCCAATAATGTGTCTATGTAAGTTAAGACATAAAATCCCAACATATAATGCATCTAGCAAGAAATTATTCGAATATAGTTACAGTCTCTTATGCACGTGCGCAGCATAGCGCGCATTTATTGCTAGTAGGTATTATACGAGGACAACCAAGGCACTCCTTAACCTACTCATGAGTCTCCGGACAAACGCCTCGCCTGCCAAACTTCTTTTCTTTTTTTTTTCAAAAAATATAAAAGTAAATTTCATTTACCCAGATATTATATGAAAAAGGTAAATTTTACTTACCCATAGGTATTATACAAGGTCTAATGGTATGGTTATGTGAAACTTGAAGTCTATAATACTTGTGTTATTTGCCATGTTATTTGACACATGGCAAAAACCCGATGTTTTTGACTTTGTGCAACTTGAATCAAAACCCTATGGTTATCACGTTGGATACTCCGCACTGCTCTAAGCCACTTACAAATAACCATGCATATATCTGCCACCATATAAGTTTACTATTCCCGTATGCATAAATCTTAGTTGGGGGGGGGGGGGGGGGGGGGGAGGTGGGCAAAATTTCAGGAATTTGGATATTTTGGAACCGAAAGAAAGAAAATTGAATGAAGTAAAATTTGCTAAGTTCACAAAAAATATAAAAAACATCGGGTGAAATAGTTTCTCAACGGTGAGGTATAATATTTTGGAAATGTTGAACAGAAATTGCGAACCGTCCATGCGGGCGCACATTAATTGTCCCTACTAGAAGTCCAAATTTGCCTGAGTTACACTAATTTTGACGGTCGTTATAGACCAATTTCGACCGTCAATATAACTAAAATAAAGGATAACTAGCTATACTTGCAATGCATATTTATTTTAGAATAATATATTTTCACTTGTACTTGGAGTATTATTTGTTTGCAGAGATTAATGCATAAATAAAGAAGTAATAAAGGAAAACTTCACTCCTAAGCAAGCTTAAGGATAGAGGGGCCCACATGTCAGGTGTAACCGTCCTAAAAACTGTCATAACTGCCACAACCGTCATGAGGATCCACCTGTTAGCCTCCTGACCAAAGCTGGAGGCCTGCTGGGCCGGCTCAGGTTCGGCCGAACCAGGGGTTTGGCCAAACCCTGAGAGTGTCGTCTCATCTCGGCCCTCCACGTGGACGCTTCAGATGTACTCCCAATGATGGTTGCGGGGCATTTTCGACAATTCCAACTGCCATAACCGTCATTGGAAGGCTATATAAATGGGTCACTTAATCCACTTCAATACACACTCAAGCAAGACTTGATCTTTCTCAACTTTAGTTTACTGCTCTAGTGCTAAGTGGAGTAGTATAGAATAGCTTTTGGAGTTCTTGAGTCATCGGAGGAATTCGGATATGGCTCTAGTAGTTTTCCTTTCCTCTTTTGCAAGACCTTTGGAAAAAAAAAGAATATTCTTCTTTATATACTCTCGGTACTTTACTTTGTCTGAGTATCGGTTTTACTTTATATCTATGTCATTATAATTGTGTGGTTAGCCTACCACAGAGGTGCAGTGGTGTGGGTTTAATGTCTGATAATTCGGTTACTCTATGTCATCCATGGGGATATATATAGAGTAGTATTTAATGATGTGAGCATGGTGCTTAGATTATTAAATATCATTATTTGGGTATATATGCTGCAGGACAGTAGAGGTGAGCCGCTGATGGTGACAGCTCAGTACAGGTATTCCTCCACGTTAGTATATATTTCTAAGACAATTCCCTAGGGAGAATACTCCTCCGTATTTAGCCCTGGTTGGACAGCCATGATAGGTTGTCGTAAGAAACTCGGCAACCCGGGTAGTCTCTTGAAACAGCAGGAGGGCACTGATAGGGGGTATTGGCCGCACAGTTATGTACTAGTAGATGTAAACTAGAATTGAGTGTATATTAGAAGTATAGGAATTGATTGATTTTCTATTTCTTCTTCCACATAGCCTAGGATTAATTAATGAGAGAATCAAAGTTCTTGTGCTTCGGGTCACTCTACCCATACATATGAATTAATCCCTGGTTAGATTTTGATTATACAAGTGATGTATATATATTGTTAGCATAGGTCTCTCTTAAATCTTCTCTTGGGATTAAATAAATACGATACCTTGGAATACTTCTGGGTGAAATACTACATTGGTATATTCGTGCACTTGCAGATTATTTCTGTAACCATAAATATACCAACGCTATTTTTGTGCTATTGCTGGGAATTCATATTTCTAGTAACGACGTTAAGAAATACCAACAACTGACATGTACGGGTTGAGGGTTACGGGAGGTGAGTTGGGGTGCGTTAGTGGCAATTTTGCTTACATATTTTAAAAAATTAAAGGGTAGTGAGTCTTTTGGGTGGAGTGGAGTTATGGAGCAGAAAACCCAGCTCCACCCCTAGTTCAGTTTTTTTAGGAGTACATATGCTAACTCCACTTCCAAAAAACGGAGGATCTGGATCGTTAGGCAGATCTCTTGCTCTAAGTAAGTTAGAGTTGAGAGCTAGAGTTGTAACAAACATACCCGAAGATAATAATCAACCTCTAACTTTTAACTCCTTTGGATTTAGATCCAATCACTTTAGCATATTTTAAAATCAAATTCGTACTACACATGAGGAAGTGTAATATATTTTGAAAATGTTATTAGAGAAACTTGGTGGTTGCTGGAGAGAAGAGGTGCCTAGGTTGGTGGAGTGACGTAGCCTAAATGATATCGGTGGTTTTTCTCGACAGTGCTGGCTGTCTCCTCGAAGGACTTACTCCAACCTTTTTACATCTCCTCGAATCTCTCCAAAACTCAAATGAGCATCTCATCGATCTTGTGCTCGCACCCATCCATTCATCTTGTAATAGCCTTAATAATGCTTATTCCCTGATCAGCATCTCCTTCGTGATGGGGAGAACATCTTCGTTGTACACCTCAAATGGACTTGATATTTCATCAAGTAGGTGGCATGTACTGTTCTTATGAAAATTTCCATTGGCCAATGCTTCCTCTGTTACACACTACTGATCTTATTGTCCTGTGTATTCGAGAATTTATTTTCGGTGAAAAGTAATAATTATATTAATGATAGTTCAAATCTCTATCTTGCTTGGGGCATTTATGTAACTTGTTTTAGTAATTGACATGCTTCTTTAACAATGAGAAAATATATTGTGTTCTAATTGACATGCTTCTTTAACAATTAGAAAATTCCTTGTGTTTCCTTGAAAATTTACCAAATCTCTTCTATGCCCTAAGTTTGTTTATTCCCTTATATACCCTTGAATTTTTGTTTGGATATCTTCCATGCCCTTGCCGCTAGTTGACTGGTAAATTCCTTAAAAAAAATCCATCTCTTCCCTTTGGTATTGTTATATTTATGAGTTTGTTAGGGATATATTATTTAGGACAGAAATTATTTTTTATATTTTATTTATGTAGCTTATTTTTTTATTAAAAATGATCTATATAAAAATTGTTAATAATTAAAAAATATTTTCTATGCCATATAAAAAATGATTTTTTAAAAATAATATCTCATATAACAAACTTATAATTATAATAATCTCATTCAATAAATTTCTACACTCAACAATATACTCCATATATCCTATATACTTATATAGTTCATCCCCACTAAGTGTAGTTAATGCTATTTCTCTCTTCTCTCATTAAGCCACATCACCCCAATTATTGCTAGTCTTTGGATGATAAATCTATGGTCCAAATTGTCTCTTCTTTCTTCTCTCTTAAAAACATACCATCTCAATTATTTTTAGTCTCAAAATTGTTTTAGTTTTGATAATCAAATTACATCTTATTTGTACATATTATGCAACTTAATTTTCCACAACAACGCGACAGGGTATTCATCTAGTTTATATTTTTTTCATACCAAAGGGCAAGATGAATTTTTGCACATGAATCTAACGGTCAACTAAAGGCCATTTAGCCGAAAGGGTATGGAAGAGATCCAAGCTAAAATTCGAGGGTATATAAGGGAATGAACAAAACTTAAGGATAGAGAAGGAATTAGGTAAATTTTCAGTAGCACACAAGGAAATCAGATTATGTTTGTCCATTCCTTGTTTGTTGGGATAGTTCTGGCCATTGTAAATGTATAATTATGGAGTGGATCTGACTTTGGGTCTCTTCGCACCACCTTGATGTCTCTTTCCTGCACGCTTGTACTAAAAATTTAGGGAATCAATTGAATCTATTGTACTAATTGCAAGTGATATGTAGAGACCCGTTTCTACATTGAATAATATGATCTTATTTCTGTATTTAGTGGAATGTTCTTATGTTACTTCCTCCGTCCCACTAAACGTGTCGTTCTATGTTCTCGGAAGTGTCCCATAGAAAGTGCCGTTATAGTGTCGTTCTTGATATAGAAGTTGGATTGCTAGAACAACCATAGCAAGCGGATGGTGGGGGACATCCCTGCTGATGAAATGACAACCACATCAAATAGGTAGGGGCAATTTGGTCTTTTTTACATCAAGATAATTTGGCTTGGGAATCTCAAAAAGACATGTTTTTCGGGACGGAGGAAGTAGCTCTCAACTGCAAACATCAAAACGTTTTGAAATTGACATGTATTAGGAGGAGAACT
The DNA here is from genome assembly GCF_000147395.1 of Oryza glaberrima. Classification (NCBI taxonomy): domain Eukaryota; kingdom Viridiplantae; phylum Streptophyta; class Magnoliopsida; order Poales; family Poaceae; genus Oryza; species Oryza glaberrima. Next base: position 532,354 of record NC_068334.1, on the reverse strand, counting down.
TAGAGATGAGTGATGAATAATATGTTTGTGCTGAACTGTTTACCTCCAATATCTTATCATCATGTATAGTATTACCAGTAACTTTTTGCCATGTCATTTTTGGGAGTTAACTTGCTAATATTGCTGAGTGATGAATATGTTTGTGTTTTACTACCACTCTATCATTGACATGTGTACTACGTTTGGCACATGAAGAGGAAACAAGCCACATAGTAAGTTTGCAATATTATTATAACTGACAATCAATATGGCAATTTACCTATGGAATCACAAAGGGAACTGTTGTCGAAACGACAACCGCATACGTCGAAAGACGTGATTACTCAACAGTGGTTGGAAAACAGTAAAGTGTATTAAATTGAGAATTTTTCTTGGGCTCTCCCCCCGGCCTTAGGGGGCTATTTATATCCCCATTACAGGTCCTTACTACTAGGGTTTAAGTTATACAGGGGAATTTACATGGTTGCCCTTATGAAAGGGACATTTACATGGGTATACAGTGTAATTGAGGTATATGGGCTTCTGATGGGCTGTCTGGCGAACGTTGGCCCAATGGCCACTGGGCGTAAGAGGCCTCCTGGGCCTCCCCTAAGCCGAACTTGCTATGGCGAAGTCACCCTCCTTCGTCATACACTCTTCGCTTTATAGTCTTCGCCCAAGATGCCTTTATCCTTGCGAGGTACCAGCGCGATTCTCCTCCCTTCGCCGTCTTCGCCGTGGAGGCTTCGCCCTAACGAACTTGACGTCTTGGGCTTGAGCCCTCACTGGTTGCATGGTTTCGGCAGGTTTGGTCGAAGGGCCTCATGTCGTACCGCCAACAGGAACCCTTGAAAACTGAATGTTTGTACTGTCTTGTTCCTGTATATGTGGTGCACACGATTTTGTTGCAAAATGACATTTGATCCAAAGAAGATGTTTGATTTAGTATATTTTGGTGCATGAAGCTGGCAATTTTTTTTTTACTTTACATGGAACCGCAGCAATATATGAGTTACACACACAAGCCAATTAATCTTTATGACCTGCTGGACATTAAACAGGGTGTCGACAGAAATGGAGAGAATACTCATCTAAAACGACTTAGAACATCCATGCCCGCTTTCACTTCCATTGAAATGTCACCGAGTATAACAGAAAAAAATTTGTGCGGGAAGCTACTTCTGAGAACAAATGTATTTTTTTCTGCATGTTTTTCAGGGGAGCTAGCATGCTTTTGGAGGAGTGTAGCCTCATGTGCAAATTAAAGTCTGATGCATGTCTTGATCTCAAGTTGTTCTCTTTAAGGTATGGAAGTAGGAGTGGGTCAATTTTCAGGATTGGGTAAAGATGTGTCGACTTCAAGGAAATCCAAAGTCGCAGATTTTTTTTTTAGAAAAAAAACACCAAAAACATGACACGAAATATTTATGGAATCTGGAAAATTTTAGTCAAATTGTTTCCCATATAGAAAATTGCATAAGCTAAGGTGCCGATACAAGAGGAACAAAATCTAGAGTGAGTTTGCACCGGAAGTCTGGGAGGAATTTAGCAAGGGGGTTGCCAAGACGACGTCTCTACGGAGAGGAGCGACGAAACCATCGCCGCTGACGTCCGTCGAGGTCCAAAAAGAACCGAGACTAGGTTTTCACCGACAGCCCCATGAGAGGAGATGGGATGCACAACAGCACCCTCAAGAGGGAGACCGACACTCGAAAGCGTCGTTGTTGCCGTCCCGGCCAAGACCTGGCTAGGTTTTCACCCGCCGCCTACTTGTCTGCAGCTAACGCACCAGTGCTCCACCACCATCAATCTTCTGTCAGCGTGCACACCGCTGCACCGACGCCCCCCGCCGGCTAGCCTCCGCACCGTATCGGCCTTTGCTGTCGGCCACGGCTCCGCGCGCCGAGCTGGCCTCCGCTACCAGCCACGCATCCTCGTGCCGAGCTGGCCTTTGCCGCCGGCCACACCTCCTTGCGCTGCCCGCCACCTTCGGCCTCCTCATCGTGCCCGCCGTTCAACCGACTTCGTTCCCAACCAGCACCCAGCTTCTTCCATCCCCGCCATCGTCTCCTCCTTCCGCCAAAAGCACCACATGGGCGTGGCCGCCGTCGTCATCGTGTCGTCACACCCTCCCGCCAAGCTCTCGTCTCATATGTCTGCACCGTCACCTCCATAGCCATGTCCCGCTGTCTCACCGGCCTCCACCGTCGCCCCGCTGCCTCCACGTCTGCGCCGCATCCTCCACGCGCGCGCTGCCGGCCCACGGGGTTGGCCTCCCGCACCAGGGAGGCCGGAACCGGACAAGGTGGGCAAGATCTGGCGAGGGGCGCCAGACCCAGCGTCGTGGCGCCACCGCCACCACGCCGCTGTACCCCGGCGCCTCGCCATCGCCGCTAGCACGAGGGGCTGGCCTCCCGCGCCGGGGAGGCCGGATCCGGACGACAGGGTGTCGGATCTGGCGGGGAGGGCGTCAGACCAGTGTCGCCGCCTCGCCATCGCCACCCGGTCCACCCAGCCGCCGATGCCATCACCTTTGACGCCGGCAGCCAGGCCATCACGCTCTTCGCCCAGCGCCTGACGCCGTCCCAGGAGCTGGCCGGGGTCGTGGGCTCCGAACCCGCGACCTCGGGGGAGAAGGAGGCCCTGCTGCCGCCGTCCTTGTGGCAGTGAGGCGGAGGAGGGAGGGGGGTGGGGGTGGTGGCGCGCCGGCGGTGGCCACCACCCGTGTCGCCCCTGCCCAGTGTCGTGCAAGGATAGACGACTTATCTGTAAATACTATATAAATGTTATATAAGGACCTATTTAGATCCCCTGGCAAAATTTTACACCATGTTACATTGAATGTTTGGACACATGCATGTAGTATTAAATATAAAAAAAATAACTAATTACGCAGATTGCGTATAAAATGCGAGACAAATCTTTTAAGCCTAATTGTGCCATGATTTGACAATTTGGTGCTACAGTAAACATTTGCTAATGACGGATTAATTAGGCTTAATAAATCCGTCTCGCGGTTTACAGGCGGATTTTGTAATTTGTTTTGTTATTAGACTACGTTTAATACTTCAAATGTGTATCCGTATATCTACTGTGACACGCCAAAACTTTACACCCCTACCTAAGGCTGTGTTCAGCCATGGCTGTTCACATTCTCTACTCCTTGTTTTCCGCGCACACGCTTTTCAAACTGCTAAATGATGCGTTTTTTGCAAAAAGTTCCTATACAAAAGTTGCTTAAGAAAAATCATATTAATCTATTTTTTTTAAAAAATTAGCTAATACTTAATTCTCCTCCCAATTAATCTTCCAATAAGATGCACTCTTGGAGCCAGTGTCGTCTCTCAGGAGACCCTATTGTTGTGTTTTATTTCCAGGATTGCAGGTGCCTTGCAAACAAAATAAACAAAAACAAAACGAAGCTGGAAGAGGCTACGACGCTTCTTGATTTATACATCCTGCAAGTACTTGCATGTTTGATAGTAGAAACAAAGATCCTTTGTATGGGGATAAACATTTTTAGAACTAAATACATAGGAAAATAGTCACACGTTAATATCAGAAACATAGTTCCTCTTTATATGGGAACAAAAGTTTCTTACTGCTTTGAAACCGAGAGCTTTATGAAAACAACAATATGAAGTACCAAAATATAGAGAACAAAAGCAGACCTAAGAATCATCAACCTTTTCAGCCCTTCGGTTCTAAGACCAAATTGATAGGGTCGCCGAACAGCTTTGGCATCAGAATCTTCATGCACAGCCCTGAATGGATTTCGTGCTACACTACCATCATTGTTACGACTTTGAATATTTTTATGTAAATTATTCAACCTTTCCAATTCCTTTTCTTTGGCATGAACATCCACGATCAGGCCTTCAGCTTGAGCCTACCAAACAAAAGAAAAAATGTGGTTAATAGGAATTACAAGTGACAAAAAGCATATTGAAGTTTATAGGCTAAAATTAGAACTGACTTGCTTAGCTGTCAGCTGCTCAATGAGGCTATGTAATTGTTTCTCCAGGACCTTTTCCCTCTGGGCTGCATACGTGACAGAACTGAGGGACTGAAATATACAGAACGTGAAACAAAAATAAATAAATAAATTATACTCCCTCCATCCCTAAATATTTGACGCCATTAACTTTTTTTAAATATGTTTAACCGTTCGTCTTATTCAAAAATTTTAAGTAATTATTAATTCTTTTCCTATCATTTGATTCATTGTTAAATATACTACTACTACTCAAGTTTTTGAATAATATTAACAAAAGTTTTTGAATAAGACAAACGGTCAAACATGTTTTAAAAAGTCAACGGCGTCAAATATTTAGGGACAGACGGAGTATATGTTAAATTTAATGTACGTCAACAGAAGATCTATTAGCATATGTCAGAGCTCAAAGCCTCCAACAACCACTTCTAAGTCAATTTCAAATTTACCCCTTGGCCCTGTATCCAGGAGGGCCTTTATCACTCCAGATCTAACTCATCAAAATTCCATGCTGTGACCACAAAAGTATTTATTACACAAAACGTTAAAAATATCCATGCTACTCTTGGTACGATCATTTTTGTAGGGTACACATATAGCTCAAGAATCCACACAGTTCACAACACAAAATGTATTTCTATGTATATGGCACAACATTGAAATTATCTATGCTCCGTTTGGTAAATCATTTGGTAGGGTATAGTGTATACATGTAGGATGTAGCTCAATGTGGTATTCCAAAAAAAGAAGGCATGGAAGGCTGCATAGTCATTAATTTAGACAACTCGTGTTTCTCTTCAACTAATGATGAAGTAAATAAGACAACAAAAATTTAAAATGTTTATCTTAACAAAAACAATCAAAATTTACCAGGAGTCGGATTCTTCAAGGATTCTCCTTCAACTACGGACCACTCCATCTCCAGCACTCGCACACTACTTTCCAACAATTTCTGTTATGAAGATCTGGTTATAAACCTACTAACTGTTTTAGATTGAGAAATGATTCTATGTTTGTATCATACCAGCTCTTCATTCTTCTCTTTCAAGTCATTAGACTTGAGATTAATCAATGATTCAGCTTCCATCAAAGCATTTCCAGTATTGTCAGAAGCAGCAGCTGATGCTTTATTTTGAGAAGCATATTGCTCATTCTGAGCATTGTCCAGCTGTGCCTTCAAATCCTGCTCTGAAATTTCCATTTCCTGCAAACATCATTTTTCTACTAAGTTATTGTGCAAGTTCCTGCACATTTCTGGTAGGAAAAGAAAACGATATGTTCAAAAAAAAATGTAAGGATATAGCTCAGTTGGAGAGCACAGATCACAACTTAAGTCTCACGCATTATGAGACAAACCATTTTCTTTTGTGAAGACTATGCCTGCCTTCCTGTTTACTGTGCGTATTCAACATTACTACTTAGATAGACGTGCACAGTAGCCAAGTGGAGATAAAGAATAAACAATATACATGTAAAGCCTTCAGTTGTTCAAAAGAATGAAAATCTCTTTTACTAATACAAAAGAAACTAGTGATGATGGTGGTGACAAGTCTGCTATCCAACACGTGACGACTTCTCCAGATAATTATATTATTTGTATAGGTGGTTCGTAACAGACTTATGTGGGGATTGATTTTCAATAAAAAAAATATGTGCAACTTCTGAATTTCAGAATTTATGATATGCTTAATCCAGATGGAACACGTATGTATTTGTCTAGTACAGAAAGAAACAACCCACATTCCTTCAATAGAAATCTTTTCTCCAATTGTATCAGTTGATTGCAGCGCATAATGTACATGTAGTTCTTTCATAATTCAATTAACTCCACATATCTCATATATCCTCCCTAATGCCAATCGCTTAAAGAAAGGTGATCCTCTCCCTAGTCAATGTGCCACCAGTAGGGTATAATGTGCTTAGGAACATCAGGCGAGGAAACCATGAGAAGGATAAGAGAGAGAGATGATGATGATGATGATGATGATGCAAGTGTAGAACTACCTTGTTGATACAACTATGAATAATGTACCTTCAAATTACTCCGAAGCAGAGTAACCTCCATCTGCTTTTCCTGAATTTTCTGCCGACAATTTGATATAGCTTTCTCATAAGCTGCATTTTCTTCTTGAAGTGTTATCTCTCTCTGCAGTGCCTACAAAAAATCTGCGAATTGTATTACAGAAGTCCATAAGAAATGCAGAATATGCCAGGCTGTGTTACTCAGAGTAATTGGACAATAAAATGATTAATTTCGGAAAAAATAACACTTGGACAAGGTCCATATAATAAGATTATTTGATGTAATATGAAAAAATGCATTGATATTCACATACGTGATTAAACATCAAAAAAGTATGAACATAATTCTAGTTAACTAAAAAGTAGAAAATGGGCCAACCTACCAAAACTAAATTTGGTAAGGTACAGATGGGGAAGATATGTCGTTTGCTACCAAATACCGCTAAGTGGTAAAATAAGGGTATTTTGTTTGCTAACGAAAATAAGCTCTACCTAAATTTCTTAAGGCAATGAACTAATCAAGTCCTATGTGTTTTAAAAATACAATTAGAACTGTTTATATAATTTGATATAAGATCTGATCCTGTGAAAAGAAAAAATAATCCTACCTGGGATGGTGATCCTGAAAACAGTGGACATATATTTATACACAACTATCATATGCAAGAATAGCAACAAAACGATCACATCGTGCCGCTCCAGATACAAATCAATGGTGGCCACTTAGCCTCAGCACATTACAAAGGACAACTGCTTGTATTGGAATTTTTGTAGTTATTACCCTTGATAGCATCAGTTTTGACATACCCAGCCTGACCAGATAGACACCACGAAGAGAATTCCTTGCATAAGCTCATTAAACAACATGCATGAGATTATGGCAAAAGTTTAGTCCTTTTACACAGCGTTGCACATCTTTTAGTTTTCAATGATCTCATGAGTCTTTTTTACTTTTCTGTTCCTGAAAAAGTTTTGACATGCCCAGCTTGACCACGAATACCATGTAAAAAAATCAGCTTCATGTATCCAAGCAAGAACATGCATGCAACCAAACGTTCGCATTGCAACACGGGATGGTTCATGTATGTGTAGCCCAATAGGTTGAGAAGAACAGGCCAGCACTTGATGTCTATTAGCACTAGCATGCACACTAAGTTTCAGTTCTAGAGATCAATAATTGGGCCTCCTAACTTATACCACCACATGGTGCACTCTCCAAATTGTGCCGTACACCTGCTTGATGAGAACTCTACCATGGATACTCACACAACACCTAAACCGTCAATTTATGAGGCAAATCGTTTCTATGGTTGAATCAGTACATTTCTAGAATCAGTTGCTACTGTATTCAAGAAAAAGAACCAGTTGGTACCTAAAGATGGAACTGCAAGTTTATATGTGATTAGGTGTAATAGAATGGCATGGTACTGTCCAAGAAAGGACACCACATAACTTTGGGTTTCAGGAATCTTAGTTTGCCCTCTAGTAGTCCAGTGACAGCAATGGCTTCAAGCATGTGTAACTTTTAAATACAGAATCCGGTTGAGAAATTCTTCAATACTTTGGAAAACTTGAGTAGTGCTCTTTCCAACCGTTTCAATCCCACATCAAAACTCATTTTGAGAACAAAAAAATTCAGTTCTACTGCTGTGCCAACAAGCTTTGGCCTTAAGCATAGTTATCATGTGAGCCCACTCAGTGTGACCAGCTCCCAAGTGACCATCACATGCCCTGCTTAGCCACAAACCCTTGGCAAAATTTTCCCTTCCCCCTCATAATTTTCCAAGAATTTTCTAAGTTGTGTCTAGAATAGTTTTCAATGCCACAACCTGTCAAGATATAGTTCACACTAGACCTATTATTTTCTTGCATAACTTATGTGTTCTTGTGGTTCAAGTATTTCAGCTCAACAAGTTTAAATACTTGAACCTGATTATCCCTTGTGTGACTTGTCAATCTATCGATTCATTTTTTGTTATATTGTCCTTAGTTTTTTTTATGTGCATAGCAGGAATTGTTGTCCTAAAAATTGGAAACCTTAAGATGTTCAAGATCACACCAAAAATGAAATAAGGTGAAGTAAAATAATCAAATAAATCATGAAATAATTGATTTGGAACTTGAGAGGTACGTGCAACCCTTAAAACAAGGAACACATGAAATATATACTGACAGTTTTGGGGAGGACAAATGGTTTGGCGGAAGATCGCTGAAGCAAACTTTCTCTCTACTATATGCTATATCTTTTAATAAGATTGTTACCATTGCAAAGGTTATGAATGCAGGATGGAAACTCTTTACATTTAGGAGGGCTCTTTATGGTGAAGGGCCAATTTTATGGCAGAAACTTGCAAGTGTTATGTCAGACCATTCTATTGAATAACCAGAAAGATAAATTAGTTTGATTATTAACTAAAAATGGCCACTTTACTATCTTTTTTTTTTACAAAGAACTAAAACTATAGCGAACACAACTTACTCTCCGACAAACATTGGAAGTTCAAATTACATTTACAAATTAAAGTGGTTATGTGGTTAAATTCTAGAAAAGAGTATCCTGACCAAGGGTATTAGAGCATTGTATGGAAAAGAGATGATAACTAATGCTAATTTTGCACTACTGTCTATTTCTGAAGTGTCCCCTAGCAAGATTCACATGGAATGTAACGGACCTGATACTTTGAGTGATTTATTTGGATCTTGGTTGTCACAGTTCAATAAAAAAATGCAGAAATTAGTTGCCGCTTGGATAGCTGTTCTTTAGTCATTATGGAAAACAGGGAACACATCATGTTTTAAAAATATCATGCCAACTGTCACGTGCTAGGATTATTAGGGATGAAATAGGGTGAAGAGAAATAGATTTGGTTATAACAGAGGAAAGAACTGGGAATGGCCCTGGACCTAAATGACGCGACGCTCTCTGTTGCACCGAGAAGGCAGGGCCGATGGGCACTAAGATAAATCTTGATCTAATGCCTAACTGACCTGAGATAGGATCCCTCCTTATATACATGGAGGACTACTTAACCTAATCCTAACAGACCGTGACTCTATCAAACTGAGCTACGCACTTATCATGAGGGGTGGGGATACCGTTCCCATTGGGCCTAGGACTCCCGGCCCAAAGCCCATGACAAACTGACCTTGTGAGATATTGTATTGAATGTATCATTTGGTCTCATATTGGTCGTCATTGCAGATATTGCAGGGAAACGCAAGTCAGCTGCAATGCGGAAGGGTGGCAGGCTGCCAAAGCAAGTGGCTGCTGAAGTCTTCAGCTTGAGGTATGGGTGGAGATAGCAACCGGCTCGGCTGGAATAATTGCAGGAGCTTGATTGCTGAATTAAATGTGGTTCTTTTTATATCATAAGTTTCATTTTGTGTTGGCAGCGTCTAAGAGTCACTGTTTTATGTCATCTACTGTTGCTCCCCCTTTGCCCTTTGGAAGTGCTTAAGGCTATGTGTCTTTCAGGAGTCTGTTATTAGATGGAAGTGCTTAAGTGCATTTTCTAGTAATGGAAATGTGTGTGTTGGAGGGGTGAAGTTATCCCCATAGTTCAAAGAGAAAATCGAACAAATGTCATTGACAAGCGCACTATTCAAGGAAATGCCATCAACGAATGTAACTTCCAGGGAATGGCATCGTACGAGACAGTTTGTCCCATTCAGAGATGCCATCACTGTAAGGGTTCATCCATTGCTCTTTGTTAGCCCATGCAAAAAGATCATGTTGTCCCTAGGAGGGATGAACGATGCATTCTTCAACATGAGTTAATTTTATAATTTGTCAAGTGCATTTCGAGATAAATTAGTTCAAAATATCGTAATTTCACATATGATTGTATTTCATATACAAGATTAACTCTGATGTTGAAGATTACATAGTAGAGAATTACTGAATGAATTAATAAGAAGGCAAAAGAAAAAAAAGAAACGACGGTTTACCTGTTCCTTGGTGGAGGAGTGGGCATTGAGCTGGAGCGCGAGGGCGGCTGAGGACGCGAGGGAATGAGCATGGAGGTGCGGCAGGCGCTGCGCCACATGAGGCGGGGGCACCCGGAGGCGGAGGTCGTGGATCGAGCGCCGCAGCGATGCTGCCTTGGCATCCAGGTCAGCAGCACGGAGGCGCTGCTCCGGGGTCATGGCCGCGGACGCCACCGCCCGAGCGTCATCAGCTTCGTCGTCGTTGGCGGCGCCGGCCCCGCCGACCACGTCGGCCGCCCACGCGAGGATCCCTGACATGCCACACTCCTACCCTCTTCCCTGAGAGCCAGGCAAATAGATCTATCTACTACTACACAAGTGAAGCAAATTAAGGTTAAGACAAAGAGAAAGAGAGAGATTTTGAGGATGTGGGAACCAGTGCTCTGCTCACCTGCGAGGACGCGGTGGAAGCAGGATGCCGGCGCCGCTGCTGGCGGGATGGAGATCTGCGGCTGAACAGATCTGGCGAGGAGACGGGGACTTAGCTGTTGCAGTAGGACTTAGCTGCGCGGGTCCCACACCCATTCACCGCCCTCTCTAAGTCCGAGCCTGAGCCAATTCACTCTCCCATCTCACCTTTCGATCTCAGATCCATTTGGTTTGAAGTCATTTTTCGTGAGATTTCTCGGGGAAATCGAAGAGCAAGATATATTCCTCTATTCTTTTTTTTTATTTAAATTGGTAGAATATGTATGGGTGTGTTCGGCTACGTGTTGCAGCGCAGCTTCACAGCCCGCTGCTGCTTGCCTGCTAAAGCTAATGAACTAGCCCTAAGCTGCAGCACAGCGCTTTAACACCGCTGCCAAACCGGGCCTATACCAGAGGGTAATCCTAGAACCTTTTTACCCAAAATTGTGATTTTGAGCGTTGCAATGGGGATTTGATTATTGTAGTGTTACATGTGTGCAATGTGCTTGTTGGTTCTCTGTTTTTTTTCAATATACTAGCATAATGCCCGTGCGTTGCACGGATGACGGATGATAGTGGGTGTTTGAAGTTTGATCACAGTCGTGTTGTTCTTGACCATTAATCTTCTTTATATTTGCGGGATATATATTTCTAAGTAGATAGCCTAAAAAAAATGAGAGAACTATATGAATATACCCGTGCATTGATATGTGAAGAAAATGCGTGGAGTTGAAAAATATTGCTCCCTTCATAAAACATGAGCTGAACATTGTGAACATAAGGAGATCCTCTGTGTAACAAAACCAAATAGGCAAATTTTGCTACAGGACATCGTGACTTCACGGTTTTAATTAGCTGTAGGACACTACACAAAGTAACTTTTGGGATGACACTCTTAAAAGTTGGATATTTGCTAGTGACAGCACGCTCTCCTTTATCTCCTCCTTATCCGGTTCCAGCTCCTTGGGCGGCCTCACCGCGTCCACCCCGGCTACCTTGCCGAACGCGTGCACGAAAATAGATTCGTCAACTCCGCCGGCCATGCCACGTCCAATTCCCACTCGTCTGCGAGCTTCTCCATCACATCGCACGCACCGACGCAGGCCACCGTGACACGCCTGTTGTGCAGGAATGCGAGGAGCTGCGCCATCCTTCCGCCGTCCTTGTGGAAAGGAAGCACGCTGACGGTGTACTTGGATTGGTTGCAGTCGGGCTGGTACACAAGGCATAGGAGCCGATGATGTAGATCACGACGTAGCGGATCGGGGTGCCGGGGTCCCGAGGATGGCCGCGCGCGCCCTTCTCGTCCCCATGGGCACCAGTTGTTGGGCGGTGCGTGGCCACAGAGCACAATGAGGCCGAGGACAAAGGGTGTGGAGAGGCGGTGGCCACGGTATAGCAGCGTGATTTCCCGGAACCACTGCATGTTGCCCACGTCACGCTTGGGGTAGGTGACGTCGATGAGGGCGAGGTCATCGTCATCATTGCCGATGCAGAGGACAACCTCCTTCTGGTCGCCGGCGCCGGATCCGTAGTCGCACATCGACACACAATGATTTCACATCACAAGAACGCATCTCACATCAACAAATGAACTCTCGCATCACAAGAACACATCTCACAGCAACAAATGAACTCCAAAAACGCATCTCACAAATCACAAAGAATCACAAATAACAAAGAGAGAAGGAGAAGGAGAGAGATTCATCGGTCGCCGACGCCGTTGCCCCACCTCCACGCCGGCCACTGACGCATGCTGCCGCTCTGCCAGGCCCCCATGCCTCCCTTCCGCCGGATCTGCAAGGGGAGGGAGGGGAGGGGCCGCGCGCCGCTAGATCCGCCGCCCCCTCCACCGGATCTACGCGCCGCCGGATCTGCCGCCCCCTCTACCGGATCTGGAAGGGGACGGAGGGGAGGGTCCGCCGTGGTCGTCCACCGCCGCTGGCTCTCGCCGCCCTTCTTCCCACCCACAGTCAAGGGAGAGGGAGGGAGGGGCCGCGCGCCGCCGCATGCTGTCGCGCCGCCGGCTGGGAGAGAGGGGAAAAGAGGAGAGGAGAGGAGAGTGGGAGGAGAGGAGTGGAGTGGGGGAGAGGGAGGTGGGAGGAGAGGAGTGGGCGGAGGGAGAGATTTGTGTGGGCGCGGTTAAAAGCGATGGGCCCGTGCGGGTGAAAATTCAGGTGCGGTTGGCTTAAGCCGCCCACGCGGGATACTGTGTTTTCCTGTGCGGGCGACAGCCCGGCGCCTGTCCCCTTATTTTTCCATGCGGTTCTACTTACAGACCGCATGGAAACAAAAGGGTGCGGTGTCCAGGAAAATATATCATGTAGTAGTGTCGCAGATAAAAAATAGTTTTGCATATTTACTCATAGTCACTTTTGCATATTTACTCACAGTCTCTAGTGGTCATGCGTGCTTTCTCGATCTGTCAACTCAAAATTATACGTGGGCTCACGTGGAGACAGGTCATGTGACGTGTGGATGATAGCACAAATACTCTAATTTGGCTTATCTCGTGGAAACTTTTTATTTTTTTTCAGTCGATATTTTTTTTGTCTCAAACAAATATTTGTATTTAACTGAAACTTTAAGAGATTTTAAAGTGATTTTGATGTCAACAATAAAAGTAATAAAGAAAAATCATCATTACTTGTGAAGTACTTTTACGTGTATTATAAAAAACTTTTTTCAGCGAAAATCAATAGCACAATAAAGAAAGGAACTTTGACTGGTCGTAGTTTTTTTTTAATGAAAAAACTGAAGCTCGTACTTCATTACCGAGGAGGTTGCCAGCTCCAAGAGCTCTTCTGCTCCGAGAGCTCTAGGCTCTTCGTTTACTCTCTAGGCTCTTCTCTATCCCAGTCTCTCCGTCTCTCTCCCTCCTCACTCGTTCCCCATTCACATCGCACGCCGTCATCCAGGCATCCAGCGCCTCCACCAGCGTGCGCCCTCACATCCTCCCATGCTCAGCCCTTGCGCCTCCTTCCTGTAGTAGCGGCGCCTACTTCCGCCTACCGGCTGCAGCAGCGGCCAGCGGCGCCTCCTCTCCTTGATCCGGCAAAAGATGGAGAAGCGCGACAGCGAGAAGATGAAGAAGTGCAGTGGCTGACTGGGGGCGACGGCAAGGCCTCCTCATGCAACGGTTCTAAGCCGTTGATGCTGCCCGTGCGGATCCACCACCGACGCCTGGATCCCGTTGTCTCTTTGTCTCCCTCTCGCGCGGATCAACCATTGGCGGCGACGGGATCCCGTCATCTCTCCGCCCTCCTCTCGCGCGGATCCGCCGTCAGCGGCAATGGGAGGGATGGATCCAGCGACCTCTTCCCTTCCCACACGGATCCGTCGTCTCTTTGCCCCCACGCTCGCACGGGTCCATGGATTTGGTGGTCCGTGGTGAGGGGTGGACCGTGCGCACTGGGCTGCGTCCGAGCCGCCGATGGTCGTCTCCTCCTTCCCATTGCCTCGCCGAGCCGGCAATGCTTGATTGTTTTTTTTTGCAGTTTTTTCCTTTTTTTGGCCCCGGTGATTTAATTTTTGGGATGGTTTTGCTTTATTGTTGTTGGATTTGTGATTCAGTTTCTCTCGTTTCCGTGCATAGTTCTGGGCTTGTACGCGCGTACGGGACGGCTCCCGTCCCGGTCTCTCGATCTCGCGTGGACTGACGAACCAAAATTTTGGGAAGAGATCGCACACGGACGAGTGAAAAAAATCGCGCATACGAACGAAAAAATTCTAATACTAATTTTGGTGACGATTGGAAAAATACTAATCTTTTAATTAGTTTATATATATATATATATATATATATATAGGAAAGTGATTCTATACACCCAGGTGTACGTACTCCTGCTCCCATCCACCGTTCATCAACAGCCACCCTCGATCAACCCTGTTACCGGATAAGTGTGTTATTCATCGTATGATCTGGGAGAAAAGTTATGCCCCAAGAGGCAGCCGGACCCCTCCTTATATAGTGAGAGGAGTCCGTATTACAACATACAGTCCATATTCCTAACGGAATAGGCAAGTAAAGATAAAATACAATCGTAACCGACTAGGATCCCGGGTATTTCCTTGATACACAAGTTAGGAATATAACACGAGCCCTTTAAAGATATTCTATCTACATATGGTACCCCTATAGCCAGTCGGATATACATGCCGTGTGGGTATGGGGTATCCATAATCTCCACAGTAGCCCCTGAGAGCTTTACAGTCGACGAAATAATCTTCTCTTGCAATCTTGAAAATGATAATCTGAGTGCTTTAATTATTCCTGCCTTGATGTCCCGACTGCTTGAATCAAAGACTGTGAAGGGCTGAAATAAAAAATCAGGTGCATCGACTAGATGCACCTAATTAGGTGTAGCCCCCGACTATGTGATTAGTTGAATAAAACTAAACATATAGTCAAGGTATATTAAATATCCATCCAAGTGGATTTATAACTGAATTACTGAAGTATTGATATAGCTAAGCATATGCGACATTTGATAAAACATTCAGCTGACTGCTCTAGCTTGAATATGCCCAAAAGACATAAGAAGATCCGAGTAAAAACACTCTAAAGATCTGTTGATCAACATATATGATAAAAAATCCGAGTAAAAACTCTTAAAGGATTTATCAAATGTTGTATAAAAAATGATAAATGACAAGTCTAAATAGCCTAAGCTATGACTCATGCCATTATCAAATTGAGCATATCACATGCCAAAAGAATGACCATTTTAAATCAGTCATCTCAATAAAACCCGAACAACTTTGTAGCCTAAAAAGGCCAACAAAAATTAGTATAACACTTCTTTGTTGGGCACCTTTTTATTTGCATCGTAGTAAATTCCAAAGAATTACCTAACTGCGTCAAAAAGGATTTTAACAACATTGGGCTATTCTATCATGAGCGATTTTTGCCAAAGAAAAAATATATGCACAAGTCCCTAAGGATCACAACCAGCCACGCTGATATTGAAATTGGGCTAAAAATACCAGGAAGGCCCAGGCCCATTAGTACTTTCTGATACCCAGCGAAAAAACCACTGAACAAAAACGCCGCTTCATCTTCCCCGCCGCGATCTCCTCCACTTTCTCCATTCTCCGCTACAGTGCAGCAACCGCACCAGCGAAACTAGGGTTAGCAAATCCACATCAATCCACTTCTCCTGAAGCTTCATGGGTTTGCGAAGATCTTCCGCACATCCGCCGCACCAATCTCCCTTTCATTTGCAGCCGCCCTTGCTTTAGATCCCATCATCCATTTCGCATCCATGGCAGAGGAGAGAGAAAGCTTCGAAGGTCAATGGGCTCCTTCCAATGTTACAGAAGAGAACTTGAAGGAGATGGTGGCGCACGGTGTTCTTCCGGCAAAGGAAATCATCGGCTGGCGTCCGGCGTGCGGCGAAGCATTCCCAACCCCGGACATGCACGAGATCGTGGTATTTTCCAATTTCTTCTATGGTGGTTTCTCTCTTCCAACTTCGAAATTCTTCAGGGGGATCCTTGAGTTTTATGGGATTAGTTTACATCATCTTAACCCCAATTTCATAGTCCACATTGCAAACTTCGTCCACGCCTGTGAAGCTTTTCTGGGAATTAGGCCGCATTTCGCCCTATTCTGTCGCATTTTCTTCTTGAAGCCCCAGCCAAATAAGAACAAGCCGTGCGTCGTTGGGGGAGCCGGTTTTCAACTGAGGGGCACTTTGAGCCAAAAGTACTTCTCCATGCCTTTCAAAACTTCCAATAAGGGTTGGCATGCAAATTGGTTTTATGTGCAAAATCCTGAGCCAGCACTTCCCGAGTACTCCTGTCTTCCTCCAACATATCAAGATACATGGAACTCGCTTCCAATGGGAGATGAAGTTGCTCAAGCCCTTACTCTCCAAGATCGCATGCTGAAGCTCAAGGAACAAGGTCTGCACGGGGAGCAAATTACTCGACACTTTATGAAGAGCCGGTTGGTGCCTATCAAGGAAAGATCCCGTACTGCCTTTGAATTTATGGCAAGAATGATCCCAATCGCGAAGATCCAGAATCTCTTGAATTTAAGATTATGAAAGAGAGGATGTATAAGATTTTCTCATCCGGCATTGTAGTCGACTACTCGCACATGCTGCAGTGGTGCCTTATCATGCCTTCAACCCTCCTCCTCTAGTAAGTATTGAATCATCTGATATTTCGCATAGCATCTTCCATCTTTTGCAGTATTGGCTGAAAATTTGAAGTGTCATTTGTAGGAATTTTCTCTGATGAAATCTGACACCCCCCTCAACCACTCAGCGCCGCTCTCCTCGCCGACACCCTAGTCAGGCTAGTGGGGGCCCAAAAATCCAACCATCTGCCCAATCAAGCAACCCAAAGCCGACTGATCAATCAGGCTCTAGGAAGAGGAAACTAGTCCTAAGCGACGACGAGGGTGATGTTGCTGAAAAAGCTAGTAGCAAAGAGGCAGCTGGAAAACAGCCCAAACCAGCTAACCCACCAAAGAAGACGACATCCAGTCGTCCGATACCCAAAATCAGAAAGTCGTCCAGGTATGAGTCAGCTTATAATCTCTCCTTTATTTTGAAACATGCATCATTCAATATAATGTTGATAGCACATCCTCAATTTTTAGGAAGCCATCTGACATCGATCCATCTGGAAAAGACCTCAATCCGACTAATAATGAAACTGGTTCTGCGACTGCCGATGAAGTCGGGTCAACAAAAGAAAACCACCCGATTGGCAGTCAGTCGGCAACTGACGATGTAGAGACTGGAAACGAGCCCCCGACTGGAAACCAGTCGGCGGATGCCGAAACCAGCGCTAACTAGGAGCCCCTGACTAGAAACCAGCCAGGTGATGGGCAAAGTAAGGACATCCCGGAGACAGAGGAACAAGCGAGCAGCCCTCCACTAAATGATACCAATACTGGTCCAGAGGCCAGTTCTTTTGATAAGGTTCAAGGACCTGCTCGTCCTCCACCGAAGATTATAACAGGTAACAACCCTCTGAATACATCTATATTTAAGAAATTCTCTTCAATTGCTTTACTGCTATTTGTGTGAATGTAAAGGCCCGATGATTGGTGACGAAGAAGAAGTCCTTCGAATTCGATCAGCTGAAGATTCTCGTCTGCCCATCTTAGTTAAATGGTGGGATGATGAGATGCAATCGCAGGGCATTGTAATCAATAAGAAGAAAGAAGACAAAGAAGTGTCTTTGTTAACAAGGACACTTAACCAAGCCACTCGTCATGTAAATGTAAGTTCTCTGCCCGGAATTTCTTTTATCCAATTGATAAGATCAATAAAACGACTGAATATATACACCTTGTAGAGAATCCATCTTCGAAATTGTCACGCCTAGAAATTCCCGAATAGAATTCCAAGCAGAATGTGCATTAAAATCCCCGTCCAGGACCGGCCGGGGTACACAAACGACAATGTTGACATTCAGATCCACGTCTTACAAACATCATAAAAGTCTTACATAAATGCAGCGGAAAAACGAAAGACAACAGGAGCTAAGCCTTGACTAGAACTGCAGCGGGAACACCACTCCACAGGCATCCTCGACGGCACGGACGAAGCCTACTCCTCGGAGAAACCTCCATCTAACACATACTCGAACTCTGGGGTTGGGAAAAAAAATAGAGCAAGACTGAGTACTACCCACTGTACTCAGCAAGTCATACCGGAATAGGGGTATGATGCAGGGAATTATCAAAGGAGAGCTAGAGTGGTTCATTTGCATAAAGCGAGCATTTATAGACAGAAGTTGAAAGATTTAAATAGTTGTAATAATTAATTAATATTGATCATCCGCTGTCCAACGCTATCCCACGTTGCAACAGGCCCAACCATCCACCTATACTATCCAATTTCATTAGACTAAACTAGGGTGAGACTAATCACGGTGAATCTGGTTGACCGCCCATAACCGCGGGCACGGCTATTCGAATAGTTTTACTCTGATCAGAGGTGTACAACTGTACCCACAAGACACAGCCCCACGACACGTTTCCGTGTGCCGACATGCCACCATGACATACCGGAAAGAGGCCGTGACAGGACCCTTCGCATAACCCCCTCTAGCCAAGCACACCACACCTCAGGTTTCACCCCCGTCCCCAGCGGGCAACGGGCAGTCCCCTCTCGTGCCTAGGTGAATCCGGAAGTGACAGAGGCCGTCGCAGGGCCCGCCCCGCTCCATCACGCCCACCCTTGCCTGGATGCGTCGACTAGAGGAAAGCTACACTACAAGCCCAGCCGTTGCCCACGCTGGCTTGTGGTAAGTACGATAAGTTCTTCCAGGGCATCCCGCGAACCGGTCCTTAACTGCCATGGGTGCGACTAGCAAAACCTTGCACCCACAGCCCACCATGTGATTCATTTTAATTAACCAACACCAAGACGGTGGTACTGAACCAACCTTACCAATTGAACCTAAAGGCTATATTTTAGTGAGCTTTCCCCATTGTGTGCTAGTGGAACTAAGCATGGCTAAGCAATTCCTAGTCCAAAATCTATTCATGTTATAACCCAAGCTAACAAAGGAGCATGGTATCAAAATAGCATGGCTGTAACAATAGGTAATCACCCCGTAGTATCATTGCAAAACAAAATGCAGCATTTGAAAGAAAACATTAGGACATTTGCAATATAGGACCAACATGATCAAGTGACAAGCATGACTTGCCTTGCTCTGCTGCTGGAGGAACCTCGGCGACTATTTCGAAGTACACCGGAGCGTCGGAAGAATCGGAATCTAGCGACATACAAGGCAAACATTGCAAACAGGCAATAAGACTACTGAAACAGAGAACAAAACCATTTTTAATGGATTCTACACATTTTTCTTGATTTACTGAGACTTGAATGGGCTTAAACGGAGCTCGGATGAATTAGTTATGAATTTTAGAAGATTCACTGTGTTTATTACTATAAAAGAAAAACCTTAATGAATTATTGTGCAATAAAGCCTTCCAGGGCTGACGTCATCAAGGAGAGGGGGCGCCGACATGCGGGGCCCACCGGTTAGCGGCTCGGGGGAGGGAGGAGAGGGGCGCCGGCACGCTGGCCCACTCGGCAGCGGCTCAAAAGGGGGGGCGGTCCACCGTGGACCGGGACCACGTGGGTGGTCCACCGCCGGTCCATAGGACCGACGGCCCTGATCGCCCCCGGGGCTGATCGGACGGGCGGCGGCGACCCGGCTCGGCTCGGCTCAAGGCCGGCCGACCGGCCACGGCGATGGCGTCGGCGCGCGCGCGCGCGCGCGTTGCCTGTGACGGCAACCGGCGGCGGAGGCGGCGGCGCGAAGGCGACACGAGGGCGGCGGCGCTAGGCGGCGGCTAGCAAGGAGAGGGAGGGGAATAGAGGGGAGAGAGATGCCTCACCGAGAGTGGCCGGCGTGAAGGAAGACGACGGCGAACGGCGACGGCGACCACGGGAGGATGACGGCAACCGGCGGATGGGATTCGGGGTGCCCTAAGGAAGGAGAAGAGAGAGGTTAGAGGGAGAGAGATGAACCACGGCGATGGGAAACCATGGCCGAAGGCGGCGGACATGGCGGCTCTCACCGTCGCACGGTTTGAACGGTGCTCCGGCGGCGAACCTCGACGAAGGAGGGGTGGACGGGGTGGGTCTCGGCCACGCAAACCTGACGGCGGCGACGGCGCGGTGCGGCGGCGAGCCTAGCGGCGGCTAGCGGCGGCCGGAGTGGCGGGAAAGGCGGCGGCGGGTGGATATACGGTGCGGGAGCGATGGAGAGCTCGGGAGTGTTCGGCGAAATGAGGAAAAAGAGAGAGGGGGTGACGGCGGAGCTTAAATAGGGAGAGAGGGGGCCGGACGTGGCCGAGAGAGGCGGGAATCACCGGCGAACGAGGGGGAGTGGGAGAGGAGAGAGAGAGGCGGGAATCGAAAACCGAATCCCGGCCATCTCGGGCGCGGGCGCGGCCGGGAGACGCGGGGAGAGGGGGCAGCGACGTGGCGTGGGCGCGGGCGACGCGGCGTGGGTGCGGGGAAAGCGGGGGGAGGTGGGGCGTGGCGGCGGCGGTTTCGGGGGTGGTGGCCGGCGCGGGCGGCGGGAGGTTGGGGGAGGACCCGACAGGTGGTCCCCACCTGTCGGCGACCCCGGGAGAGGAGGGAGGCGGGGTGGCCTGGCTGGGCCTCGGCCTGCGGCCGGCCCAGCGGGGAGGAGGGGGAGAAAAAGGAGAGAATGGGCCGGAGGCCCATTCGAAAAGAAAAAGGGGAAAAAGAAAAAGAAAAAGGAAGAAAAGGATTTTCCCTGGAATCAAAATATTGCATGCTCAATTTTAATTGGTTAAAATTATTTCTAGGGCTCTGAAAATTCCACTAAAAATCCTGTTAGTGAATTTCGACATGTAGAACTCAAGAAAAATTCCACATGCCAGATTCGATTATTATTTGTATTACTTTATTAAGGTTTTCTCTTGATTTACACAAGTATTTTCTTGAGACCATTTATAACTTCAATTTAGGCTTGGGAAAGAACTTTGGGGTGTGACAAACCTACCCCCCTTAAACGGAATCTCGGCCCCGAGATTCGGAGGAGCTGGCGAAGAGGTGCGGATGGGCGGCTTTCAACTCATCTTCCCTTTCCCAGGTTGCTTCCTCCTCTGAATGGTGACTCCACTGAACTCGGCAAAACCTGGTGACCTTGTTTCTGGTTCTTCTTTCGCTGGTATCAAGTATACGAACCGGCTTCTCCACATATGTCAGGTCCTCCTGAATATCAATATGCTCCGAATCAGCTTGTTCTTCGGGTACTCTTAAGCACTTCTTTAATTGGGACACGTGGAACACGTCATGGATGCCGATCATATTGGATGGAAGTTCTAGCTGATAAGCAATTTCCCCCCTTCGTTCCAAGATTTTGTAGGGTCCCGCGAAGCGTGGTGCCAACTTGCCTTTCGTCTGAAAACGGTGTACTCCCCGGAGCGGAGTGACACGAAGATACACGTAATCCCCTGCTTCAAAAGTGAGCTCCCTTTGGCGGTTATCCGCGTAGCTCTTCTGTCGAGACCGGGCAATTCTCAACCTTTCCCTGATGGTTCTGACTTTCTCTTCTGCTTCTGCTAATACCTCTGTCCCGAACAGTTGACGCTCGCCTGTCTGATCCCAGAAGAGAGGTGTGCGGCACTTCCGGCCATATAAAGCTTCAAACGGTGCCATCTGTAGACTGGCCTGGTAGCTGTTGTTGTACGAGAATTCCGCATATGGCAAGCTTTTGTCCCAAGCTCCACCAAAATCAAGAGCGCAAGCTCTCAACATATCTTCCAAGATTTGATTGACTCGCTCGGTCTGACCATCAGTTTGCGGGTGATAGGCCGTGCTGAAATTTAAACGGGTCCCCAATTCTTCCTGCAGCTTCTGCCAGAATTTTGAGGTGAACTGACTCCCTCGATCAGATACAATCTTTTTGGGTACTCCATGTAGACACATGATTCTCGAGAGGTAGAGCTCCGCCAACCTTTTGCCCGTATACGTGGTATGTACTGGTATAAAGTGAGCAACCTTAGTGAGTCGATCCACGACTACCCAGATTGAATCGTGACCCGATGATGTCCGGGGCAGTCCTGTTATAAAGCCCATTCCAATCTCCTCCCATTTCCATTCCGGGATTTGAAGAGGTTGGAGTAAACCTGCTGGTCTTTGGTGCTCTGCCTTCACTCGTTGGCAAACATCGCAGAGTGCGACGAATTCAGCTATTTCTCTCCTCATGCTGACCCACCAAAACTTTTCTTTGAGGTCTTGATACATTTTGGTGCTGCCGGGATGAATGGAGTACTGGGTCTGATGAGCCTCGGTGAGTATCAGATCCTTCAGTTCCTTGTCGTCAGGTACACACAATCTTTCTCCCAACCAGATTGTGCCATGTTCATCTTCATGGAAATCCCGAGCCTTTCCGACTCTCATGTTCTTTTTCAGCTCTGCTATTTCAAGATCATTTACTTGAGTGGCTCTAACTTGATCGACGAGCGTAGGCCGTGCTTCTAGAGCGGCTACGAACCCGTGTTCAACAATTCCCACGTTGAGATGCTCAAACTCCTGCCGCAATTCCTCACACATGCCCTCGATGCATAGGGCAGTGCAGTAACTTTTCCTGCTTAATGCGTCTGCCACCACATTGGCTTTACCCGGGTGTTAGTGAATGCTCATATCGTAGTCTTTGATTAATTCCAACCATCTTCGTTGTCGGAGATTTAGGTCCGGTTGGGTGAAGATGTATTTCAGACTCTTATGGTCCGTATATACTTCACAGCGGTTGCCAATCAGATAGTGCCTCCAGATCTTCAAAGCATGAACCACAGCTGCCAATTCCAGGTCATGAGTTGGATAATTCCCTTCGTGTGGACACAACTGCCGCGAGGCATATGCAACCACTCTGCCCCCTTGCATTAGGACACATCCAAGTCCGTGGCGGGATGCATCGCAATAGACTTGGAAGTCTTTCATCTGATCGGGCAGAATCAAAACTGGTGCGGATACTAATTTCTTTTTGAGCTCCTCAAAACTCTTGTCGCACTCAGCTGTCCATTTAAACTTCTCATCTTTCTTAAGCAACTGAGTCATGGGTCGGGCGATCCTGGAGAAGTTTTCGATGAATCGGCGGTAATAACCTGCAAGTCCAAGAAAACTTCGAATCTGCGACACGGTCTTAGGTGGGGTCCATTTGGTAACTAACTCCACGTTCGATGGATCAACTGCCACGCCCTGAGCTGTAATGACGTGACCCAGAAATTTGACTTCCGTCAACCAAAAGTCACACTTGCTGAACTTGGCGTATAGCTGGTGCTCCTTCAACTTCTCGAGTACCAGACGGAGATGTTGCTCATGTTCTTCTTTGGACTTTGAATAAATAAGTATGTCGTCGATGAATACCACAACAAACTTGTCCAGAAATTCCATGAACACTTTGTTCATCAGATTCATGAAGAATGCGGGTGCGTTGGTAAGTCCGAAAGACATAACCGTGCACTCATACAGCCCGTGCCGAGTGGTGAAGGCCGTCTTTGGAATATCCTCTTCCCGAATTCTCAACTGGTGGTAGCCTGATCGCAGGTCTATCTTAGAAAACACTTTAGCTCCTTTCAGTTGATCAAACAAATCATCGATTCGCGGCAAAGGATATTTGTTCTTGATTGTGACCTCGTTGAGTGCGCGATAATCAACGCACATCCTCTTCGTCTTATCCTTTTTCTCCACAAAAATGACCGGAGCACCCCAAGGTGAAGTACTTGGTCGAATGTACCCTTTCTGCAGCTGCTCATCAACCTGCTTCTTGACCTCTGCTAGTTCGTTGGCCGCCATTCTGTACGGTCTCTTGTAAATTGGAGCGGTTCCCGGTGCCAAGTCAATCCGGAATTCAATCTCTCTCTTGGGTGGCATGGTAGTGAGGTCTTCGGGAAACACTTCTGGGTACTCGCAGACTATGGGAATCTCTTCCAATTTCCTCGAATTCTTCTCCTCGGTGACCACTGGGATTTCCACCTCAATCTGATTCAAAGAGACTCCTTGCTTTGGTGAGTCTGGTGATTTGTACACTACTGTTTCTCCCTTCTCGTTGGTCAAGGTGACTGTGCGATTCGCACAATGAATGACTCCCTTGAACTTGGTCAGCCAATCCATCCCAAGAATGACATCTAGGTCTTTGGATTCGAGAAGAATGAGGTTGGCTAGAAATGGTGATCTTTGAATTTCTATTGTTATAGAAGGGCTGAATTGAACCGAAGTGGAGCTATTCCCTGGGGTATGAACCCGCATTGGTGTGCTAAGTTCCTCTCTTACTAACCCATGCATCCCGACAAACTTCTTTGAAATGAACGAATGCGTTGCACTAGAATCAAAAAGTACTGTTGCAGGGATTGAGTTAACAGGAAACGTACCCAGTACGACCTCTGGTGCTGCTTGTGCCTCCTTCACAGATGTGTGGTTGACCCGAGCCTGGACAAACCTTGGCCCGGCACGCCTAGGCTTCGGGCATTTGTCAGCAAAGTGGCCAAGCTCGCTACAGTTGAAGCAGGACCCTGGTTTTGTTCCAGCTTGGCTTGCGCGGACGGGCCTGACTGTGCCGGTGCCACTGGTGGGCGTGGAGCTGCACCGTGGTTGGGCTGACCTCCATGGTGGTTCTGACTGCCACTGGCGCCCTGGTGGAAGTTGCTAGGGTTGAGCGGGCGGTACTGGCGGACGATCATGGTGGTAGGTCCACCCTGCTGCCCGGGAGTGAAGCGCGGCCTCTGGTGACTTCTCTGATGTGCCCTGAACTGAGCGGCCTTCCTCTTCCTGTCCATCTTGTTGCGTTGATCCTCCTGACGGATTGCCTTGTCAACCAACCTCTCAAAGTCAGCATAGTCCCCAGATATCAGTTGGTTGGTCAGCTCGTCATCCAAACCTACCATGAACTTTTCCTGCTTCTCGGCGTCGGTGCGGACATCCTCCGGTGCATATCGCGCGAGGCGATTGAACTCATGGAGATACTCTGTCACAGTCCTGTTGCCCTGATGGAGTGCCCGGAATTCCCTCTTCTTTTGTGCCACGACCCCATCTGGCACCTGCGCCTTCCTGAAGCTACGGCAGAACTCTACCCAAGTGACTTCAGTACCTGGTGGGTGGGTGACCATATGATTGTCCCACCAAGCTGACGCAGGACCTTGAAGCTGGTGTGTGGCGAAAGCAACCTTCTCCTGATCATTGCACTACAGGAGATTCAGCTTCTTCTCTATGGCATGGAGCCAGTCATTCGCCTCTATGGGGTTGGTGGTGCTGGAGAAAGTGGGTGGCCTGACACGTAGAAATTCTGGCAACTTGGACTAAGGGGGAGGGGGACCAAACTGCTGATGCTGCTGTTCGGCATGCTGCAGCATCCTCTGGTGCATCTGCTGGTGCTGTTGCTACATCTGCTGCATCATGGCTGCTATCATCTGAGTCTGATGCGCCATCACTTGGGCTAGCGTCGGATTCTCGGGAAGTGGTGGCGGACCATTGCCGGAATCGCTGTTGGGATGCACACCATCAGTGCGCTCTTCGCCGTTGCTGCCCTCGCCTGTTGTACGGCTACCGTTCCTGGTGTAGACCATCTGGAGGAAGAGCAGACGGGGAAAAGAAGAAAAACAGATGCTCAAGAACTAAGCTTTATTATATAGGAATTTAAACTGCAATTGTTCTGGTCTGAATTAAAACACTTAAAAAAAAAAGCAAAAAAAACCTTATTAAGACAGCCATATCATAGGCACATGATATCGACCGTCGACTGACCCCATGCAAGCAACCTAAACACACAAACTAACAAGCAGAAGCTAGACAATCGATAAACTAATGGAAAACGAGCCTAATGCTCGGAACGGCTCCTGCGGTCGGTGGAGTCGAAGGTGTCCTCCTGCTCGTCACCAGGTCCCTCTGAGCGACTCCTAGAGCTTGGCAGGTAAGTCTCACCGCTGCCCGGCTCTAAGCCACTGGAGCTGCTGCTGCTGCGGTCGCGGCTGCCACTGGGAGTCGCAGACAATCAACCTCCATTGCCACTGGCTGGACCCCTGGCGGCTGATGCTGGAGCGAAGGAGAGAGCAGACGCGGGAGCTGCGGGAACAGGAGCTGGAGCTGCGGGAACTGCGGGCGGAGGTGGGTTCCTAGACGCAAGCTGGATGCGCACGGGTGCAGTCATCGTCTTGCGAGGCGTAGTGCGGATCCGGACTCCTCCTGGCGTGGGAAGACCCTTTAACTGAGCATTCTCCCTCTTCAGGCGCGCTATCTCGTCCTTCAGAGCGACGATCCTCATGAGCTTCCCATCATTCAAGGCCTTGGACGCCTTGTGCAGGTCCGAGTGCATCCTGTCCATCCCCTCATCACAGCACACATGTGACCAAAGGTGGTGTCGTTCTCGCCGGCTGTTGGACGGAAAGTACTGACATCATCACCGCTGGCTCGACGAGGGTGAAATCGGTACGCCGTGTCGTGGAAGATGTAGTTGTGGCGCTCCCGTAGTCTGGCCATCATCAGGTATGCTGCCTCCTGACAGGCGTGATCTGCTGTGCCTCCGGATGCCTCCACCACCATATTAGCTAGGCAGGTACCCACGTAGCCATGGACCTCCAGGCGAACACGGTGAGGAAGCTCGCCACTGAGCGGTGGAACAGTCGTGTACTCTGGCGCGTTGGGGTAGCCCACCACCAGCATCATACGTGCTAACTCTGTCACAAAGTCAATCATGCCTTCTCCGTGGTGGTTGGGTGGGTAGCTGGCCATCTAGAGAAAACAAAGGAGTAGGATCAATGCATGCTCAAATCCAAATTTAAATAAAGCAATAAAGGACTCAAATAAGAGAATCAAATAAGAGCGAAATTTTATGCATAGATCATTTTGCATGAGAGCGAAAAAATAAGACAGACTTACATAACGATAAAATAATGGGGAAATTAGATACATACTAATAATGACAATAAGAGCATAAATACCTTGCAACCCATATTCCTGAGCTAGGACCCAATGCATGTCACCCATCAAATCCCAACTGACTGATGAATAAACTCCAAATAATTTTACTAAAACCCTAGACTGACTTGTTTTGACAAATCTCACTTAAACGAGCGACCAAAATTTTTCCCTTGAACCACAAGAACAGATCCCAATTTTCCCGAAACAAATCCAATTGCAAAGAACATATGCAATGAAAAGGATTCAGAGGGCTCTTAGGTTTTTCCATTTGGCTTGTCCTACGGACAAGGTCGGCTCTGATACCAACTTGTCACGCCCAGAAATTCCCGAATAGAATTCCAAACAGAATGTGCATTAAAATCCCCGTCCAGGACCGGCCGGGGTACACAAACGACAATGTTGACATTCAGATCCACGTCTTACAAACATCATAAAAGTCTTACATAAATGCAGCGGAAAAACGAAAGACAACAGGAGCTAAGCCTTGACTAGAACTGCAGCGGGAACACCACTCCACAGGCATCCTCGACGGCACGGACGAAGCCTACTCCTCGGAGAAACCTCCATCTAACACATACTCGAACTCTGGGGTTGGGAAAAAAAATAGAGCAAGACTGAGTACTACCCACTGTACTCAGCAAGTCATACCGGAATAGGGGTATGATGCAGGGAATTATCAAAGGAGAGCTAGAGTGGTTCATTTGCATAAAGCGAGCATTTATAGACAGAAGTTGAAAGATTTAAATAGTTGTAATAATTAATTAATATTGATCATCCGCTGTCCAACGCTATCCCACGTTGCAACAGGCCCAACCATCCACCTATACTATCCAATTTCATTAGACTAAACTAGGGTGAGACTAATCACGGTGAATCTGGTTGACCGCCCATAACCGCGGGCACGGCTATTCGAATAGTTTTACTCTGATCAGAGGTGTACAACTGTACCCACAAGACACAGCCCCACGACACGTTTCCGTGTGCCGACATGCCACCACGACATACCGGAAAGAGGCCGTGACAGGACCCTTCGCATAACCCCCTCTAGCCAAGCACACCACACCTCAGGTTTCACCCCCGTCCCCAGCGGGCAACGGGCAGTCCCCTCTCGTGCCTAGGTGAATCCGGAAGTGACAGAGGCCGTCGCAGGACCCGCCCCGCTCCATCACGCCCACCCTTGCCTGGATGCGTCGACTAGAGGAAAGCTACACTACAAGCCCAGCCGTTGCCCACGCTGGCTTGTGGTAAGTACGATAAGTTCTTCCAGGGCATCCCGCGAACCGGTCCTTAACTGCCATGGGTGCGACTAGCAAAACCTTGCACCCACAGCCCACCATGTGATTCATTTTAATTAACCAACACCAAGACGGTGGTACTGAACCAACCTTACCAATTGAACCTAAAGGCTATATTTTAGTGAGCTTTCCCCATTGTGTGCTAGTGGAACTAAGCATGGCTAAGCAATTCCTAGTCCAAAATCTATTCATGTTATAACCCAAGCTAACAAAGGAGTATGGTATTAAAATAGCATGGCTGTAACAATAGGTAATCACCCCGTAGTATCATTGCAAAACAAAATGCAGCATTTGAAAGAAAACATTAGGACATTTGCAATATAGGACCAACATGATCAAGTGACAAGCATGACTTGCCTTGCTCTGCTGCTGGAGGAACCTCGGCGACTATTTCGAAGTACACCGGAGCGTCGGAAGAATCGGAATCTAGCGACATACAAGGAAAACATTGCAAACAGGCAATAAGACTACTGAAACAGAGAACAAAACCATTTTTAATAGATTCTACACATTTTTCTTGATTTACTGAGACTTGAATGGGCTTAAACGGAGCTCGGATGAATTAGTTATGAATTTTAGAAGATTCACTGTGTTTATTACTATAAAAGAAAAACCTTAATGAATTATTGCGCAATAAAGCCTTCCAGGGCTGACGTCATCAAGGAGGGGGGCGCCGACATGCGGGGCCCACCGGTCAACGGCTCGGGGGAAAGCGGGGGGAGGTGGGGCGCGGCGACCGCGGTTTCGGGTGTGGTGGCCGGCGCGGGCGGCGGGAGGTTGGGGGAGGACCCGACAGGTGGGCCCCACCTGTCGGCGACCCCGGGAGAGGAGGGAGGTGGGGTGGCCTGGCTGGGCCTCGGCCTGCGGCCGGCTCAGCGGGGAGGAGGGGGAGAAAAAGGAGAGAATGGGCTGGTGGCCCATTCGAAAAGAAAAAGGGGAAAAAGAAAAAGAAAAAAGGAAGAAAAGGATTTTCCCTGGAATCAAAATATTGCATGCTCAATTTTAATTGGTTAAAATTATTTCTAGGGCTCTGAAAATTCCACTAAAAATCCTGTTAGAGAATTTCGACATGTAGAACTCAAGAAAAATTCCACATGCCAGATTCGATTATTATTTGTATTACTTTATTAAGGTTTTCTCTTGATTTACACAAGTATTTTCTTGAGACCATTTATAACTTCAATTTAGGCTTGGGAAAGAACTTTGGGGTGTGACAGAAACGAGGCAAAGACCGCAACCCTCGAGAAGCTAGTTCCTCACCTTGGGAGTCTGTAAGAAACCAGAGCTAAACTCCGCGAAACTAGAGAGCTGGCTAGGAAAATTGAACATGATCTCAGGGATCGGGTTGCCGAGCTTCAAGAAGTAAACTTTGAATTAAGTGGTTCATCAAAACCTAACTTTATCCTCGCTCAATCTATTCTGAGTTGATGTATGTACTTAAATAACCATCAAAATGCATCATAGTCCAAGCTGCTAAGATCACCGAGTTGGAGAGGCGAATTAAAGCTCTCGAAAAGGATAAGGGTGATCTTACAAAAGAAAGAGACTTGGCCATCAAGGATGTTGAAGGTAATTGTAGTCGGATTTCCAGAAATAGACTTGTCTACGCATCCTCGATGCTAACAGAATTGTTGTATGCAGATCGCAAAATTAAGTCCGAGGCTCAGTTTGATGTCCTAATTACCAAGATGGAAAAACTTGAAGGGGCTAGAGATGAAGTCGCCAATGCTGCTACACCGTTGATCGAAGCCATGTTCTACAATAACAATGGTCCGAGTACAATCGATGCTGTTGAAGTCTTCGACAGATTGAGAACTGCTCCGGACACATATTTCAAGAATATCAAGGAGGTTGGAAGCATAGGAGCTAGCATGGCTCTAGCGATGACTAAATCCTTGTATCCGAAGATCGACATTGATGCCGTTGATGGCTTTGCAGACGGAACAAGCGAAGAAGATGCCCTTGACCTTATCAATGATGCCCAGAAGGCTGCTGACAAGATTGCTGCAGACGTTGTAGAGAGATTTCAAGATACCAATCTTGGTCCGACTGGGTCTGATGATGAGAAGACTGAGTCTAGTTGAATCCATATGATGTAATCTGTGATGATGGAGGCTCAATTTGTACAATACTGATGTATTTATGTTGTGCTTGATAATTTAAATTTAGTCGCTGATTTCTTAAAAGTTTTTGTCGAACCTTATTGAGCCTAGAACCCGCAAAAGTTGTCAAAAAAAACTCTCAGTCCTCATTAACTAAGCCAAAAAATCAATCAAGACAATGATAAATCAAGTAAGCAAATTGAATTGATAAAAATCATACTCCATTATTATTATTATAATAGCCCCTGACTGGTAACTTCAAGAAACAACTTGACGTTGGAGTCAGAGAGAAAAAAGTATACACAAATAATGCCTAAGCATAAAAACGACGAAGATGCTCGATGTTCCAAGAATTGTCAACGTCTAAACCATCTTCACGCTTAAGTTGATAAGAACCTGGCCGGGTAACTTCAGAGATTATGAATGGTCCTTCCCATAAAGGGGATAACTTATGCCGATTTCGTGTAGATTGAATTTTCCTTAAGACCATGTCTCTGACTAAAAATGCCCGTGATCGAACATTACGATTGTGGTAGCACCGTAACCCTTGTAAACACCGAGCTGACTGGATCAAGGCTGCCTCGCGAGCTTCCTCCAGTCGGTTGAGATCATCCACTCGGTCTTCTCCGTAGCGCTCCTCTTTGAAATTGCGAAATCACAGGGACTCAAATTCCACCTCACTTGGCAACATTGCTTCCGCACCATAAACTAATAAGAAGGGTGATTGCCCCGTAGCCCGACTGGGTGTAATGCGCAGAGACCAAAGTACTGACGGCAACTGATCTACCCACTTGCCGGTGTAGGGACACAGTCGGTCAAGAACTCGTGCTTTGATACCTTGAAATACCATACCATTGGCGTGTTCAACTTGCCCATTACTCATAGGATGCGCTACGGAGGCATAACATATCTTGATACCGAAGTCTTCAAAAAATCCTTGAACACACCGCCAGTAAATTGGGTTCCATTATCCGTAATGATACGATTAGGTACTCCAAATCGATGAACGATGCTGATGAAGAAATCTCGAGCTTTGTCAGCGGTAATTGTGACAACTGGTTTGGCTTCAATCCACTTGGAGAACTTATCCACAACTACAAAAAGATGAGTGAAACCACCGGTGGGCTTTTTGAAAGGACCAACCATATCAAGCCCCCAGACTGCGAAAGGCCAGGAAAGAGGGATAGTTTGCAACTCCTGAGCTGGTTGATGAATCTGTATGGCAAAGAACTGACAACCTTCACATGTTCACACAACTTTCTCAGCATCAGATACCGCAGTAGGCCAGAAAAACCCTTGTCGATAAGTTTTGCCAACGATTGTTTGTGCTGCAGCATGGTTCCCGCAAATGCCAGAATGTATGTCTTGTAACAATTGCCTTCCTTCTTCCAAAGAAACACAGCGTTGCAAAATTCCTAACGGACTTCTCTTGTAAAAATCATCCTCATTCATAACATAAAGCCTGCTGCATCGAGAAATCCGCTCGGCTTCATCTTTGTCTTGAGGTAACTCTTGTTTAGTCAAAAATTTGATGATGGGCTCTCTCCAATCGGCGTCAATCATGCTTACTTCTTGGGTGCCCGCTGTCTCGATCATATCTTTCCTTGGTACTGTCGGCTCGTAAAGGTGCTCAACAAAAACATCTGAAGGGGCTGCTTCTCGCTTAGAACCGAAGTTAGCTAGTCTGTCGGCCGCTTCGTTGTCTTGCCGGAGCACATGAGTTAGCTCTAGGCCGTCGAACTTGTCTTCCAGATTACGCACTTCTTGTCGGTAAGCAGCCATATTATCATCAAGACATGACCATTCTTTCATAACTTGATTGACAACTAACTGGGAATCGCCGCGAACTATCAGACACCGAATCCCTAGAGATACTGCAATCCTTAGTCCATGAAGAAGCGCTTCATATTCCGCCACGTTGTGAGATGCAGAAAAATGTATCCACAGCACATAACTTAATCTTTCTCCAATCGGGGAAATCAGAACGACCCCTGCTCCAGTGCCTGAAAGCCTTATCGACACGTCAAAGTGCATAGTCCAATACTCCAGCTTCTCCGCAGGCGTGTCTTCTTGACACTCGGTCTACTCGGCAACGAAATTCGATAAAGCTTGGGACTTGATAGAAGTACGTGGCTTGAAGGATTAATCCAGAGCCATCAGCTCTAGAGTCCACTTTGCAATGCGCCCGTTTGCCTCACGATTATGAAGTATTTCTCCGAGTGGAAACGATGTGACCACCGTGACCGAGTGACTTTGAAAAAAATGGGATAATTTCCTGACGGTAATTAAAACACCATATAACAGCTTTTGTACCCGAGGATATCTTGTCTTGGAGTCGGCCAAAACTTCGCTAACGAAGTAAATCGGTCGTTGAACCTTTTGAACGTGGCCATCTTCCTCTTGCTCCACGACCAGGACCATGCTCACAACTTGAGATGTCGCCGACACATACAATAACAACGGCTCCTGCGGATGTGGTGATGCTAGGACCGACGGAGTTGTGAGAAGTTTCTTGAAGTCTTCAAAGGCTCGCTGGGCCTCGGGTCCCCACAGGAAATTGTTGGTCTTCTTCAATAGCTTGAAAAGGGTATCCCACGCATGCCAAGTCGTGAGACAAACCGGCTAAGCGCCGCATGCATCCAGTCAGCTTCTGAACATCTTTCTGGGAACTTGGCGGTTTCATGTTGAGGATGGCATTGATCTTCTCCCGGGTTGGCTTGTATACCCCTACGAGATACCATAAAGCCAAGCAGCTTCCCTGACGGTACTTCGAAGGTGTACTTTTCAGGATTCAGCTTCATCCTAAAGGCATGGATGCTAGCAAAGGTCTCTTCTAGATCGGCGATCAGATCATCCTTTTGCTTGGTCTTGACAACTATATCATCAACATAAGCTTCAACATTGCGACCAATCTGAGTTGAAAAAACATCTTTGGATCATGCGTTGATAGGTTGCTCCGGCGCTCTTTAACCCAAAGGGCATGGTGATGTAGCTATAATCCCCAAAAGGTAAGATAAATGAGGTCTTCAAGCAGTCAGATTCCTTTAAGCTAATCTGATGATAACCTGAGTAGCAATCCAAAAAACTGAGTAACTCGCAGCTGGCCGTTGAGTCAACTACCTGGTCAATGCGAGGTAACCCAAAGGGATCTTTAGGACAACATTTGTTGAGGTCGGTGTAATCAACACACATACGCCATTGTCCTATCTTCTTCCGAACTAGAACCGGGTTTGCCAGCTAGTCAGGATGTAAAACTTCCTTGATGAAGCCTGCTGCTAACAGCTTGGTTAATTCCTCCTTGATTGCATCTTTCCTGTCTTGTGCGAAGCGGCGGAGTAGTTGCTTGATGGGTTTAGCGTCTTCTTTAACATAAGGAGTGCTCAATCACCTCTCTAGGAATACCAGGCATATCAGATGGTTTCCACGCAAAAATATATTTATTACTTTGAAGAAAGGTGATGAGCGCGCTTTCCTATTTACAATCTAACTCAGCGCCTATCACAACAGTTTTGGTAGGATCAGAGGGATTGAGGGGAATTTTCTTGGTCTTGGCATCACTTTCTCCGGTCTTCGATACCTTGGCTGCAGGCACTTCTCCTTCGGTTGCAGTTGATGCAGCCAGTCAGATCTCATCCCGAGCAAGTGTAGTCTCACGTGTCTGGGCCATCTCACAGCTTTCCTTGTCATAGGTGACGGCTTGCTTGATGTCGCTCCGCAAAGATATGACTCCTCGGGGTTCTGGCATCTTGATCATCATGTAAGTATAGTGTGGGACCGCCATGAATTTGGCTAACACCGGGCGTCCGAGTATGGCGTGGTATGCCATCTCAAAATCAGCAACTTTGAAGCAAATATTCTCTATGCGAAAGTTCTCCCGAGTGCCGAAGGTGACTGGCAGGGTGATCTGGCCGAGTGGAGTAGAAGACAGTCCAGGGATGACTCCGTGAAAAGGTGCACTACTCGGCTTCAGCTCAGTCCGAGGGATCTGCATGTCGTTCAGAGTTTTGGCGATAAGAATATTAAGTGCACTGCCACCATCAATGATGGATCGTCGGAGCTTAACATTGCGAACCACTGGGTCTAGTACCGGGGGTACCACCCCGGGTGGACCACTCAGTCAGGATGATTCGAGCGGTCAAACTTGATTGCTGTCTCTGAGCACTGAAGATATTTGGGTGTATCAGATTGTACGGCGTTAATCTCCCTTTCAGTCAACTTTTGCTTCCGCTTGGACTCGTAAGCCTAGGTTCCACCGAAAATATGGTTGAGTTCCTTGCAAGAGTCTTGAAAGCCAGCCGGTCCATCGTCTTCATCATCCTTCTATTTAGATGTGCTCTATTCTCCGTCAGTCGGCTTCCGTGCTTTCTTGGCATATTGTTCTGCAAACTGCTGATAGATGAAGCAATCTTTGGCTGCGTGATTTGAATTTAGGTGATGCGAACACTGAGCGCTCATGATCTTGTCGAATGTGTTGATGCGCGATCGCTGTCGAGAAGAAGGTGCTGTAGTTGCCACAAGGTCCTCGGGCTTACGCTTGCGATCCTTTATGATTGGTACTTCCACTCCCCCATGTCGCTGGCGCATCTTTCTTGGGCTTCAATTTACTGCCCGACTGCTTGGACGCGGTAACGACATCATCGGCGTTGGCGTACTCATTACCTTTTTCAAACATCTGCTTGACTGTCCTGGGAGGCTTGCGTCCAAATTTGCCGACCAAGAGTTCGTGACGAACACCCTTAGTGAAAGCGGCAATGATGACGTTGTCGGTGATGTCAGAGATCTTGTTCGTTGCTCGGAAAAACGTCGGATATAATCCCGAAGGGATTCGCCGGGCTTCTGGATCACATTGTAGAGGTCAAACTGGGTGCCAGGACGCTCGAAGGTGCCCTGAAAATTGGCGATGAAGTGTTCGCGAAGCTCTGCCCAAGATCCAATCGTACCACCGGGTAACCCGTGAAGCTAGGATCGAGCAGAATCTGCTAAAGCCATGGGTAGGTAATTTGACATGGCCTTGTTATCTCCTCCTGCTGCGCGAATTGTGAGACCGTAGATGGTGAGCCAAGACTCAGGATTTGTTTTGCCGTCATACTTCTCGATTCCAGTCGGCTTGAAGCTGGCCGGCCAATCCACTCGACGCAGGTCGCTTGTGAAAGCTGCAATTCCGTCTACATCATCGTCGTAGTGGTCTGGTGAATGGTATGGAATATAACCTCTTTCTGCGCGACGCCGGTTGATTGTCTCGCGAAGATCGACGGGATGCCTGCGACGTGGAGAGTGAGGCGGTTCAGCACGGCGCTCTCTGCGTCTGTCGGCAGGTGAGTGAACAGATTGGTTAACATGATCCCTGCTCCTGCGGTTAGACCCTGAGGCGGCGACGCTGAGGCTTGGTTGATGATAATCTTGAGATCGAAGAGGTGGAACTCGGCTGCCAGTTGGCGTGCGGACCCTTGCGGAAATGACTGGGACCGAGGTGGCAATCATGGTCTTTGTCTGGTTTAAGATGTTGACGACGTGGTTGGGTGCGTCTTCCTGAAGTAGAGTGTCTAGGAGGGTGATTGCTGCTACCGCGTTCTGCTGTGGGGTGCGAAATACTGCCGTCCCTTCAACGTCTTGTTGTTCGATGAGTTCGCGTGCTCGTCACCCAGCCTCCAAGGCGCGTTGTCGCCGGTCCTCAGCCTCCTTCGCAGTCCGTTCGCGTTCCTGTTGCTCACGCTGCAGCCGGTCTCGCTCTTGTGCTTGTCGCTCCTCTTCCAGTCGGTGATGCTCGGCTTCCTGTCGTGTGCGTTGTTCTTCTTCTTCCCGGGCTTGACGCTGCTCCGCGGTCTCGTTATCAGCCATGAAAATGCCGAAAAAGAGAGGCGTGTAGTTGTCTTCGTAGTCTTCGTCAAAGTCATCGAGGTTGTTGAAGACTAGTTGTAGTCGAAGTCGTCGTAGTCGAGGATCTCCGTTGGCCGTGAGTCGACACCAGGAGAGCTGAGGTAGCCATCTAATTCTTCCGTCGAAATTGTCCCGAGAGGCTAAAGAGTGACGCCGACTTCCCTGAAGCTAGATTGGATCGGGGCCGAGGCCGGATCCCATCTAGACCTATGGGGAGAAGACATCCTGGTGGTGAAGACCGCAGCCAGATTGTCGGGGAGCTTCATTAGGATTGAAGGATAGGCCCCATCATCTTGATCAAGTCGTGCTGGAGTAGATGAGATCCCATCCGAGTGGTTTGAAGCCGACTCGGATGAGATGATCTTGGAGTAGATCTCGGCTGAGGTCGGGATGCCGAACGGGGCGGAGACCTCGTCTATTCCTGACTGGTTTGAATCCGAGTCAAGGAGAGAGATCTTGCCGAAGTCGTCGATGATGAAGTCGAGGCTACTGAACTGAAACGCTTGCACCCGGGGGGGGAGGGGTGGGGGAGACGTAGTCATCGATGCCGGAGACGAATCCCATCGCACTAATCGGCGAAAAGCTTGACGCTACCCCTACTTGGCGTGCCAACTGTCGAAACAAAATTTCGGCAATACGAAAAGGGGTGGCTATCAAGCAGAAAAAGTGGATGGGTTTGGAGATTAGGAATTTTATACAGGTTCAGGCCTTCTCGATGAGAAGTAATACCCTACTCCTGTCCAGGGATTGATCCGCTAAGTGTGTTATTCATCGTATGATCTGGGAGAAAAGTTATGCCCCAAGAGGCACCCGGACCCCTCCTTATATAGTGAGAGGAGTCCGTATTACAACATACAGCCCATATTCCTAACGGAATAGGCAAGTAAAGATAAAATACAATCGTAACCGTCTAGGATTCCAGGTATTTCCTTGATACACAAGTTAGGAATATAACCCGAGCCTATTAAAGATATTCTATCTATATATGGTACCCCTATACCCAGTCGGATATACATGCCGTGTTGGTATGGGGTATCCATAATCTCCACACCTTTGTTATGGTCACATTGTGCATTTGGGAGGTGATCTCAGGGTTGATCTTTCTCTGCATGAGCGTTCTCCTAGGCATCACGAGGATTTTTTTTGTTTGCCTTGGTGGATCCTCCGCTACCATAAGTAGTGTGAGACAATCATTGCGCCCTCATTCTGGACTACATCAAGGTTGTCTGTATGTTTGAGGTTCGTAACAGTTTTCATCATGCCTTTGCTGTTGGCCTCTTCCAGCTTCGTTCTGTTTATGCATCATGATGCCCTAGTTTATAGTCCTCCAGCAGTTTATGATGCACACAAGAAAGCAGCCGCCGACCTCCCTCTACATGCAGCAGCCACCTCCGTCGAAGCCACACCCCGCCGCTGGCCTCCTTCTACACGCCGCAGCCGTCGCCATCCCCAAAGCCACACACAGTACCCCCTGCCACCCTACCTTTGCACGCAGCCGCCACCGTCGACCTCTCTCTACACGCAATGGCCGCCGTTGCCCCGGAAGCCACGCGCAGTAGTCACTGCTGCTCTACCACGCGACAGCGCCGCCACCGACCTCCCACTACACGCAGTTGCTCCCCCCCACAAAGGCATGCCCCGCAGTCGCCACTGCCGACCACCCTCTGCACGCCGCAGCCGTCGCTGTCTCCAAAGCCATACGCAGCCGCCACTGCCGCCCTCCCTGTGCGCGTAGGCGCCGCCACTCCCTCCCTAAGTGAAACACCATCGACCTCCCTTTACACGCCACAGCCGCCAATACCGCCCTCCCTCAGCGCATAGCCACCGCCGCTCCCACCCTACACGAACCGTCATTGCCACCGTCGAAGTCGTACGCAGATGCCACTGCCGCCCTCGAAGCTGTGCGCACCTACCACCGCCGCCCTCGAAGCCGTGCGCATCAGCCGCTGCCGCTCTCCCTTTGCATGCAGCAGCTGCGCTCTTCTGCGCGCCGGCACCAACGCCGACCATTCTATCTCTGCAGCAGCAAGCGCTTTCCCACGCAACGCGGGTGCAGCAACTGCCGCCGCTTGCAAGAGAAGAGAGAGAGAGATAGAGAGAGCGCGTTGGACTGGATAGGATAGGGTTGAAGTATCTTGGGGGTATTTTGGTCAGTTTAAATAGTAAATAGTTTTTTTTCTTGTTCCTAAATAAAACCCTAACAGTGTAATGAAAAAAGAGTCAGATGGGGTGT
Source organism: Oryza glaberrima (assembly GCF_000147395.1). NCBI lineage: Eukaryota > Viridiplantae > Streptophyta > Magnoliopsida > Poales > Poaceae > Oryza > Oryza glaberrima. Next base: position 494,030 of record NC_068334.1, on the reverse strand, counting down.
TCAATTTTGAAAAGCAGGGTCAAATAAGCAAACAATGAAAAACAAGGTCAGATTAGTAGTTAGACTTCAAAACAGGGTCAAATAAGCAATTGTTTCTTATTTATTTGTGTTGGCATTCCGTGCAGCAAAAATCATAGTAACGAATTGGTGTTCTACATTTTTTTATCATTGCAGTGGGTCGGTAACAGACAAACAGCAGCAGCTGCTCTTGATGACAACGGAATTACCCTATGAGAAATAGTCAATTGTATAGACAGTCAAACACTTAAACTGATTTTATTCCTTGCAAATGCGCTTGGCAATGTTCAAGGAACCACACTTGATAGGGTGCTAAAATGCTGAATTAAGGTCACATGTTTTCAAATTTCAATACAGGAATCTACAGGATCAGAAACATCTAAATTTACTTCTCTTACACATGCTTACAGTGTAACTAGTTATCGTGCATGTGCAAGGCACGTTTTAACAGTATATATTAGCAAACGAAGAAGAATCTATGCAATGTTTTTTATGTAATGCACTCCATATAAAAACTTCTAGTAATTAAGAAATTTCCATATAAACTACAATAACCTGACAATTTGGATGGTTCTCTATAAAAACCACTCTGTTGAATCACTTCTTCCTTACCAACAAAGGTAAACATATTGTGTGGGTCAAGCACAATTTATACATTGCGATGTTGCTACTTTTTGGACGCAAACAATTAATGATCAAACTCTGACCAATTTTCAGCTAGAAGTGAAAATGCAAGTAAAAGAGAATAACTATCAAGGCATTATTTTCTTGCAGAATTACAGTTCAAGTCCTAAAGGGAAACCAGGCTGATAAGTTGTAAATGCAAGAAATAGCTAGAGTATAAGAAATCTGCACAGAACAAAAGGTACGCAAAACTTCTGTTAGGAATACATGACGACCGAGTCTATGTGAGTTTTTCTCAGGAGAAAATGAAAGCATACATACATATTAACAATCCTGAAAACAAATTAAGATGACCAAATTATATATTCATGCATAAACCTTCATGTCACTTTTACTTTCATACACCAAAACTCTAATCAAATTCCTAAGACCAGTATACCACAAGAAAGTATGCACACCGGACTTCTGATCAAGACATTTTCAAGGAGGAATTGCGAGTACACATGCAAACCGTAGATGTTGTTCTCGGCAACAATGGAAATGTCAGTTGGTCGTCAACAAACAATGAAATGTAATAAGAAAATTCTGTATTTTCTACATGGGAGAAAACCAACGCACCAGCTTTTGAGCTGTGGCTAGCAGGTGAGGAGTTTGATTCCATGGAGGGCTGGAGGAAGAGAGATATATGGTCATAGATGGCATCAAAACCAAGTGACAAAAAAACATAGTAATTAAATTGCTATTTCTTTATCACTACATCTGGAAGAGAAATTTTAGCTTGCAGCAGCGAAGACAACATACATCTAAAAGAGCAAAAGAACCATCCCTCAAACACCAGAACCAATAAGCTCTGCACAGGGAAGCTCTTCAATAAAATTTCCTGACAAATTTACAGGCATGACGTATGAAGAATAGGTAAAATCCATATGTAATACTAACTTGGATTTGAAGAATGCCACGACAGCAACTCCACACTCCCCTGTGCCCACACAAAAGTACAATAAAGATATTGTTACTCCATGAATAGAAATCCCCAATCCGTGCATGTCCTATTCAAGAACATTTTAAGTTTTTAATTCAGTATAATAAAGACAATAGTGTAAAAAACATTTAGGAGCTTAATTATCCAACTTCAAAAGACTCAAGCAACATAACGGCAACCACATTCTTCAACACCAAATGTTCTTACTTTTTTGGAGTACGCCTGTACAGCATCACGAAACAATGGATATCATTAGACCTATGTATAACATGACACTTAATGCATTTACTGAATATTAACCAAATAATTAAATTCCAAATTGCATTGATTTGTGTAGTGGGCTGAATAAACCAATTCATGGGGACATCAGTAACTTCAGAAAGTTGAAGGCAATATCATCTACCTGCAGCAACATTCTAACTTTAACAGCAATCTTCTTACTTTTTTGGAATACGACCTGTACCAATGAATATCATTAGACCTATATATAACATGAGACCTAGTGCATACACCTGAATAGTGAATACTAACCAAATAATTAAATTCCAAATCACATTGATTTGTTGTGTGGGTTGAATCATCCATATATTTAGACAAGTCAATTTCATGAAGTTGGTACATGATTAATAAAGAACATGTGCTGTTAAAATTATTTCGAAACAACTTAAGAATTAAGTCACTAACCTAAAGTGGGTAAAGCATTGGCAGTCATCAACTATTGTCGTTTCTAGCTATGAAAATTGTCACCCGTCGAACACTTGCTAGATGCAAAGAAAGTAAGATTTGGACAAACGCAACAGAAACACATTACAAATTTTTGATGATTTTACATCCTGTGAGTTTATTACCAACATGCGACGACCATACTGTTGAGGAACAGAGAGCTTTGAGTTCCTCGTTCCAGTAAGGGTCAAGTTAGCTTTGATCACTGAGGTTTGTGCTTTTCTGCATGCAACAAATATGCGGTGAAATTTGAGAGGAAGGTTACGATTACTAATGCGACAAGCGCATCCTCAATGTCGCCGCTAAGATTCCTGGCATTCCAACGGTCCAGTTCAAAGGAAGAAGCCTGAAACCAGAAGTAGCCACTGTCATTTCATCTAAGCAGTGCACATTTCTATCAACTATGGCTAGTGATTATTGTTGGAGAACAAAAACATACATACATGTGGATCGTCCTTGGACAACCGCTCGGCCGTTAGCTTTAAGCCTACCATACCACACTACGTGGCCGGTATGCGAACATATCCTGATTAAAACACACAAGTATTAATTCAGAGCTGCAAATATTTTCATACAACACACTGGATAAAGATTAGGCAATAATCAAATAAAGCCACAAAAGAAGGGAGCTGGGGCCTCTCTCTCTCTCTCTCAGATTCAGGGAAAAAAAGAAACAAAGAGAATAGAAAGAGAGTATCATCCTGCAAAGAAAGTCCCCCGAAACTGGTAATATTCAGTACACAGGGATTCAACATGACGCAGATGGAAATATCATTAAGCGTGAACCTAGTATCACAAAAGGAAGGAGATTCATGCAGTGCAGAAGGTACTGGATTTGATCGATAATAGATCCATGCGTCTCTCACTGACCTGCTACTCCCTCTCGGTGTTCCTTCTTCCGCACACGCCACCGATGAAAACCTACGACTGATATTCCCCATTGTTGGAGCAGGGGGCAAGTCGTCGCCATCACTGGAACCGCCGTTGAGCTTGTCCTCAGCCGGCACTCCATCGTACGCAAAGAGGTGAAGACCATCGGAACCACGTTGCCATCTCATCCAACTAATAAAGAAAAAAAATCATCTCTAAATATATACTTCTTGTTCCTCTTTGCATCAATATATCAGACAACTAATAAAGAAAAAAAATCAGCAAATAGGATTATAGGAATTTCCTAATTGATCAGGAAACACAAATAAAAATTAATGATTCTTGCTTAGTCTGTTTAAGCTGTTCTAAACAACACATGATGAACAAACATATATAAGTATATATGATATGCATTTGTAGGCTCATTAAAGTGCTCATTTGTCTGGCATCCCAACTAATTAAGATGTCACTTTAGTTGTTTTCTGTCACCGAAAAGAATTCATCTAATATATACCATGTGTCCGCCCTAGACAGAAACATTCTTAAAATAACCAAACAAACATTCTTAAAATAGCATTTGACATTACATTGATGTACACTTCAAAAAAACATAACTATCAAGATAAGGAGAGCCATTTGGCAGTAACTATTCATTTAAAAACACAAAATTCGACAAATAAAAATAGGATTAATGGGGATGAGGAAGCAATTTGGCAGAAACTGTTCATTTAAAAACACAAAATTTGACAAATAAAAATAGGACTAATGGGGATGTGGAAGCAAGAGTGTTACTTTGATCCGAATCAGGTGTGCTGGCACAGAAGAGAAGAAGGCGCAAGGAAGCTGGATGGTCGAACTCGGCGTAGGTCGAACGAAACGTTGGACAAATTCGGCACCTTCGGGGAGGAGAGTTGCATACCAGCGTGGCGTGCACAGCACCTCCGGCAGAAGGGAGAACAACCGGCAACGTCGGGGGCAGTCCCGGGCGGGGCTCTGACGGAAAGGGGAACCACCACGGTGCCGGCAGAGGCAGTCCTGGACGGGGCTCCGGAAGAATGGGGAACTACCACGGCAGCGGCAGGGGCACGATGTGGTGGCGTGTAGCGGGGAGTCGCGAGGAGGCACGACAGTGAGTGCGCTGGTCCAGCGGCAGTGAAGACACGGCAGCGGCGGCGCTGGTCCAGCTGTGGACTGCGGCGACAGCCGGGATTCGGGCGAAGCGAGGAGGACAGAGAATGCGCACGGAGCAAGGAGTGAGGGGAATCACGCGCGGGAGGCGGAGTCATCGCGCGTGGGGGCGGAGTGGGGGTGGAATTGGTGGGATGGGATTGGCGATTAGATGAGATGGTGGATGGACGACTGAGATTAGATGGAATGATTTCGCCCGTAGGATTGGAGGGGTGAACTCCTTTTTAGAACATCATCAACAGTATCCCTAAATTTCATCCCAAAAATATTATTTATGGAAATCCTAAACAAAGTTTAAGATGTTAAAATAATAATCTCTCCCAGAGATTGGCTAAATTTGACTTCCTAAAAATAAAAGTTAGGTACGATACAAAACTGCCAACAGAAATCCTTTTCATTCTCCCTCTTGCGAGATCGCACTCGCTCGCGCGACCTGTGATCGCAGTGTCGTGCTCACCACTCGGCATCGCTCCACTCAACGTGATCAAGCTCGGCAGGTCTTGCAGCTCTAGTCTCCAGACATGGGATCTAGCAACAGCAACCAGCTCCAATCATTCGCAATCAACACCAACCAATAAGCAGCACATTAGTAGCTCCAGAAACTTGTTGGTAACTCAGCAGTCCACAGCATAAGCACCAGCAGATTAGGTACAAGATATGAATACTTGAGCAATAATACAATGTCAAAAAATAAAACGTACAAAATTTGCATATCAAGTACTATCTATTTATTCGTGCCATTCTTGTTACACAACAATGGTGCAATTTTAGCAGCAACATCAGCAGCAGCAGGCAGCAACACCATTCACCAATTTCAGCAGCATTCTAGCAGCAATTAAGTTCGCATCCAGCACATAGCAGAGGGCATTGCAATTGCATTAGAAAGGATAAGAGAATCAGAATAGAGTCATGTTCTATTGCTTATACTTGGATTTCCTAAGTTCTGTGGTTGTCTTGCATCGGTCAAAAATCAGAAAAGGAGCATTGGCCAAATAAAGATCGATCCCCAATTTTCCCAAAGATCGATCCAAGTCACGAAAAAAATTACCAAATCCAAAAATCCTAACTCAAGAAATCTCAAGAAACCCTAACCCAAGTCAGACGACTAGAATCGGCAGTGGCTCCTACTACACGCCGCCGCTGTAGGTTGTCGCATCGGCGCATGCCGCTGGGTGCGGATGCGTGAATCGGGGCACCGGTCAGATGCTTGAACGGGGTGCCAACCAATTATATGAGAGATGCATCTGGCGGCGGGGTAGCTAGAGGTGACTGCAAGGGACAACTCCACGAGATGAAGTTGCAGACTAGAAAATTTCGACGAGGGTGCAGGAACTGCCACAAGCACGCGGGAGAGGTGGATTAGGAGCGAGAGCTCTTCTTTACTTGTGGGGAGCGAGAAACCAGGAGATGGGAATCCTGGTAATTAATGGGTTTCTTGTTTAGGGCCACTACTAGATCAATTTTTATCAACAAAACTCCAAAATTATTGGATAGGGATTTGCTTTGGGATGCTCATATATTAGTATAGATATGCAGGAATAAGCTGCATAGCATGTTGATTGCAACAATCATCATTTTACATAAATAATAGATATGTTAATTTATTTATGTCTTCAACCACATTGAATAAAATAAATATTCCGTTTAGATATATCCTGTTTCATGTCTGTGGGTTACTGAGATGTAAAAATCTCATGTGGGAAACAAGCATGATCAGGCTACCATTTCAATTTGCAAAGGATGATGGTCTTCACTTTTATATCCCACTCTGCCCTGGGAGGCCTTCTATATTTAACTTTCATCTACTGATGTCGTCAGTCATTCAATATTGTTGACACTTTTCAAGGCTCGGTTCTACACTGAGTTAACTTACAAGAAAAACAATATTTGATCTAGAGCCAATGCGTGTTATGCAGAAACTAAAACAGAGAATGAGCTGTTTGACATGGTCAAACTCATATACATAACTAGTTGGCACCCCGCATCTTTGCCACAGCTTTTGTAGTATTATCGCCAAACAAAATCATAGTTTTAAATGGTTAGGTGCAACTCTATGTATATATAAAATATATGATAATGTAGATTTATATATGCCTTATGTTATTACAATATAATTCATGCTTTATTTTTCTAAGCGTCATTGTGTATTGTTATAATATATGAATATTATTTTCATGCGCAATATGGGTATCGTTATAGTTAGACAATTTGCATCTCTCTACTTCAATCAAGTTTTTTCTGAAAATAGATTCAGGTAACGATACCTAATACTTATATGATATCTTATCATGCATAATAATACAAAACACACATATTAAACAATCATCACATATTAAACAATAATTTGAGTTGTATTCAGAAAACATGGTGTTATGCACAAAATATGTAACGGTGCTATGTGTGACTGTGAGGTGGAGCAAAGGGAGGTGAATGGATAACTAATGAATGATGGAATTGGAGGTGAATGGATAACTAATGAATGATGGAATTGGATGAATAAGTAGCTTCTTGATCCAACTGTTATTATCTTTGTACTAATATGATCTAATTGTTGATGATGTGGCTTCTTACATGTTTTGCTTTATAGGAGTAAATGTCCCTTAGTGGGTACCAAATATATAGGAAGATGGTATTTACTGCATTGCAAAGTATAATATGTTACCTGCTTTACTCTAAATGTTGTCTTAAAAAAAGTATATATACGTGCACTGCACAGTCTCATCTCATTGTTGTACAACCAGCTATCGGCACAAAGCATCAGTATTATGCTTTACTCTGCTCGAGCATTTTTCAACTATTTAATTTTGTTGTGTTGATCTTCTAAATAATTATTTTACTTGGTCACGTCCAAGCTATGTTTCCATTAGGGTTTGGGTGGAGGCGACGCCCAGGCGACTGGGCGGCAAAGCCTTCCCTCCCATCCTGGCGATGGAATTGGATGGAGGTTTTCTCCGATCTGCTTATGGAGTCTGCAGGGTTTACGCCTTCCCTTGCTAGTTTCTTTGTTGGGTGGATTCATGGTGGATCGCCTAGCTTTCTGCTAGGGTTTCTGGAGGATTAGTTAATCCCTCTGAATTATCCAAATCCGAGGGATGTTGGGATTCGTTCCCAAGCCCACGATCCATATGGCAAGTTCTATATTGCCCCAGTTGTTCATTGGATCGAGGGGAGATCGGTTTACTTGCGATCTGATCTACAAAAGTTTCCTTCGATAGTTTCTGGGGAGAGAGAGGGACTTGGTTGACAGTCCCTTTATAAGGACTGGTCTTCCAAGTATCTGGAACCAACAAGTTCAATATCCACAATCGGGTTTGTTAGGTCGCAATCCAATATGTTCTTGTTTCTTCAAAGGAAGTTCAATGGCAACTACTGGTGGTGGGGGCGATAAAGGGGTCGTCAGTGAGATGACTACCTGCCCGAAGCCGCTTAGTGGTACCATGGATGTTCCATCGAATCAATTGGTGTTGATGACGAAGGAGTCATCGGCGGCTGGCCCAAAAGATCTAATTCTCTAGGATGCGATGGCTAGCGAGTACCGAGAAGAGTTTCAACCGAGTTTCCAACAGGGCCCTTCACAATTCACCGAGGGAGAGTTGCATGAGGAGGAAAATAATGTGGTTGAAGTTAATATTGAAGAAGAAGAGACAATTTGTTTATCATAACCTTTTGTGCAGAAGGAGATTTCAAGTTTGTCCTTCAAGGGGGTCCTTGGCTGCATAGAGGTGATGCCCTCCTAGTTGTTGAATTCGATGGCCTGACTAGCCCATCCAATGTTCCTCTGGATGTAGTTCCAATTTGGATCAGAATATATGATCTGCCTTTAGTGCTAATGACAAAGGCTAGAGGAGAACTATATGGAAGGAGTTTTGGTCGAGTTCGTGAAGTTGATGTGGAAGCTGATGGCTGCAATAGACATGATTGTTTCCACATACTGGTGGACTTACCTGTTGCAAAGCCTCTGAAATCGAAGATTGGGATAAAAGTAAATTTGTAGGGCAGTGAGGAGGTCAAGCGGTTTGATGTGAGATACGAGAGGATCCCATACTTCTGCTTCTTCTGTGGTTTCATTGGACAATCTGATAAAGAATGTGACAAGAAGAGTGCAAGCAAGGATGTGCCATATCGCTTCTCTGTTGAACTGCGCTGTTCTCCTCTGAAGCCTTTTGACAGGAAGGTGAACAAAGTCAAGGCAACATACCAGCCAAATGCTTCACATAAGTTGGTTTTCAGAAGTGCTGGGAGTGCGGTTTCTTCTTCTTCAAGGAGAGGTCAGAAGGAGGATTGGGCCGAGGTTGTTCCCCCAAGGGTGGATGCTTGCGATGATTTCGATCATAGGGAGATAGAAGGGGATGTGCAGATAGATGAGCAACTTGCACAACAAACACATAAGCTGAAGGTGTCATATGCGACTGCTCAGCGTTAGGGGGGTATGGAAAATCAGATCTTCAAGTCTGACAAAGGCAGCAGGGATGATACATTGGTGTCCACAGATCCTAAAGGAGGAATGATTCTGGCCATGCAGGAATTATACCTCCTAGCTTCTTTTGGGGATGCATCTTGGAGGATACAGGAGGTGCAAACAAGAGGAGGACCCCTGAACAGAGTGGACAGAAGAAAGTTGGTAGAGTACAGCTGGCCTTGCTAGAGTATGGGCAGGGGACAGAGGAAGTTAGGAAAGAGCTGAATGAGCCACATCAGAAAGGGAGAGCTTTGAAGCGTTTCAAGAAAGTTACAATGGAAGGGACTGTTCTGGATGATTTGGAAGCAATCAGCCCCGGGGCTGCTAGTAAACTGGCGGGACCTATGACAGGTTCCCGCTGGAGCAATGAGTTACTTATCTTGGAACTATCATGGTATAGGGAACGCTACAACAGTTCGCGATTTATGTGCCTTGGTTCGCGAGGCTGGTTCCAGTTAGTGTTTTTGTGTGAAACAAGACAGACAATAGAAAAGGTGAGACGTCTTCACAATAGATTGGGACTTAGAGGATTTGCTGGCTGGATATGTAATGGAATGAGTGGTGGTCTAGCGCTCTTTTGGGATGAGTCTGTTTATGTTGATATTTAAGGAATAAATGATAGATATATTGATGCTTATGTTCGGTTGTCTGTGAATGATCCGATGTGGCACATCACTTTTGTTTATGGTGAACCAAGGTCTGAGAACCGGCATAGAATGTGGTCCTTGCTTGCATCGCTAAAACAAACATCAAATCTGCCTTGGCTTGTGGTGGGAGACTTTAGTGAGACATTATGACAATTTGAGCACTTTTCAAAGAATAAGAGAAGTGAATCTCAGATGCAAGCTTTTCGAGATGTGCTTGATGTGTGTGAATTGCATGATCTGGGGTTTAAAGGAGTTCCTTGTACTTATGATAACAAAAGGGAAGGACATAATAACGTCAGAGTATGTTTAGACCGAGCTGTTACTGACAACAATTGGCGTGAAATGTTCAGTAATGCACAAGTAGAGCACCTCGTTTCCCCATGTTCAGATCTTGTTACTTTGAGGTTTTCTGTTAGCAATGACCAACAAATTAGACGGAAATGCCTGCACTATGAAATCTTCCGGGAGAGGGAGACAGAGCTAACAAAGGTAATTGATGATAGTTGGGATTCCTCGGGTGAGAAATCAGACCTGGCTGACATTAGTAGGGCTCTGAGAAGAGTAATGTTAAACCTGCATAGTTGGAGTAGGAAGAAATGCAAAAATGTTGGTCGAGAAATTGAGAAGGGAAGGAAGGAACTAGCAGAGCTGATTGCTACCAATGCTGACAGCCGACTAATTCAGAAAGCCACAGATACTTTGCATGAACTTTTGTACAGGGAAGAAATGCTCTGGTTGCAGCGTTCTCGCATCAACTGGCTCAAAGAGGGTGATCGCAATGCTAAATTTTTCCATAGTAAAGTGATTTGGCGTGCAAAGAAGAACAGAATCACAAAGCTGCAAGACTCAGCCGGCACTGTTCATAGTACAACAACAGTTTTAGAAGATATGGCGACCGAGTACTTCAAGACTGTTTTCACCGCAGATCCTTTGCTCGATCAGTCTAAAGTTACCAGGTTGATGCAGGGAAAGGTGACGGCTGAGATGAATGAGAGGCTTTGTGCGGAGTTCAGTGAAGAAGAAATTTCCAACGCAGTCTTTCAAATTGGACCCATAAAAGCACCGGGCCCTGATGGGTTCCCGTCTCGTTTTTATCAGCACAATTGGGAGTGCTGAAGACTGACATCGTGAGGGCTGTGAAGCAGTTTTTTGTTTCTAGAGTTATGTGTCACGCCCTGAAAATTGCCTAATTTAATAATTCATTCTTTAATGCATCTTTAGAAATTATTTTAAAAGCTTACAAGTTAAATTCTAATAATCTAGGAAAAAATTCAACATAAAATTGAGCTAGATAAAATTTCATTAAATATTTTGCTTGTTTAACCATTTTCTAGATTTTTCTGGGAATTATTTGAGCAAGGAAAATATTTTTAATAAATGAAACATCATTTCACGAATTATTTTAATTGAGAAAGTTTAAAAAACCCTCTTCTAAGTCGTTGGGCCGTTTCCGGCCCAACTCCTCTTCCTCGCGCGTGGCGGTGCGGCCCAGGCCGGCCCAAGCTGAGCTGCCGCCCCTCCCTCCTCTCAGCCGCCAACATGTGGGGCCCACATGTCGGGGTTGTCTTCAACCTTCGGCCGGCCAGCCGAGCCCGAGCGCCGCCGCCTCTCCTTTGAATCCGCCTCCACCGGTTGCTTTCGAGTCCGATTGATTGAGGGGAAATTATCTCCTCCTTATCCTCTTCCTTTCCCCTAAAGTTTCGGAGATTAATTTTGCTCGGATAAACCGAATCAAACTCGTTTTCGAGTTTATCTCTCCAAACAAACCCTAGGATTTTCCGGCTCAAATCCTCTCGTTTGGAGTCCGATATCTCTAATCCAAGCCTATATAAAGCATCCCCTACTTGTCCTCTTCTGTTTGCCTCAAGTCCCAAGCCCCGCCGTTGCCCATAGCGCCGCCGCCGCCGCCGCTGCTTCAGCCGCGCCGCGCCGCTGCTGTGGTCGTCGCCGCCGCCTTCCGTCGCCGCCGCCGGGTTCGTGAGGAGGAGGAGCACCCCGTCCGCCCCTCCGCAGCCGCCGAAGACCGCCGGAGCACCGTCGCCGACGTTGACCCGAGCTGAGCCGCCGTCGGACCTCGTCGCCGGCCGTCGTTTGTCGTCGTCCGTCGTTGTTCTTTGCACCGGTGAGTTCTTGTCGTCGTCCTCTTCGCATAGGTGTCCTCGGATAGCCCGGCCGAGCCCTCTATCGCCGGTGGTCGCGTGGAGCTGAGCCTAGGCTGGCGATGATGTCGTGATGACATCATAATTTTTTTCTTTTAGTTTTTCTGTAGTAGTTGAAAATCGATTAAACTTAGAAAATCCATATCTAAATCATCGTAACTCGGATTCAAGTGGTTCAGGTTGCTAAATTTATCTAAAATCGAGGTCTACATGTTAAAAGTTTCCAGATGTACTGTTTATGCTTGTTTTTGTACTATTTTGTTGATTTTGTTCATTGGCTTTAGTTTCCGACGTTCCAGAGGAGAGAGTTTACGTTGACGAAGGTTCAGAAGCGTTTGAAGAAGCTCAAGGCAAGTCACACAGATCGCAAACAACCCTTTGAGCATGTTGAACCCGTTTAAAGCTAATGTTTTATTTCAACTTATGCATTATTTTCGAATGTCATCGGGTGGTGAGCCTTTCCCATTTAATTATGGCCAACAATGACTTTATTTTCCTATGTGTAATAAATTGATTAGCTTGGACCTTATATATTGGATTGGTTCAGCTAAATGCTATATATATAATTGCTTAGCCATGCTTAGGAACATTAGCTCACTAATGGGATGAATCATACCACATTATTATTTATAGTTATATTTAATGGTAGCTCACGATGGTTAATCGTGTTATGATAATTAATTGATAATTAAAACTTGACAATGGTGGGTTGTGAGCATACGGTTTTGAAGGTCGTGCTCATGACAATTAAGGGCCGGTTCACGAGCTACTATTGTGAAACATTAACCGTGCCAACCACAAGCCAGCGTGGGCAGCGGCTTTATCTTTTGTATAGCATGGTTCATTATGGGGTGCCAGACTGAGAAGCGGCGAGAAGTCCGTGGGGGTCGCTGGGGAGTCCATGCCTCTGGTTGTAGAGGGGGTGATTATGATCCAGGTATGATGCACTGTGGTAAGTTGTGTTGTGCGAGGGGTACTGTCGCAGTTCCTTTCCGAGGTATCGTGGTGGTATTGAGGCGCATGGTGACATGTTGTGGAGCTGTGTCTTGTGGGTACAGCGGTACATCTCTGGCCAGAGTAAAACTATTCGAATAGCCGTGCCCGCGGTTATGGGTGGGTCTAACAATGTTTTTCGTGATTAGTCTCACACTACTCATTAATGATAATACTGTGACAATTAATTTGACTCCTGGTTTGGAATGGTATATTCCTTGTATGTAGGTTTGATTTGTACAACCGAGGTTGGTTGTTCAGATAAGGTTAGGCCTATGCAACACGGGTGTGTTGTATAGTGTTTATTTAATATTGCTTAATTACTTAACTGTTTTACTGTTTTTCTCAAATGTTTATTAAATGCTGTTTATGCAAATGAGCTTTATTATGCCATTCTTTGTTATCCTGTGCACTTGCATATTTGCTGTGTGGCTTGTTGAGTATGTCATATGCTCATTCTTGCAATATTCATTCATCAGAGGAGGAGTATTTCAGTGAAGGAGATGATCTGGAGGATTAGGCTTTGTTCGGGTCAAGTTGCTTGTGGAGTGGAGTCGCCATAGCTGTTTAGTCTTTTGTTTATTTCCGCTGCGTAGAATTTTATTCTTTTGAGAGGAACTATCCACCTCTGTAATAATTTATTATTTTGTGAATATTAGGGTGTGTTTGGTTGCAAGGATGGGATGAGATGGGATAGGACCATCCCATCCTAGGTGGTGTTTGGTTTATGGATCAGGTGGGTTGGGTTGGACCCAGAAGGGAATATTCTCTCAATATGCTGGGTGGGATGGTTCCATCAAATCGGTGGGACGGGGTGGAACGGGGCGAACCCGGACGGTGGCGCATCGCACGCACAGAGGGAGAGGGGGTGAGGGCATCGCACCTTTCTCTCGCTTTCTCTCTCGTTTGCGAGCGGCGGCGCGGGCGCTCGAGCTGACGGTCGGCAGAGGCGGCGGCGGCGGCGGCGGCGGCGGCGCCGGGCATCTGGAGGTAAGGTCGACGTCCCCTTCCTCTTCCTCTCCTACCTCTGGCTAGTGTCGCCCCCTTCCCCTTTTTTCCGTGCATGGCATGCCGCCGGGGCCGGGGGGGGTGAAGAGAGCGGCGCCGCCACCGCTGGAGGGGATGGATCCGGGGTTTGAAGAGGTCGCCGTGGCCGGGAGGGGACTGGGGTCGCCGCGCCGGGGGAAACGAGCTCGTGGCCGCCGCGGGGAGTGGCCGGTGGTAGGGGGGACGAGCTCGCCGGTGTCGGGTGGTGGCCGAGCTCGCCGCCGCAGGGAAGTGGCCCAGGGTGGGGGTGGGGGGAAGATTGGTTATTATGTGAGACTTTGAATTGGAAAATTTGTGGACTTCAATTTTGTTTGAATCGCGCCTTGTCATTTGTGTGCCTCTAATTAGGTGTGAAATGACATATGCAATTCCATTATTTGTTGTGGTTATACGTAATGATAACATGTCCAATCCATTGTATTATTAATTACAAAATTTCATATTCATATATTAAATTGATTTTAAATATAACTTGTATAAACAAACACACAAATATGTTAGGTTATTTAAATATTAATCCTACTATCTCATATGTTGTATTTGAAAGATGGGAGGTAACTTCACCAACTCATTGTGGAAGGTAATCATATCTTGTCATCCCACCTCCATCCCTTGAACCAAACAAGGGATGGGTTCACTCCATCCCATCTCATCCCTCCAACCAAACAAAAAACTGGGTCCAACCCATCCCACCAACCAAACAGAAAAATAGAACCAACCCATCCTGAAAACCAGGGATGGAACCAACCCATCCCACCTAGTCCACGAACCAAACACACCCTTAATTAGCTGTTTGATAGTACTCTATTATCAATTTGTTATTGTGTGCCTCGGTTGATTCCTGGACGAGGATTTAACACACATGTAAGCGTTTGGAATTTTGGATAGAAATTCTGGGCGTGACATTATGCCTATTGGGGTTAATAATACGGTGATAGTACTCATTCCAAAGGTGGATCAACCACTGGAACTACGTGATTTCATGCCAATAAGTCTCTGTAATGTTATTTACAAAGTTGTGTCAAAATGTCTAGTGAATAGGTTGCGACCTTGCTTGGTGGAACTAGTCTCAGAGTGCCAGAATGCCTTTGTTTCGGGTCGAATGATCACAGATAATGCTTTGATAGCTTTTGAATGTTTCCACCTCATCCAAAGGAACAATAGTCCAACCAAAGCAGCTTGTGCCTATAAACTTAATTTGTCTAAGGCTTATGATCGAGTCGATTGGAGTTTTTTTTGGAGCAATCCATGTATAAGTTGGGTTTCGCTCACCATTCGGTTAGATAGATAATGGAGTGTATAACCACGGTGAGATATTCAGTTAAATTTAATGGGACCCTCATGTCTACATTTGCTCCATCTCGTGATCTTCGGCAAGGAGACCCGTTGTCTCCCTTCCTCTTTTTGTTCATAGCTGATGGACTATCTTTACTGTTACAAGAAAAAGTCGCTCAAGGTGCACTATCTCCAATTCAGATATGCAAGCGAGCACCGGATGTTTCTCATCTTTTGTTCGCCGATAATACCCTACTGTTCTTCAAGGCTGATAACCAGCAAGCTGGAGTTGTTAAGGAGATCCTGGCTAGCTATGCGTCAGCAATAGGGCAACTCATCAATCCGGCTAAATATTCTATCTTGTTTGGTGAAGCCACTCCTACAGACACCCGTGATACTATCAAAAATTCCCTGAAATTTTCAATTCTGGCTTTGACGACAGATATCTGGGTTTCCCTACTCCTAAAAGGAGAATAAGCAAAGGGAAGTTCCAAAGCCTTCAGGAAGGAATCTGGAAGAGAGTTGATAAAATCTGTTATCCAAGCCATTCCAGTGTGATGAGATAACCAAGTTGACACGGAATTTTTGGTGGGGAGTGGAGAACGGCAAAAGGAAAACACATTGGAAAGCTTGGGATAGAATTACACAGCCGAAGGGTCACGGTGGGCTTGGCTTCAGCGATGTGAGATTATTTAACCAAGCTTTGTTAGCAAGACAGGCTTGGAGGATCATTGTTAATCCAAAAAGTTTATGTGCTAAATATTACCCAAATGGGTCCTTTGTCGATACAAGTTTTGGGGGAAATGCTTCACTAGGATGGCAAGCCATTGAATATGGTCTGGCACTGTTAAAGGAAGAAATTATATGGGGGATAGGGAACGGAAGAATGGTCAAGATTTGGAGGGACCCTTGGTTACCAAGGAATTACTCAAGAAGACCAATATATCAGAAAAATAATTGCCGGCTGAAATGGGTTTCAGACCTCATAACAGAGAATGGAATGTGGGATATGGGCAAAATATATCAATACTTCCTTCCCATAGATGCTGATGTAATATGCAGAATCTATATTTCCTCTCATGAGGAGGCTGATATTGTGGGATCGCACCAAGACAAACATGGGGGATTTTCTATC
Organism: Oryza glaberrima; assembly: GCF_000147395.1. Lineage (NCBI taxonomy): Eukaryota > Viridiplantae > Streptophyta > Magnoliopsida > Poales > Poaceae > Oryza > Oryza glaberrima. Next base: position 477,910 of record NC_068334.1, on the reverse strand, counting down.
CGGACTGCCTACAGGCTTGCCTGGGAACTCAGAAATGCGGTTGCAAGCTCTAGGTCATCGTCAACAGCACGAGAAAGGGCATGGAATGATAGGCTAGAGCTGGTGCCAAAGGAGGAACATGCAGCGTTCCTCATGATATTATGGCGTAACTGGTATGTCCGTAATGAGATTGTTTATGGGAAGCAGCCCCCTCCAATTGAAGCATCCAAACGTTTCCTTCAAAGTTACCTGCTGACACTGTTGGAAATTCGGCGACATCCACAAGCTAACCTTGCCAAACGGAAGCACGTTCTCAGCCTTTCAGTTTGGAATGCAGGTTTAACTGGGAACTGTTTAGATGAAAACAAACTCAGCTAGGAAAGACCAAATCGAGGCTCGATGAAGGTTAATGTTGATGGTTTGTTGTTATCGACCAAATTTGATAAGATATGAACCAGGTTCGGTGTTGGAATCAAAGACGATTCGACGAAGAGTTAGATTTGAAGAACAGAGTGTGCATCGGCTGCGAAGGTATCGGCTGGAGTCTGCATCGGCTGAGATGGATCGGACAGAGGACAGCTGATACAGCCGACATAGCCGATACAGCCGATTCTGGTGAAGACAGTTGTAAGACTGCTTCTAGATCGATTGACGTGCTACACAAGGATTGCCACGATGGAGATAAGCTCTCAGATAGGCAATTGTATCTATTAATTAGGATATTTTATGTAATTTCTTTAGAGATATGTTTGGGCAAAGTCTGCCGCAAAGACTTATGAGTATCTTAGAGTTTGTTAGAGATAAGAATCGTGTCCGGCAAGGACATATCATGTATCTCGGGTATAAATACAACCCGAACCCATGTAATCAGAGAACAATAGTTCAATAACACTTTCGGCGCATCGCCACCCTTTTTAATTTCGTTCTATTTCGACGAGTTCTTGCTTTCGGGTTGAGCTGTATCGATTCGATCTTCAACTAGAGGTAAACTTGTCATGGCAGCTTGCGTTATGGGGATTAGTGCTTCCATCTTTATGACACTCTAATCTTGTTTATGTAATCTGTCGAGTTATCATATATGCTTTATAATCTTTATCAGTTGCGCTATATAACTTTCAATCGGCTGGTTTTTACTGCTAGAAAGTAGCCGATAGAGTTAGATCTTGTTATTGATCTGGATTATATCGTGTATCTACCATCTCTTAGAGATTTTCATTATCTTGTTTAGATCTCATAGTTATCATTATGCTTAATGCTGCATCGGTTGAGTTCGATCTATTAAGTCTATCTATAATCGTGATATCTAGCCTGTTTCATGATAATCGTGATATCTTGTTTAGATCTCACCAAAGATAAATGATATGTCATCGGCATCTAGCCGATCGGCTATCTTTATGGATTTAACCGTGGTTTTCTTGTCTTTCTTTCTTGTTAATTGTAGGATCAAATCAACTGGCACGCTCACGAACCTAAAAGCAAGATTTTGGACCTGCACAGGAATTAAGCAGATCTTCTAAGCCAGTATGTTTTTTTCGCATCAACACTCGTTTGATGAACAATCTGGTAGTGGTGGCATTGGAATTGTAATGCGGGATTGGTATGGCAGAGTGATGCTCGTTGTGGTAGCGCGCTAGAATCAGAGCTTATGGCGTGCAGAGAAGGTATGCTTCTGGCTTCTTAGTGGACTCTCTGACCCTTTGTTGTGGAGACAGGTTGTGTGCAGGTGATACAGATGATCCAATCCAGCGAGAAGAAGATGTCTGAGCTTGCCTATGTTGTTAGAGAGGCGGTGGACCTGGTCTCTGGTGATAGGGAGATTTTACTCAGGAAAGCTCATCGTAGAAAAAATCTTGTTAGTCATACGCTAGCAAATAAGGGACGTAGCGAGTTCCTTTCTAGTTTTTGGTTAGAGAATGATTGCCCTTTTATTTCTCGCCTTGTAAGTGAAGATTATTGTCCTGAGTAATATATCCTTTTTCCTGAAAAAAAAATAATTATTTTACTTTACTTGCATCATTGCTTTTACCTAAAACATCTTTCTTGAGAAATTTATCTAATCATTTCTACAAATTCCTACAGCAACGCACAGGGTATATATCATATAGTAATTGGATATAGTATTTCGTGTCGCTCAACAATGGCTAGAGGTCCATAAGCGGTGCAACCATGCCTCTCAACAAGGGAGGATTGAAGGCCCGGCTAGGGGCTGCAGTAGTGGACCTCCATACTATTCCACAGTCTCATGGGGCCTGCAGTAGTGGACCTCCATACCATTCCACAGAGAAAACAACTTCCCTCTCGGGCAAGGAATAAATTCACTTTAGGTCCCTCAATTTGTCACCGAGTCTAAAATTAATCCCAAAATCAAAATACCAGATATAACGGGTCCATCAATTTATAAAACCGAATCACCCGACGTCCTAGACAATATTATATCCGGTTTTAGCTTACGTGGCGAGCCGAGTCAGTATGGATCCTACGTGGGCACAACATGTCATTGTCTAGTATTCTCTTCTCCTCTCTCCCTTGATCCCTTCTCTTCTCTCTCCCCTCTCTTCCCAATCCAGGCACCGGGACATGTGGGGTTGGCGGAGAGGACTGTGCGAGCGGCACGTGGCGGGGAGGACGGCGGGACGGCCGGCCGAGAGATGTGCGGCAGCCAGCGAGGAAAAGGGGCTGCGCGCGGCAGGCTGTAGGGAGAAGGGCAGCGAGCGGTGGCCGACGGGGAGAAGGGGTAGCGGGCGGCGGCGGAAGCAGGAAGGGCGCCGCCCCTTCTCCCCGGCCGCCGGCCGCTGCCCATCGCGCCGTCTCCTTGCCTGGTGATGTACTTTGTGATGTATTGTTGTAGATTCCCAGATCAACTCGTTACAGCTTGGTGATGTGAGGAAGGGATCACTGCTGCAACGATTATTCGATGGGGATGATGAGTTCCGCAATAGCAGGCTGAAGCTGAATACTCGCTGATACCCTCTGTACCCAAAGTAGGTAGCTGTTAGTTAGTTGGTCTCAGGCATATACTCCCTCCGTCCCAAAAAGAATCAATCTAGATTGATGTATGTAAACTGGACTGAAGAAAAATAAACAAAAATAATTGTACATGGTGGGCGTGCAGGGTGTTAGACTTGATGATATAAGCTGGCGCTATGGAGCTCTATTTATGGAGCTCTGCTTCTTCCGCACCACACCGTGCACTGTTCGTTGCATGCAAGGTGTTTGTTAGAGTCTGTTTTATTTCCGTTTTTTGAGGCTTGGTTGTTAAGGATCGAGCTGCGTCCTGTAAAGCCGAAATCGTGCGTGTTCACGATGAGGTGTAGTGTAGCGAGTCGTACGCTCACGTTCTTCGCCGTGTGGGATGGCACATGCGCAAATGGAGTTCGTGGGAGTGCACAGAGTCGGAGACACGATCTACACGATTGCATGATCTCGTTTTCGCTTTGTATAAATGGTGATGAAATACACAGAAAAGCTGCGCAAGTTTGGCGGCACAAAACTCCTCGCGTGTGTTTTTTTCTTCAACTGTTCATCGTTAAGCATTGTCTATTTCCAGTGATTCGTGTGTAGTGTGATCCTGAGTTTTGCCAACACAGGGATCATGGATAGTGAGACTGAGTGTACGTAGGGAGCACGCCATGCTTGCTGGGGAAGGCGGTGGATTGCAGCTACGTGCATGGAGCGGGATACCTGGAGGTGGATGTGGACGTTGCTGGTCGTCGGCGGTGGCGAACGGGGTGCTGGGGTTGGTGTTTGGGGTGGTGACAACGTTGGTGGTGGACATGGCGTTCCTAATACAGGCCAACACCTACGAGGAGCTCTCCGAGCAGGTCATCAGCGCCGTGCGTCTCGCTCACGTCAAACCTGCCTCCGCAATCGTCCCTCAGGACCTTACTCCCCCTCCTCTTGCCCTTGCCGGACGACGACAACGTCTTTCTCCAAGGATCATCATTTATCCAAGAAAACCAACTAGCAGTCATCCCTCTCTCAACGCACTGCATCTCAACATAGATTTTTTAATTTTTATATGCTTCTAATGCAACATCACCACCACGTAGGATAAGAAACCAGCCACGTAGGCGCCACTTCAGCCAAAACCGTCACCCAATCTGCTTTGGACCTTATTTGCACTGGTTTTGTAAGTTGGGGATGTGTCATATCCGGTTTTATGGTTTAGTGATGAATTTCAGACTCGGCAACAAATCGAGGGACCAAAGGTTGACTTATTCCCTCGGGCAATGAGTGAATGAGGCTCACGTATTTAGCGCCAAGCCCACGAGACGTGGAGACTGTTTAGGTTCCTGCGGCCAATTTTGGCAAACCATGGGACGCTTCGTTTCTCACGAGCCGCGAGCACTTATTTTTCCAACGCGGCGCCAGGCGCCAGCGACGCTCCCAATTTCAAAAACTCAACAACTCTGGGGTTGCTGTACGTGTCGCGGGCTTCAGCTTGAGCAGATTGCAATCACGTCGGCGCGGCCTGAAAGCTCGGAGTCGGAGGCACCGGCGATTAGGCACTTAGATTATCTAGTTCAGTTGGTTGGCTGCTTGCCTGCTTCACACAGGTTGCAGACTTGCAGTCGTAGCATCGTAGGTGAAGCAAATGGCAGACCAGCAGGAGCAGGGGACAAGGAAAAAGCTCGGCCAGAGAAGTAGTAAGAACTTGAAGTTGGATTGTTAATCAGTCTACTGTTTAAACTATGTCATTTTAAATTTTAATCAACTGAAACAAGTGATTGGATTAGATTTGGAATTTTGGATATGCAGACGTGCTTATTCTTGGCTCCTGCTAAAATTTTTGGATCCTATATGGATTAGATTTGAATGATTTTACGCACATTTGTTTTTCATCATTTGGCCTGAGGCTAGCTTGCCCATGCTCATGAAATATCCTGATCCGCCTCTGCCTCTCAATATCATGTTACTTAGTGAACATGGAGCACACCAGGAGCGATGACACTATGGCCTAATAAGTAGCCTAAAGCTTAATGGCATAGAGGATCTACTTGAAGACAATTACTCTCGAGTCATCGTTGTTGGAATTTAATCCAATTAATTAATTGAGTCTTAGCCTAAACATGATCACCTCTTGCTTATGCGGAAACTAATTGATCACTGTCCTGAGATTTTTTTTTGAACGACTCGCACGAGACGGTGCGAAGTTCTATTGATATAGCAGGAAAAAAAATTACAAGATTACAACCTGGAGGGTCGTAACCAGGAAAAAGGAAAAAAAACCACCACCCACACACTGACATCGCCAACACACAAACCCAGGAGAAGGCTAGCACCGGACGATCGCCGCTAAGCGTGACGATCGCCACTAGACCAACAAAGGGACACAGACGAGATCGCCCCCTAGGGGATGCCAGAACAACGTCTTCAAGAAGAGAAGCGACGGAAAAACCGCCGCCGCCGTCCGTCGGGACTCAAAGGAGCCAAGACTAGGCTTTCACCCGGCAAACACCCTTGAGGGGTGAGACAGCACGACCCGCCGCTCACCACAAGCGAATCCACGACTGACGCACCGATGCTCCACCACCACACAAGATCTGCCGACATGTGGGACCCCTGCACTGGCGTGCCCCGTCGGCCAGCCTTCGTGCGCCGAAGACGCGCCACATCCACCAACAGCTCCTCCTCACACCTAGGTCGCCTCCTCCACTGCCGGCCGCGCCTCTCGCGCCAAGCCGACCTCCTCCACCGGACGCGCCTCTCGCGCCAATCCGGCCTCCTCCACCTGAGATGAAGCATTGCTTTTCTTCTTTCTTCTCCTTTGTTTCTTCTGTTGTGAGATACCTCACGAACCCCTTCCAGTGTCCAATCGATCGGCCGATTGATTTAGGGTTTAGGGTTGGAGAGAGTTGAGTCGTCACTCAGCCTCCCTCCTTCTCTTTCTTTTAATATAGTGACACTGGTGGGGCTCGGGGGTTTATCTCAATCTGAAATTCGAGTCTATTTTGTACCGATCACACAAAACAGATTTATCTCTTAGTTTGTTTCTTGTTAGGATAGGAAAACTGGTGGGATTTTAACTTTATCCTAACTAACCGGCATTAGCCGATAAAATCAACCAACATTCTCCCCTTTATTTTGAGACTAACTGACGAGTTTACCAAATAAAATAGCTCCCCAAGGCAATATGTCTTCAACAACATTATGCGTCACCGAGACAATAAGACCAATAAGACCTATAGTTCACTATAGTACCCAAATAAACTCAAGCTTAACTTAGTGGGTGTTAATTGAAAAATTAAGTCCCCCTCATCCAATTAACTTAGTGAGGCTCTTATTTATGCATGTATTGGCCAGAACATATCTTAATTAATCTTAACTTTATGAGCCTTTAGAGTATGGATCCATGAGCAAAAGCTTATCTTAATAATAATTCGATCCTGGGACATATCTTTCATAACTATATCAATCTGTTAGGCAGAAACACATAACATATTGCTACCAGAATAGAAAACTGTGTTCAATTAGTGCACAACTTATAACACAGTATAATTGAGTGGTTACACCTTTTGAGTGGTTTATGAGCGCTATTTACCACTCTTAGTTCTGGGAAATATGATTAATCATAACAAACTTTAAAATCTAACTGCATCGTCGACTATGCAGTAAGACATTATTTTGGAGCTTTTCCATGGTTATTGCTCCCCTATGTGTGGATATAGCTTGATCTGAATAATCTTTATAAATATCCATACATCTCACAAAATAAATGTCCAAATGTCTCTAAACTTCTGAGATCATTGGACTTTAGAAATATGAGCATGTTACTTCAGATTGTCTTGCAAATAATGCAAAACATTCTGAATACCAGTGGTCTAGTCTGGATTTAATTAAATACTGCCAAGATTCCCAGTAAAAATATATGCCAAATCTGTATGCATCCAGATTTGAGCTAATCTTAAGCTTCTGTCAGCTGAATCATAAATGATTATCTTTATAACTTAATTTTAGCTTGACTAACTTTACGTGAATTCTCTCAAATTATTTCTTTCTGTCAATGTATGACTAACTGATATAAGCCCAGTACTCCTTCAGACCAAAATAATTCATGGAAAAATTTCCTCAGTTTCTAACAGCAATATGCATTGGTTGACAATAAAATGTCATTAGTATAGACTACCAGTGAATGAAATTCCCACCTTTAATTTTCATGCAGCTGTCCACCTCACTTGGATTGTTCGAAATTTCCATCAGAGTCAGGCTTAATTTCATTAACCCACTTAAATGGCCCACTATTTTGACTCATTTAGAAACTTATACTAAATTCTTTATTTTATTCATAAATCTCAATTATCCTTATATGGTTCGAAAACCATTTAGATGAACACTTTAATGTCTTATTTTGCTCATCCATCTCAATTTATTCTTACATGGTTCGAAAACCATTTGGACGAACGCTTATTTTTATTGTCTTATAAGGTGAACAAGCTTTATTTAGTGTTTACCACCATAACCCGATCTCATAACTTCATCATTAGTGTCTTAAATTTCTTAAAGGAAATCGGAGGTCGCTTATGGGTAAACATAGCCATAAAAAATCATTTGTTGGCTAATCTCTTAACTTCATGAAATTTTCACTTAAAGCTAAACAACGCCATTAAAATCTAAGGGAAAGAATATCTCTATCTCATGAGACGTTCCAAACTCCCCTAGGTATGTAACATAAGCAACAATGACACAATTTCAATGACGTCTTACTTCCATCATTATAGAATAATTATTCTCCTCATTCTTATTTAAGCTTAGTTCACTAATGACGCAGCGGAATTTAAAACATCATCAATGTTTGATTAAGTCCACAAATGGATTTCTTAAGTCTGTACCCTATATGTCACTTGTATTTCCATAACAAAACCCTCAAGTTGTGTTATGTATACTTAATTGTGTAAGTCACAAATTAAGAGATACAAAATTCCAGCGTCCACATAATGGAGCTATGAGTCATAAATGAGGTTGAATAATTCTTGCTGATCTTATTAGAGCTCTTGATGAGCTCCCACTTATTTTATTATTTATGTAATGTAAGCATAATACCTTATGAACTTGAATCACTTAGCTTTACTTAGCGAATTATCATCTAATTAATGATAGATGTCAGAAATTTCTAAGGGTGAAGTGTCTCGACCTTAATGAGACGTATATTCTCCCATAGAAATGTGGCCGTAAAATAAGGCCATAATTTCGACAACGTCTCATAATGATTCAGCCCAAAAATAATGCCCTTAATCTTCTACTTTATTGAATCAGGACATTAAGCATGTCCCTATTTCTTGCAAAGAACTTACACAAGAAAATTTCGAGAGTAGCATACATAGGACATAGAGGCAATTTTATATCCCCTTGCGAGGAAAGTGAGCTTTATTATTATTAAATTTGGAGTTGCTACAACCCCGTAGTAAAGCTTCATCTTTGCCATCAAATGACAAGATTAATAGGATCTTACTTAGTTTGCCTCTTAGTCTTCTATATTTCTTATTGATTTGCGGAATGACGAACCAAGTCAATTATGGTCCACTTTGTCTTAGTATTACAACTCTGAAAATGACCGTAGTCTAATGGGAGAAGAATCATATGAAATGGACAAGTGGCGCATAAGAAATGTGCGATGTCCATCTCACTAAGTTTGCACGCCATGTGATTTTTTTGTGCTACCTTTTAAATTATGGCGGCAAATGTGCATAGGCACTAAAATTGTACTAAGCATTAGTTTTGACAAACTTCTAAAGTTCATCTCAACGTTTGCTAGATACAGTTTCGCAATGTCATGCTCAAAATTCTCCCCTAACACTAACAGGGATGATAATCTCAATATTTATGAGTGACATGCGAAACATAGCATTATATAGGCCTTCTCCCAGGCTAAAGATGCCTCTTGAGTTTAGGAAAAAATTAGTGACATTAGCTGCGGGAGCCACAAGGAATCCTTTGTGAATGCTAAGTCATACTCAAATAGGCCTTAGGCTCAGTTAAATCAATGAGGAATAATAAAAATAATAATTCCATAGACTTTAACTGATAAATAAAATTAAGTGGCACTATTATTGTGGTTGCTTGTGCAAATTACGTACAATAGTACGTTAACTTACACAATAATAACTTAATCTTTATTTCGCTTTGTATCACCGTTGGGCAGAGACAAAATAAAGGAATCAATAAATGAAATTACTTATAATCCAAAATCAAGTCACCGTTGGGCAGAAATGATTAGAGAGCAAACATTAATGTCTTAAGTCACATAACCAAAAGGTAGAAGTGATAAAGTAAATAATTTAAAATCCCAAAACAAATCACCATACGGTAGAAATGATATAGGAAATTATGCCATTAGTGATGCCATAGAATTAAAATTAAAATCCTTAGCCATATCACCGTTGGGCATATATGGTAAAGTAATCAAGATTACTGATAGATTAGATCCTCGATCACATCACCGTAAGGTAGAAGTGATAAAAGGAATTGATGCACTAATGGCATAAATAAAATTCTAAGTCATATCACCATTAAGGCCAAAATGACAGAGAAAATTAAAATAATGATTGACAATACTTAGATTTCTTCCCTTAATTACATCACCGTTGGGCAGAAAATAATTAAGGAAATAACAATCTTAATGAAATCATCTTTCTTTCTAGATAAACTTCCCGTTGGTTCCATTTATCTAGAAATAATTTACTCAGTATTGCAACTGATCTTAAATAATAAGAATTGCTGAATGCATATAATTAGTTTATCATAGCTTAATCAATCATATGCAAAATAAACTTAGAATTTCATAGTCAAAGCACCATTGGTCATAAATAATTATGAATAATCTTAAAATTAATTCATTAATTATATCACCATTTGGTAGAAAATAACTAAGGGATAAAAATTATAATTGACATGCAATTATAATAACGTGGGTTAAATATAACTTCAGATATTAATGCTTTCTAGTCGAATTTCTCGTTGGTTCCATTCGACTATAAATAATTAAGTTATTAAGGAAATGATCATCATAATGATGTTGACATGAAATCATAAATACTTTCTAGTTAAATTTCCACTCAACTAGAAATAAATTAAATGGCTTAAGGAAATAATAATCTTAATAAATATTGACATGAAATCATATTAACGTTGGTCAAATATAATATCATATCATTAATTTCTTTCTGAGTGACCAAATAATTGATCATAATTTTCCAGCAATTTAAAAGGCTAAGAAAGCTCATAAATGAATTTCTGAAAATAAAAAAAAATGCCGGGATTAAAATTAATAATGTGGCCCATCACTTCCTAAGCCGGCCTATAAAAATGGGCTAAATAAATTATGAGAAATTAAATTCGCGGGCTTAATAAATTAAAATAAAGGCCCACTCTTATCGAAAAGTCGACCCAAAACGGACCTACACATTTATGTGCGCGCGCGGCGCTTAGGCGGACGCGGCCCAGATCGGCGCGGCCCATGAAGGCGATGGTCCGACGTGGGAGCGAGGACGGCCGTCCGATCAAACGGACGGCCAAGATTTCGTCTTCGCCATTGAAAACGCTGAACGGGTCAAACCCTAACCCTAATCCCCATTTCTCCCCTTCTCTCCCCCGATCCAATCTCCCGGCGAGCGAGCGAGTGGAATTGGCAGCAATCATGGCGGCGACAGCGTTCCGGCGAGGTGTAGCACGCGTGCGACGACGAGCGCCGAGCGGCTTCCATTTGCGCCGGCTGGGGGGGGCACCCGAGAAGGGCGCCAAGCCGTGCCATGGCGTTGGCGGTCTAGCGAGGCGGCGGAGCCCGAAGGCAGCTGCCAAGCCGGTGCTTCCCGTCCCCGGCGAGGGACGGTGAGGAGGGGACTCCAAGGCGGCGCGCGCATGGAGGTCAACCAGCGCGACCGTGATGGAGAGATGGCGAGGGCGCGCCGTGGCACACACGGGCGAAGGTGTAGCCCGTGCGGCGACGACGGCGATGCCTTCTTCCCGGCGAAGCCCGTACGGCGGTGCTAATGTCGTGCGGCATCTCCGGTGGCTTAGAGCTTCAACGATCCGGTAAATTCCCGAACTCAAAACCCTAATCTTGAGTTTAATTTGGATTTAATTCGGGCTTTCGGGCTTTGATCTTAGGGTTCTTAGAACCGAAAATAGGGTTCTTCGAATTTTGGGGATTTTAGGCCGATTTGCTCCGGCTTATTGGGGAAATTTCAATCTTGTTTATTCCCTTTTGCTTAATAGTAGGGAATTTCAATCTAGTTTATCCCCTTTCTTGTTTGCTGAGTGCTAGCCGAAACCTTAGCATCGGTCTAGGAAATCTTAGTGTGTGAATTGGAAATTTCAATCTCGTTTATCCCAATCCTCTTCTCATAAAAAACAACGAAATTAAACTCTTCAATGATTTTGCTTCTTCTACTGTTGGCCAAAACCACCAGTATAACATAGCTTAGCTTATGCAACCAAGGCAAAAGGATTAATCTAATCTAATTAACTCAAAATTGCATCATGCCAAATAGCAATTAGGGTTTAATTGGCATAATGGCTTTACTTAGGGATGATGGATCAAGAAGGCTAAGATTAGGCTCTGATATCACAATGTTGGAGTTTAATCCAATTAATTAATTGAGTCTTAGCCTAAACATGATCACCTCTTGCTTATGCGGAAACTAATTGATCACTGACCTGAGATGAAGCATTGCTTTTTCTTCTTTCTTCTCCTTTGTTTCTTCTGTTGTGAGATACCTCACGAACCTCTTCCAGTGTCTAATCGATCGGACGATTGATTTAGGGTTTAGGGTTGGAGAGAGTTGAGTCGTCGCTCAGCCTCCCTCCTTCTCTTTCTTTTTATATAGCGACACTGGTGGGGCTCGTGGGTTTATCTCAATCTGAAATTCGAGTCTATTGTGTACCGATCACACAAAACAGATTTATCTCTTAGTTTGTTTCTTGTTAGGATAGGAAAACCGGTGGGATTTTAACCTTATCCTAACTAACCGGCATTAGCCGATAAAATCAACCAACAATCGTAGCTGAGAATTCGATTTGAGTGGTCCAGCCACTAACTCTTAGAAACGAAGTACTTGCTCAGGAGAAAAAGTAAACAAATTACAACAGTAGCATGATAGCATGTAACGCATATCGCAAAACAACATTTAGCGTAAAACAACCTTTGGTTGCTCGCATCCCCTAGCCTAGCTCATCTCTCTAATTTAGCTTAAGTTTCTTTTGGTTAAAGGGATACCCTTGCAGTTGTTTGGTTGCTTGTATTGATTTAGCATAATAAGGTTTTGTTTAGCTGACTGGACGGGAGATATGATTTGAAAGAGAATTTATTTGGTTGGTTGGTTGGTTGAAAGATAATTTGTTTGGTTGGTTATGAGAATGAGATTTCCACTCAAAGCTCATGTATAGAAACTTCAGACATCTAGACATCTAGACCATAGTTTCAAAATTCGAATTACAATATATAAACGGGGTGAGGCTTTCAGTTGCACAGGGAATAGGAAAGGAAGCGAAGGGAATGAGCAAAGTGGGCCATGGTCAGGAGGCAGAGCGGAAGGGAGATGGGCCAACTTCTAGACGAAACAACGAAGTGGATTTTAATTACTTTCCTTTCTAAATAACTAGTTGGCAGTCCACTCCTTTGCGGCAGGTTTTGTAGTTTTATTGTCAAGCAAAATCATAATCATAGTTTTAAATGGTTAGGTGTGACTTTACGCATATACAAAATATATGGTAATGTGGATTTATATATGTCTTATGTTATCACTTATCACAATACAATTCATGCTTTATTTTTCCAAGCGTCATTGTGTGTTGTTATAATATATAAATATTATTTTCATGTGCAATATGGGTATCGTTGTAGTTAGACAATTTGCATCTATCTACTTCACTCAAGTTTTTTTTTCTGAAAATGGATTCAGGTAACGATACCTAATAATTATATGCTATCTTATCGTGCATAATAAAACAAAACACATATATTAAACAATAATCACATATTAAACAATAATTTGAGTAGTATTTTGGAAAACATGGTGTTATGCACCAAATATATATCAGTGCTATGTGTGACTATGAGGTAGAGCATATATAGGGAGGTGAATGGATAACTAATAAAGGATTTAATTGGATAAATAAGTAGCTTATTGATCCAATGGTTATTATCTTTGTACTAATATGATCCAATAGCTTAAAATTATTGATGATGTGGCTTCTTGCATGTCTTGTTTTATAGGAGTTAATAACCCTTAGTGGGTACCAACTATATAGTAAGATAGGATTGATAAAATAATCTTTGTATTTTTAAAGCTAGTTTTTGAGCTCTAAAAATCCTGCACCAGTTCTTGAGAGCATTTTAGGGCATGGAGAATTTAACAAAAATATTCCATGTCATAGTTTATGTTGGTGATATGGGCCCGGGGATATCACGTCTAGAGAGAGGAGGCAGCCCTCAAACCCACGTGACTCCCCGCGAGGGGGGATCAAGCCCGGGGTGGAGCGGTGGCTACCCCCACACAGCTAGAGGGAGGAGGCCGCCCTCAAACCCACGTGGCTCTCCCCGAGGGGGGTCGAGCCCGGGGGTGCGGCGGCTGCCCCTTCCTAGCTTGGGGTGGGGCCACCGGGGTGGCGCGGCGGCTACCCCCTCCTAGCTAGAGGGAGGAGGCCACCCTCAAACTCACGTGGCTCTCCCCGAGAGGGGTCGAGCCCAGGGTGTTGCGGTGGCTGCCCCCTCCCAGCTTGGCGTTGGGCCGCCCCCAAACCCACGTGGCTCCCCCCAAGGGGGGTCGAGCCCGGGGTGGAGCGGTGGCTACCCCCACCTAGCTAAAGGGAGGAGGCCGCCCTCAAACCCACGTGGCTCTCCCCGAGAGGGGTCGAGCCCGGGGGTTGCGGCGGCTGCCCCTTCCCAGCTTGGGGTCGAGCCGCCCCCAAACCCACGTGGCTCCCCCCGAGGGGGGTCGAGCCCGGGGTGGCGCGGCGGCTACCCCCTCCCAGCTAGAGGGAGGAGGCCGCCCTCAAACTCACGTGGCTCTCCCCGAGGAGGGTCGAGCCAGGGGTGTTGCGGCGGCTGCCCCCTCCCAGCTTGGCGTTGGGCCGCCCCCAAACCCACGTAGCTCCCCCCGAGGGGGGTCAAGCCCGGGGTGGCTCGGCGGCTGCCCCCTCCAAGCTAGAGGGAGGAGGCCGCCCTCACTTGGGGTCGAGCTGCCCCGACCCCCTCCACGTATCAGGCCACGTGTACAGGATTAGGTGGCCACGCCTAACGCCCACCTAACTGCATTTAAAGCGGTCTATGCAACCGCGCCATGCCGCATTTAATGCGGCGTGCTGCGCATTTGACCGGTCTGTGACCGGTTGAATGACCGATGGGACGGCGACTGTGTACCCCCGCCCTGTCAGTGTGTCAGGCGCCGAGCGGCGTGCTCCGTCCCGTCCCATCATAATGATGAGGGGCTTCACAGCCTCTTACCCCGGTCAGAGCTGGTCCAACCACTCTGAACTGACCCAGGTTCCCGTTTTCTGGTGTGAACGAGAACCCGGAAGTTCTCATCCATTAAATGGCGAATGACAAGGGCATCCTGCATGATTTGATGGGCCCCGCGCAGCAACCGACGTGCAGATAGCTTCTGGGCTAAGGCACAAGACATGTAATTAATATAGAGAATATTTTCCCTTCTCCCTAGGTAGCACTCGCAGCACATGTGGTATCCCCTTAGAGTATAAAAGGAGGACCATGCCTAACAAGGAAGGTGGATCGGACTGAGGATCCCTGAGCCAAAGCTTGTCTAACCCTAGCTTGCACACCCGGGATTCAGGGACTTTCTAAGCACAGAAGAATCATACACACAGGAGTAGGGTATTACACTTCATAGCGGCCCGAACCTGTATAAACCTCTTTTGTCTCATCGTCTTGGAGGACCTTCCGAGATCAAGATCACACACAGTTTCACTCACCAAATCCTCGAATCTCACCCGCTGCCCCCGGCCGAACTCTCAAAGGGGGACCTCACAGCCTCCCGCTAGAGAGGGTCACCCCTCGACAGTTTATTACTAACGAAATTTTATTCCTTTGATTTACTTCGCATGTTATTTGGTTTCCACATTAATACAAATTCTGAAAAGAATATTGAATATTTTTTAATCCCATGAAAAAAAATTAGGGTGTGACAAATCTATTTTCATATTCATAGATAGCATTTCCCCTTATTTTTTTAATATTCCTATATCTTATTGTTCTGTAATTACTCATTATCTGTATTTTCTATGTGCTATATATGTTTGTTTCGTAGTACTATTATTTTGATATGCTTTATACATAAATGTTTCAGTTATATCGTTTTGGACAATAAATTCATAACTTGGATATGTTTCCTCTTTTGTTATATGTACCCTCACTCCCGGCACGCAAAACGAAACAGCGTTTAACGCGTGATTAATTAAGTTTTAGCTGTTTTTTCAAAAATAGATCAATATGATTTTTTTAAGCAATTTTCGTATAGAAACTTTTTGTAAAAAACACACCGTTTAGCAGTTTGAAAAGCGTGCGCGTGGAAAACAAGTGAGAGGGGTTGAGAACCCCTGCAACCGAACGCAACCTAGGTAGATTGTGTATTCGACTCTCCACATGAACGGATTTCAGACGTGGTTAAAAAAGTTCACTCGCTAACTTCGCACAAAAACATGTGTTAAAAATCGACATATGATAGACATACCCTCGTGTGGGAAATATCAAACAAAACATGGATGAAGAACTGATCCATAGGACGTGAGATCGCTTTTGCAGGATCAAGGTTCATGAACTTTCTCAACTGGTGTAGATGAGGCTTCTTGACAAAAAAGCCATCGGTGCTGTATTTTGTGTTGATATTGTAGGCATATAATGATTTAATATATTCCATAAATAAATCATGGCATTGCAGATGTATACTAGCATAAATGTATCATTAGATTTACACATATAAACTAGTAAAACATGAACAGATCAAATATGCGCAACATATTGAACACGTACCGAGGTGGTAGAAAGACCGGCTGCTCGGCAGAAACTTTTCGCGATTGCAGGCGTTTACGAAGGCGCGCAGCACGCGAGCGAAGAGGAAGACGAGCCGTCGCGGACGAACAGGGAGCAGTCGCGCTAAGCGCTTCCCAAAAACCTTATTGCCGCCTTCTCCCGGTGCAGGACGTCGAAGGCAGAGGTTCCAGAGACCTGCTCTCCCGATCGCCGGTGCACGCCGGCGAGCGGGATGGAGTAATCTACGAGCGACGGCGCAGCACAAAGTAGGAGGCAAACCCTAGATTGATTTTTCGTGTGTTGCGTGAAAACGGCAGGTCGGTTTATATAGAGAAGGGTCGCTTGATCAGGGCGCCCGCACGATCTCCACTGCGCGTAACCGAACCGGATAAGTCGCGCGTAACTTATCCAGACTCCACGCCGTTTTCACGCACCGGATTTTTCGGAATGTTTCCAAAACAAAAACGAATCCGAATTTGCAGCAAAACAAAACTGCAAAAGGAGGCTGCATCTGCGCAAGGTGAGGAACCAATTTTTGGCAGACCATTCGACGCATACGTCGTGCACACGCGCTTCCTGGCAGGAGCCTACCCTGCCAGTCAAGGCGAGGCGAGTGCGCGCATGTTCCCCCTCTTCTCTCCACCACACATGTTTCAAGTGGCTAGGAGGGCATCATCCCTTTTAAGGAGGTCCCTCTCTCCTAGAATAAGCAAGGTGGTACTAAACTCCACATGCATACCATCTCATGAGGTGTACTTTTGTGATTTTCCAAAGAATTAATTTTCGAGTGGGCTAAGGCCCATCCATTAATTCCAACGTTTTGTTCCTTCTACAAACAAATACAACAACAGCTACATTTGGACTGGCTCCCAATAATCGATCAATTTCCTTGTCTTTGCTGTATTGGCTTCTCATATAGCCAAGGTCCGGTCAGGGCAAAGAAAATGCCGCACAAAAGACAAAAACAAATGGAAAGCTTAGAAGCCATCAGTCCCATTAAGGCTTAGTGGGCCTGTCAAGAATTTCTTAATGTCTTGAAGTTTACATATCAATTTTGCTAAACCGTTAAATAAATGGGCTTCTCTCTACAGCAATTCATGAAAAGCCAATAAGCTATAAGGCAAGAATTCTCGTTTTTCATTGGCAAAATTTACTACATTTCATTCAAAATTTATGTAATTTGCTAATAGAAATCGTAAACATGTGTCACTGCTAAAAAAAACTCTTAAAAAATAATAATTTGCTGGAGGACACTTTTGACTAAAGTGAACACACAAATCTATACTACTTTTAAAAAGGTGTAGTGGCGGTGATTAGCGATGAATCTGTTAGCCCCACAAACTCCCTATCCTTTCGGAGTGAAGAAAGGACATATGGGGCCAAAATGCCCACATGTCAACCGTCCCCACCACCATCTCTAGGACTCATATGTTAGGTACAAATATATGTAGAATTTGAAAGATGATGTATATAAAAATAACGATAATAGCAGCTTAATGATCATTTCATCAATTAAAATCCCCGTTGCAACCCCATGGACAATATGCTAGTATGTCAAAAAGATGAGCCCCTAAAGTCAAAGGCTTGTGAGCTTGAGGATGAAGTTAAGATGAAATATGATGTATGTTAGTGATGTATTTGGGGGTAATGGTAAATTTAGAATTGCATAATTTTTTAAATTTTACTCTAACATCATATTTAGTACTAGGCCGGCATGTCTTGAGATTGACGAAGTCACCACAGGCGTCTCGCTGTCGACAGGTACGTCGCCTACTATTGAAAGAATAATTAGCCGTAAATGCGGGCACCCATGCATGTCAAATCTAGGATTTGAACCCCGGTGGGCTGGTTCCACCACAAGGAACCTAACTAGTTGAGCTACGCTCACTTCGCACATTCCTCCTATTTCTAAACATGAGATATCGCTGGCGGTAGCTTATTCATCTACCCTAGTTGATTGTCGATACGTGGCCTGCCAAGGAAGATATTTAATATCTTTTTTAGAATTTGAAACTATTTTTAGTTTGTTCGCGTAATTGAGAGTCACACACAAAGGATATATTTGATCAAGCAATCGATAATATGAAGGTTTCCTTATTATTGCTTGCAACCACTATTGATAATTAATATACATGCGCAATATGAAAATGAAGAGACGATCGATAATTAATGCAAGGTATTAATTAAGTAACATACATAATTGTGAAACATAGATATTAATGTATAGCAACTCGACCGACGAGTGAAATTTAAATTATTCTCGTTTTTGAGGTGTTCAAAAAATCCTTCTTTATCAAAAAAAAAATCCCAAGCTAGTGGCAACACTCATGTTGGATGAAATAGCACATGTCACATTGTATGTTCTAAATGGTTTCATCATCCAGCTCCCTTTCACCCTTTTGGAAATTTTGGAAGCTGCATCAAGATCTTGACAATGAAAATTGTTAGCAATTCAAATGTAGCAATTAATTTAATAAACGTATTGATGGTTTGTAGTTAAGAGCGTTATAATCTGTGCAGCATCTCCCATTGACCCTAATAAACTCGTAGCTACGAGTTTATAATATCCACATAGTATGCTTCCCTTAGGTTGCTTGTGACACTTTCGACATCAACACAAAGTATATTAGTTAATTAAATGAATATATTTATGGACAGTGAAAACTATATTGTGCCACCATGAAGAAACATTTTTCTAGTATTGACATTACTCCGTTATATCTACTACTATAAAAAAAAGATAATAGTGATATTGATGGTTCCGCCACCAACCAACCATCGCTACATTTATATATCTTACAAATTAAATTAATCCTTAGTATTTTCTAATATTATGTAATATTTTAATATTTTGTTTAAATCAAGTTAATAGTATATATTCAAATAAGTATGTATATTTTACCATAGCTTATTTTCTAATATTATGTAATATTATAATATTTTTTAAATCAAGCTAATAGTATATATTGAAATAAGTATGTGTATTTTACTATAGCAAAAGCATGGGTTATAAACAAACAAAATCAAGAGGAGGGCAGACATGATCGAGGAGTGCACCCTGGACTAGAGGGCATCCCCATGAGAAGCAACTTGTAGTCGTGCTCTCAAAAAAGGACATACGCGAGTTCTTTGGTTTGCCTCCTCGCAAAAAACAAAGACAAAAAAAATGCATCGCTTTGGCTATGACAGAATGGCATGAAGCATATGCTTCTTTGGACCCCAGTTCTGAATGCACAAGATGACACGTCCAACACAAATTAAGCACTAAAGGAATGATAACCATATCTGTTGTCCGTATCTGTTGTCCGTTGGATGCCCACCAAGATTAAACAATTTTGTGTCCGTTTTACTTTTATCTATGAGTTATTCCATTATCTAAAATAAAGTATATTTTAGTGCACATTTTAATTAGAATAAAAACTACTATTAGTTTCTTTAAGCACATATCTTAAATATGAACTAAAACAACAATGCACACACATTTGAGCCATGGAATTAGAGCTTCCTTGCTTACATGCATGGAAACAAACAATTAAGCAACTAGTGCAGGAGTGGCGCTGCCACCGGCAGTGCACTCAAACTGACAGAGAAATTAAATAGTATTACTTTGCCTATGCATGATAAAGCATATTCCTTGGCTTATTACCTTCCCCAGCTCCAAAATTAGAGCACTACATACAAGAGATGACACATCCACCACAAGCTAGCAACAATATTGACAACCAATGAGGATCATATGGCAGGGCTGGCCGTTAATTAGATGCATGATGCCCTGCCCACAATGACAATTTAAACAAAAATTGGTTCGCATGCTTATGTACAACTAGTATTTGAATATTTTGTTAGTTAAAGTTGGAACCAAAAGCTAGCTCAGTGTGGTTTGAATGTTCTTTAAATTAAAAAATATATCTTAAAGGTACTACAAGAGGTGTGAAAGAACCAGTGGAATTGCTTATATGTGCATGGCTAGTCAATGGATCATAAATTCTGAAGTGGGTGTCTATATGAAGGGAAAAGGACGAAGAGAATAATTTTTTTGCCATTTTTTTTTTTGTGAGTGGATTACAGAATGCTGTTGCCTAGATTCCATCAATGGTGAGGTGCTGCTCCCCTCTACCTTGCCATCATCAATAATTGTTCTTTGGTTCTTCTATTGGATTTGGATGTACTCTATGTGGAAATTTGCACAACGCCCTAATTACTGGAACTGTGTACTACGCTTGCACCTGTTAAGTGATAATTTGATGGTAATATTTCATAGAGTCCATTTAGAAAATCCGCAGTGATCAATATACTATTTCAGATTATACATATGGATCTTGTCCAGATGCATAATTATGAATCTATACATTAATGGGCAGAGGTAGTTTTTTTTTTCCATTGGTATGGGAATAATTGCTGAACAACAATTCTAAGAAAAAGTAATATCCTGTGAAAAGAAGGGGATAGCAAATAATGTGCAAGGACTAAGAGAACAGGTTGAAAACTTTCAACAAAATGGTGCCAAATTACCTAGCATTTTTTTTAAAAACAAAACAGAACAACAACCAAGCAAATTAAATTAACAGTTATGTAAAATAACGAGTGAATTTGATATGCTAGCTATTAGTCACTACTTAAAAAACGATTTTCTACAGGGACCCATTTAGATTGTAAACAAACCATAACTGGTCGCGTCTGGGAAAATAAGCTCATTTCCACATGAGGTCCATTTAAGAAGACCGCACGGAAAAATCGATTTTTCTATGCGGTCCTCTTCGATTTTTCCGTGTTGTCCTCTTAAATTGACCGCATGCGAAAATGAGCTTATTTTCACGTGCGGACATATTAAGAGAGCCACACGCAAAAATACCCACTCTCTCTTTCCCTCCTACCCACTTTAAATTTTCCCCTCTTTCTCTCCTCTCCTCTCCTCTCTCCTCTATATCTCTTTTTCTTCTCTCCTCTCTCTCTTTTTCCCGTCCTCTCCTCCCGAGTCCTGACGGCGGCGCGCAAGATCCGGTGAGCGGCGGCCAACCCTCGGACGGATCCGGCGGCCGGCCGCCCTCTCCCATGCGGGATCCAGCTCCCCTCCCCTCCCCTTCCTTCCCTCCCCAGATTCGGCGGAGGGGAGGGGCGGCAGCGGCGGTGCGGTCGGAGGGGAGCGCGGAGGCCGGCGGGAGTGTGGATCCGGCCTCCTCCCCCCCCCCCCTCCCCGGTATGATCTGGCTCCCCTCCCCTTCCCTTCCTTCCCTCCCCAGATCCGGCGGAGGGGAAGGGGGAGCGCGGAGGTCGCCGCACATGGGTAGAGGTAAAGCGAAGCACAGAGACCAGACCACCGGATCCCCCTGCCGCCGACGAGGAGGAGGACGACGACGACGAGGAGGTGGCGGCGCTGCGCTGGATTTAGGTTATCATTTTTTTGAAATTTTTTTTTACTTTTGTTTTTCCGTATGGGAGATATAAGCACCCGCACGTGAAAAGAATGATTTTTGCAGACTCCTGGATGCGTGCGGACCGTCCACCAAGATGTAAAAATCGGATTTGACCGTACGAAAAAACCTTTCTCGTAGCAGCGCGTGTTTCAGACTCGTGGCTGTTACCATGCATGTGTTGTGTTACTCACTGGTAGAGAAACCCTTTTTACACCCGGTTGGGAACCTCCCTTTAGTCCCGGGTTTCTAACCAGGAGTAGCAATCCGGGACTAAAGATGCCCATCTTTAGTCCCGGTTGAAATAACTGAGACTAAAGATGGATCTTTAGTCCCGGTTGGTCACACTAACCAGGACTAAAGATAGGGTATCTTTAGTCCCGGCTGTTGTTACCAACCGGGACTAAAGAGGATAGCCAGGTTTTTTTTCCTTTTTTATTTTCTCCTGAATCTGGGTGGTATGCATATCCTCTATTTATTTTCTCCCCAATATAGGTGGTATGCATATCCCAAATCGAAGTAAGATCCCAAGTCCACATTACAAATTTTAAGTTCTAAAAAATTACATCACAAATCAAATACATCACAAATCCTAAAAAAAATTACACACAAATCAAATTACATCACAAGTTTCTACAAAATTCATCACAAATACATCACAAGTTCACATCACCCACAAATCAAATTCATCACATGATGCTGCAATAAATCACAAATTCTAAAAAAAAAAAGAACAACAGAGGAGCCGGCTGGCCGCTGCCGCCTAGCCTCCACGCCGGCCGGCCAGCCACCGCCGCGCCGCCCGCCCGCCGCCGCGCCGCCCGCCCACTGCCGCGCCGCCGCGCCGCCTCCCCTCCGCGCCGGCTGGCCCCCGCGGTGCTGCCCGACGCCGCGCCGCCGCCGCGGCCCTCCGCGCCGCTGCCCGCCTCCGTGCCGCCTCCCCTCAGCATCGGCCGGCCCCCGCGCCGCCGCCGCGGCCCTCCGTGCTGCTGTGCGCTGGCTTCCCCTCCACGCCGGCCGGCCACCGCCGCCCGTCCCTCTGCGCCGCCGCGCCGGCTGCCGCCTGGCCTGCTCTCGCTCCAAGCGGTTGGCCTCTCTCGCTCCGATCCAAGCGGGCTAAGGAAGAAGAAGAACTAAGGAAGAAGGAAGAAGAAAGGATAAGGATAGGGAGTTAGAGAGAAAAAAAGAGATAGAGAAAGAGTTCGTTGTGTGGACAGGAAAAGAGGATAAGTAATAGGGATTATATAGCACGTGTTGATTTTTATTCCCGGTTAGTAACTCCAACCGATAAGAAAGTTAGATCTTTAGTCCCGGTTGGTGTCCTAGCCGCCTGACATAGTCTGACATATAGACAACCGGGACTAAAGATCATCTTTACTCCCGGATAGTGTGATCTTTAGTCCCGGTTGGTAACCCCAACCGGGAATAAAGATCATCTAGTCCTGTTACGCTTATAAACCGGGACTAAAAATCGTTTTTAGTCCCGGTTTTTAATGGAACCGAGACTATTGTGGATTTAGGTCAACTGACCAAAGATGGTTTCTCCATCAGTGACTGTAACATAGAATTAATGAACTGAGCCACTTGTGCATAGATAAGTCCAAAACCATTTGTGTTTACATTATATATGTCTATTCAACCGTTCTGATATGCATGAAAGGAACTAGAAAATAAATTAAAATAAGTTGTGCAGTGTACGACTTACACTTTTGCCCCGATTTTTAGTCCCGGTTTTTAATGGAACCGGGACTATTGTGGATTTAGGTCAACTGACCAAAGATGGTTTCTCCATCAGTGACTGTAACATGGAATTAATGAACTGAGCCACTTGTGCATAGCTAAGTCCAAAACCATTTGTGTTTACATTATATATGTCTATTCAACCGTTCTGATATGCATGAAAGGAACTAGAAAATAAATTAAAATAAGTTGTGCAGTGTACGACTTACACTTTTGCCCCGATTTTTAGTCCCGGTTTTTAATGAAACCGGGACTATTGTGGATTTAGGTCAACTGACCAAAAATGGTTTCTCTATCAGTGACTGTAACATGGAATTAATGAACTGAGCCACTTGTGCATAGATAAGTCCAAAACCATTTGTGTTTACATTATATATGTCTATTCAACCGTTCTGATATGCATGAAAGGAACTAGAAAATAAATTAAAATAAGTTGTGCAGTGTACGACTTACACTTTTGCCCCTAAAGCTGCTGATATACCAAGCATACAAAGAATATAATTCAGTTAAATAACACTAGAAAAGATAGTGCATTATTGCTTCCTAATCAGCAAACAATTCTTGCTGGTTTAGTGGGAGCTCCAAAAACCAGACCGTTCATCCCTTTTCATGCGCTTGCACAAACTAACATGAGAGACTTTCTTAGTAAAAAGATGCATGTGTACATATACAAGTCAGTGTATCTGGTGACAGATGAGCTGTTGCAACCGTTTTTTGGAACCGTTTGGCATCATCTTTTCTCTCTCTTTGTGTCTTGCTTCACATGAAAGATATCCTAGAGATATGCCTGCCCACTTTGCAACAGGCTCCAAAGCTGCTTTTGACAATAGAAAAGCCAAAAACATATGCATCCAGGCAAGAAAAAGGAGCCCTAGATGAGATCTACCATGGAACTACTATATAATACTTCAAACAAGACTAGTTGGAGTAGTGGCACCTTGGGGTTGAGTATAATCAATCAAGTCCTAATTTATCTAGACACTGGTCTATAACAGAGCAATTATTGGTCATCATCTTCCCTTAAATTAAGTGAACCGTTGGAAGCTAAAATAACTAGGGCAATCAAATATGCAGAAAATGTAGCCGTCGTCCCCTCCTTTTGCATGCTGACGTTTAACACTACAGTATATCATAACCACGCATTTCATGTCCATATATGATATGATACATGTTCTTAACAAGTATATTTATAGACTATCACTGGTACAAATCCTCTCATATGTGACGGCTTATGACATGCCTGGGTTTTGCGGACCGTCACAACGAAGTCATCTCAAACGGGCCCAAAAAGAGGCCGACAAAGATATATTCGCACAGACATGTTAGATGTGCATAAAAATCAAGCTCGTCACAGATGACACCTATCGGTGACGGCCCCCAACTTAAGGCCCGACAAATATAAGCGATGATATCTTTGTCGGGCCCTAACAGAAGCCTGTCACCGATGTCCATCATCCATGATGGGCTCCAACTTGAGGCCCGATTGAGATAACTATTAGGTTGTTACTGATATTTATTGCACAATATAAATTGCCTGATTGAGATAATGCTGGACCATATTTGGACTAGGGTTCACTCTCGCTCAGATCTAGATCGAAAACTTTTCTAAGTCCCGCCACTCTCTGGGAGCCCGCCGCCGCTGTCTAGGAGCCTGGCGCCGTCCCCGAGCCAGCATCGGCCGCCGTCGACCTCCTCCACACCGTCACCCGCCGTCCTTGGCGCCGCCGCATCGACGTCCTCCGCCGTGCCCGAGCTTGCCATCCTCCACCGACCTCCTCCGCACTGTCCCCAAGCCGGCCGTCGTCCTCCACCGACCTCCTCCACACCATCCCTCGCCATCCCCAAGCCCATCGCCACATCGGCCGCTGTCACCGAGCATGCCCGCCACCGACCACCTTTCTCGAGCACGCCCGCTGCCTCGACTTCCTCCTTCGTCGGTTAGAAATTTTTTCCAATTTACAACTCAGTTTTGCAGGTTTTGATGCTGAGCACTTGAAGATGTTATTGTGAAATATGTGAATAATGGATGTGTATATGAATGGATGTGTGAAATATGTGAATGGAATATATGTATGTGAATGATTGTATATGAATGGGGATGCTGGGATATTGGGAAATATATTTGTTTGTCATTTTGTAGCAGGCATGGCTAGCAAAGGCCTAATACTAACCAAAAAGGCCTAATACTAACCAAAAAACGTAATTTATCTTTTTTTTGGGGGGGGGGGATACTCATTGGTGACAGGCTTTAACTTAAGCCCGTCACGGATGAAAGCCTGATTGAGTTGAGTCATCTGTGACGGGCTTTAGTTTGGGCCTGTTTGAGATTGTGGTCATCAGTGACAGGCATTAATTGAGACCCGATTGACCTAAGGTCATCTGTGACGGCCCTTGTTTGACTGGTCGTCTGGGTTAAAGCTATCAGTGATGAGCTTTAGTCGAGGCCCGATTGAGATAACTACATCCGTGACGATCATATGCCCGATAGAGATAACTTCTCACTTCAGTGACCTTTACGCCGTGACGGGCGCCATACCCGACACAGATGGGGGTTGCCGCCCAATTGAGATGTGGGTGACCGTTGTAGTTTATGTCCAGTATTCAGTTATGACTATATACACACACACACAAAATCTAACCAAGATATGACTATTGTTCAACAAGAATGTTGCTTTAGTGGCAAAAGGAAAATTAAGTTCAGTTATGAATAATCCTACAAGTAGACAATGACTATCGTGCCTCATTTTTTCCATGGATGATCCATGTGCTTTAGATGGTGTTTTTTTCTCCTGAAGATGAAGATTAAGTTTTTTTACGCAAAACGAGGTGATATTAAAGTATGATTAATTGAGTTTTAATAATTATAAACTTGAAAAATAGATTAATATAATATTTTAAAGCAACTTTCATATAGAAAGTTTTCGCACGAAACGCACCGTTTAGCAGTTTCAAAAGTGTGCCACGAGTATTCAAAATTTTATCTAACTTTTGTTGGAGAAAAGAACAGGGTTAGTACTAGGGAGATCAGTATGGATACAATCCGAGTAGTCCTTATAGTTTCCATGTAGAACTCTGCTTGTCATTCCTTATCTGGAACTCCTTCTTTATACGAGGTATGATTCTGTATAAGACTTGGTATATGGTGGGCCCTACTTAGCTTAGTCGATTACTATTGGCTATGTGTTATCCATAACCATAACAAGGTGTTGCTTGAGGCATTGGGAGGGTTTTGTCAGTGATAGATCGGAGTCGATTTGGGAGAAGTAGACATTTAGGAAAAGATATTGCGAGATACTAAAGGCTAGAGAACAATGCGCATGGTGATGAAGAATCCATATGGTATACAAGAGGCATTGTGTCCGTATGGAAAGAGGAGTCGAATTTCGAAGAGTCCGAATTCAGGAAGATTGATAGAGATAAGGAAAGAGATGTGTTGGATACTTGCAAGAGAAGGTTTCCCACATGGTTGGGAGTCCTAATTTGTGTTTGATTTGTGGGCTTTGCACAGCCTACTCGTGTATAAATAGAGAGGGAGGGTGTGGCCTCCCACGATTTTGTGATAGTTGAGTTGAGAGAAAAGTTAGGGTTTAGAGTTTAGTCAAGATTTTGATGAGAAGTGTTGTTGGTGCACTTTATAAATACTGGTTGATGCAATAACATCAAGAAGTTAAATCTATATCTTCGACATCTATCGGTGTTTTCTAGGTCCCGACGGCCTGTCCGATAGCAAGGTGGTGGGTGTGCGACGGTCTAAACCGCAGGTGTTTCGGCGGTCTGACCAGCTAGACAACGACGATCTGACCGACGGCAGGAGGGCTGTTTGACCGACGGCTTCAGGATTTCGTCGTCTACTCCATTTGACGTAAATATTTTATTCTGTAAAAGATTTTGGGTTTTTTTTTCCCTACCATACACCCTCCTCTGTACGTAGGTTTTTTTGGTGTTGTTCAATCCTAAAATAGAGACATACCAGCTAACATATAACCAGGACGATATGACAAATCTTGGAATACCTTATATTTGGTCCGAGCTTAATTTATTTTGTAAAAAGTCTGTAATGATTATATAAATTTATTTATGCCACCGTAGCAATTAATTTACTACTCCGTGTAAGCTCAGTATATATAGAACAGTCATTAGCATGACGAGACTTTGAGCTCCTTCAGAACGCTAGATTTTTATTGGAATTTAAATAAAATAACAGCTCCACAGGAGAGCTAGAAGAAAAAAATACAGTATCATTTGGAGAGGAGGCACAAGAAGAGGGAGCCTACAGGTTCTATTCTTTATAGATGACTATATATAAAATGCCGGCCTGTGCCTCATAATGGAAAAAAAAAACTGAAATTATGATAAACAGATGTTATAACTAGCTATGAAAAGTTGTGTCTTATGACTAGTGTGGTGTATAGGACTTGAACTCAGACCTCATGTATAAGCCCTTGTAGTATTTTAACCTTCACATCTCTGAAATTTTGAATGCTAATTTGGGCCTCTCTAAATGATCATAAATGAAAATGTCATTAATTACAAAAGTTATAGATCTGATTGATCGAGCACTATAACTGATGTAGAGCACATTTTTATTTGTTGAGAGACCATTTGAAACATAGAATTAAGATTTTGTAACAATAGATATGAGATGTGACGAATGTTTGGGCCTAAAAGTAATCTCAAATAAAAAATTGCCAACTACAAATACCAAGATCTACAATATTGTCTCATTATCTACTTATATGGAAAATTTAGATATAGATATGTATTTTTTAAAAAAATTAATTTGTGAAAATCGATTTTCACACACACCATCTTAAGCCACACGCCTGTGAAAATGAGGTTATAAATGGCTTAAGCCACCCGTACAATGGACCTTCATAGAGGACTCCCTTTATATTTTCACAAGTTGGTTTTCTTTTGGCCTGTCTATAAAAATAAAGAAGGGCGTATACGAAAATTGTTTTGTCGTAGCAATTTGGACATAATTAACATAAATCAGCACTCCAAATCACACAATCTGGATGTATTGCAAAAACGTACCCTACTGGACAAACAGGAAGCAGTGTATGATATTGGTTCTACGCTGCAGCACACGATTAATTAATCTGCATGTATTCGGGAGCAATATATAAAAATAAATATAATTGATGATACATATGTTGGCCCTGTTTGGATAACCAGCCAAGAGTTATTTTGAGAGCTGTTTTTTACACAAGGAAATAGCCTTCCAATAAAATAGCTCTAAGTTGTTTGGATCTAAGAGTTATTTTGAAAGCTATTTAGCCTTTAGTGTACCTTCCCATGGAGAGATAGAGAGAAAAGACACTTTTCAGTGGGTCCCACCTAAAATAACCCCAATTAACATTCCTTCAGTGAGATAATTTTTTTGGGTGGGTAATTTTCAAATAGCCCTCAAATAACTTACCTTTTTAGATATTTTTGGGCTATTTAAGATAAGAGAGAGGGCTGAAAAATATCCCTCGACGGCATGCCACGACACCATCGATCGATCAGACCAAAGCGCAACCACGTATGAACGAGGCGGCCGGGTGACGTACCTTCTCCCAATTGATCCCTCCATTTTTCTCACCTTCCTCTACCGGCGGATGAAACCGGAATATCATCACGATTAGGCCGGCCAGGTTCATCAGGATACAGATCGACTTTGAGTAAACAGGAGAAGTGATGATTTACAACAACCTATATTACTCTATGTACGTTGGATTAGGGCATGGGGTATATATATATATATGCAGCGGCTGCAATCGGAGAGAAAAGTCGTGTCGTACCAAGCGCGTGCAAGACACACACCGACGACATCAAAACACCACTTCTAGATGACAAATTAGGAAAGCACCTTCAAATTTGACAGATTACATAAACAAATCACTTATATAGAGATAAATTCAACTATACTTCTATATAATATGTAAAAATTAAAAAAAAGTATTATTATGTAGTAATAAGTTATCTAAACAATGCTGACCTAAAAAAACAACTTTGCAAAATCCTAGTGTGTAATTCTTAAGTCCACACAAGTCTGCCTGCGCCATATATGGCAAAAAAAAAAATCAAAGATGGTAGGGTGATAAGAATAGGGACTATGGCGATTCTTCCTCTCTATGTCATCGTACCCTAGTAGTACACACATTTTGTCTAATCGTCCTTATTATCTCTAAACATATGGTTGTCGAAGATATACTTTTTTAAGGAAAAACAATATGAGACTGCGCCAACTCTTTACACTATACAGTGTGAGGCAAAATGTCACGTAAACACTTTGCTCTTGCCATTGCCCATGTCCACGCCTCTTCCTCAATTTTGGCAAAAAGGATTGACGACAAGGCCTCGTTATGCTCGAAGATTCGTTGGTTCCTCTCCTTTCAGATCTCCAAACGACAAGGAGGATGAGAGTGTGTAGTCCATTTTTTAGAACTCCTGCCGTATTTGCTAGAGCTTCCCACCAATCTTTCACAGTCTGGGTCGCCTCCCATTGTCCATGGTTAAGCTATTGGTAAGCCACCTAGACAGCTACCATGCTCCTTTTGCGAGCCAATCGTACGTCCAAACCATGTTTTAGATGACTAGCCATGCATGGAATTTGCATTTCCCCGGCACCAAACTTTCTAAATGAGCGAGTCAAAAATCATGTTTGGTGCACCAAGGCACTATGCCTGGTAAGCTGACGACGCCGAGTATTGGCCATGGGTTGTGAACTTTCAGATAATTTAATCAGGCTCCTCCTTTTAGTTGGATGTCCCACACATCATTCTATAAGGCGATTAACTGACCAATAAAGGTCTAAGTTGTCGATCCAAGCATTATTTTAAATTTCCTGATGTAAGGACTTTTCTTTCTTCTTCGAGATTGTGTAGACCAATAGCATGAGGTCTTTTGGCCTGCGCCTATCTATCCAAGCGAAATCCAAAAAACGCATAGTGTTTCCGTCATCGATGATTATTTTTGTTGACGCGGTAAAGAGGAGCTTGTCAATTTTATCACACGGCGTTTCCATTCCCACGTACGGCTTGCCTGGGTCCTTCCATTCGTGCATTCGTGCATGTAGTACACTACAATGGCGTGTTCTGGCAGTGGGCCTCTGCCACCTCAACATGACCCACCCTGTCGTGTACTCCATGAGCAATGCAAAACAATAGAAAAAACAACCGGTGGATTGATGGGATATGAGCAACCGTGTTATAGCTGGAAACCGTGCATGACGTGGGTCTGCCTCATGGTCATATCTAGGCTGCAATGTTTATATAGGACAGGACCAACCGTTCTGGTCCACTATAAAAATCGATTTTTCTCGAAACTTAGGTTTTATTTTTTCAGGTGGACTTAAATACATTTTTCTTATAAAGGAGGCTTTATAAATGTATCCCACATATAAAAATCTCTACTATTATAAAAATTATTAAAGATGTTTTTACCAATAAATTTTGTACGTTATCTATGCGTATAGTAGATCGATTCTGATTCATGTGTCTCTTTTTAACCGTCTCTCATGAACTATTATGCCAGGCCGTGGCCGAGATTTTTTTTATGTTTCCTATTCGGTCCACGTGACTCACACACAATGGCCAAATCTGATAGTAAATCATGTCATGCACATCTCTATCTCTATCTCTATCTCTACTATTATAAAAATTGAAGATACTTTTACTGATACTTTGGTACGTTATCCGTCTATGAGTTTTAAGTTCGTTCGCTTTTGAAAATACATATCCGTATTTGAGTCGTTTTTTAAGTTTGTTCACTTTGGGAAATACAAAATGAGTCGTATAAGAAATCTCTTTAAAAAAAATTCGCATGCTAACTTTAGACGATCGGACTCCTAACTGCAGCTCATGATTAGATTTTCTAAAAAAAATATATCCAAGTGAATTACTTGAGACGATAGAACTCCTAAGTGCAGCTCATGATTTTCTAATATATATATATCCAAGCGAATTCCCACGGTGAATTTCACCTTAACTAAACTGCATAAGAATAATAAGATTAAAATAACCTTTACCCATTGCAACGCACGTGCATTTTTTCTAGTTAATTTATATATGCGGGATCTAAAGAAATCCGTCAATGAAAAATACCCTTTTTCATAGGTGGACTGCTTTAGACCCCGTATGCAAAAATCGGTTTTTATGGTCGGGGTCTAAAGATGCCCACCTACAAAGCGCGGGGAGCTATTAAATCTAGCACCACTAGCCACCTGAGGCATACTCCATCTCCCTCAAATACTCCCTTCCTCAAACCATCTCTTAGGCTTAGATCTCCATCCCTCTCCCTCCAACCTCCAGACCTCTCATCGGCGGCAGCCAAGGCATGCATGGCGTTTTAGCGGCAATGGGCCTCTATTCCTCCGCTCCATCCGGTGGCCATAGGCGTGATTGGTGGCGGCAGGTTGGAACGGATGGGAGATCACTAGTGGAATCCGGTGGGCTTGGGATGCAACAACAACAGCTACTGCACACAACGGCGAAATCGGTGGCGACCCTTCCTGTGACGATGGATGTGACCGAGCTCGGGGTGTGGCGTTCCACTGTCGACGGGCTTGGGAGAGGCAGATCCTCTACCGGCCGACTCAAGAGAAGGGGATCCGCCTGCAGCAAGGTCAGGAGAGGCGGATCCACCATCGGCAGATTCGAAAGCTACGGACCTTGGCTATAGTGAAGGGATCAGTGACGCGCGTAGGTATGCCATACCGATATGCGACGTATATCGAAGGGTAAAGGGTATACCTAACCCGTAACCCTGACAACATTGTTATG
Source organism: Oryza glaberrima (assembly GCF_000147395.1). Classification (NCBI taxonomy): domain Eukaryota; kingdom Viridiplantae; phylum Streptophyta; class Magnoliopsida; order Poales; family Poaceae; genus Oryza; species Oryza glaberrima. Next base: position 446,030 of record NC_068334.1, on the reverse strand, counting down.
TTGGACCACGGCATTAGTGACGTTTATACCGCATTAAAGATCCATTTATAAAATAATTTCTTTGTAGGATATATTTGTAGAATACATTTTTTAAAAGGACTAAAAGATGAAAAATAAGTCATAATAGGGTAGTGAGCGTGCAACGCATGATCGATGAGACGCCTCCATCTGCACGTCATGTGTGGCATGCACAAGGTAGGAATTAATTAATAGGATAGGATAATGGGCCACACCACATGTACGGAAGGATCGATCAGCACGTGCATTCCCTCCCACTCTCAAATCTCAGCAGCTAGGGTAGTCCTATCATGTCGTATCTAGGAGTATGTCACACGTGGAAAATGCACCCCCAACGAAAACCAGATAATTATGAATAATCACATCGATCAGGGCTTACCGATCAGTACGGATAGTAAACTTAACTAGAAAATCATGCTAACTTTTAACCAGTAATATTATTAAGTGCTACTCTTATTTTAACATGTATAAATATTGTTTTATACTCCTTCCGTCCCAAAATATAAGAAATTTTAAAGGGATGTGACACATCCTAATACTACGAATCTCGACAGAAAGCATTTCTAGATTCGTAGTATCACATCCCTCTAAAATCGTTATATTATGGGATGGATGGCGTATAGTACTTCTATATGTGTGGTTTTTTTCCGCTTCGTCACATTATTAAGGCATATTATTCGGTCCATGTTTTTCTTTTCAAAATACTTTCCTCTACTGCATTGCCGGGTCAACTTGTTTTATATTCCCTGCATCCAAAAGTCTAACAATTATTTCTTTTGTCATGAAGAGGAAGGAAAAATTAACTCACCTGCATGTAACAAAGACCAAGGACATACAACAAATGAGTGTTAAGATGGCTGCGTGGATTCCGGTCAATAATTTAATTTAGCATTTAAGGCTACAAATACAAATATAACTAACTCATTTGGAAAATTTAAAAAATGAAATAATTTTTAAATTTTTGGATGGAGGGAGTACTACTTGTTATGTTTATTTTCACAAGATCGGGTAGATAATCTATAGTAATAATTCCATGAACAATATATTTTACCTGAATTTCACCAATGACATAAAATTGTATCATTTCTAGTTTGGAATTAGTTAATATATTGGATTAAAACAAACCGAGTGGTAGGAATAGGCCAAGAATTTCTATGGTCCTTGATGATAACATGAGTCTAGGCACTGTTCTTTTCACCTTTTTTTAAAAAAAAAATTGTCACTTATTATTTGCGACATGCTTTTACAAACACAAATTCTAGAAAACAGTTCTTCTATTGTATTGTTCGAACCACTTGCTCTAGGTTATTTGTAAATTTTATTTCTCAAATTGTTTCCTCATTCCACTTATATATAGAGTTGGTTATTTCATTTTTAACTTGAAAGGACCTTGAGTAAATGCGGAAGCTAAACTTTTAGGATATTTCGAAATATTTTTGGATATTTCGGAATATTTTTGGATATTCCGAAAATCTCAGCTTTTTAACAAGCTAGAAAGGCAAACAAAAGGGGATAAAGGCACAAGTAGATAATGGGTTTGCACAAACAGCGACTAACCTACTAGCGGCACCAAAAAGCAAAGTTAGAGGAGTAAGAGAGAGATATCACCGGGTTGTTTGCAAGTTGATGTGTTACCGAAGTTCAAATCCTTGAGGGGATTCTACTCTCCGTTGAGGAGCTCACAATGAGCCGGGTTTTTTCCAACCCTATCCTCGTGAGGTTGCACAAATGCACTCCTCCTTCCACTAAGGGTATTTCTTCCCTTTCGGAGGTGAGATCCGACCTTCACAAACTCCCTCGGCACACCACAAACAAATTGGTGTCTCGAGGTTGACTCCTAACCGTCTAGATGTCCTCAACCACCAAGAGTAACAAATGCCACAAAGATTTCTTGGGGATGAATCGAGTGCTCAACAAATCTTCACGAAGTAACCAACAAACACTCAAACAAACTCAAATCAACCACTCTCACACACACACGAAATCCGAGATGGAAGATCGGTGGAGAGGAAGAAGTGAGAAGGCAAGGCTCAAAGTGAATCTCAAATCAACACAAGCCAAGGGCAAATGATCAGCAATAGAGCTAGCAACCTTGGTTTAGAGGGCGAGGGGGCTATTTATAGCCACAGCCTCATATCTGCCCGTTAGAGACAAAGATTCCATTTTTCTGAAATTCCGAAAACTATTTTCAGACATATCCGGAAATCAACAGAGGGCAATTTCATTTGACCAGAAATTTTCGGATATTCCGAAAAGTTGCTGCAGTACTTTCTGAATTTCTGAAAACTGCATATTTCAGCACAAACTCAGTAAAAAAAGAATTTTAGAAATTCTGAAAATATTTTGGAAAAATCCGAAAATTTCCAGAAGACATTTTAACTTCACTGCCAGTTTCGGAAATTCCGAAAATGAATTTCGGACAAGTACAAAAATTTACAGAACCGATTTTGGCATGTTCGGAAATTCCGAAAATCAATTTCGGACAACTCCGAAAATTTCCAGAAGCAAAATTCTCCTTTCAGAAAATTCGAAAACTCATTTCAGACAACTCCCGAAAAATTCCAAAACAGAGGAAATAAGGAGAAACACTCTGAAAAAATTGATTTTTGAGCACCAAACTCATCCCTAGACATCAAGGTAACATCCCCCTTAATAGTACGGCTTTCCTACCAACTGAAGAGCAAATTAGAAAAGTTGTACCAATATGAATACCTTCACGCCATCTTCTTTCTTTGCTTTTATCGATGCTAATAAGGTTAATCCGTAGCAACTTATGACTTCTTATGGCCTTGATCGGTCTATTGGTGTTCGGCTAAGCACCTGATCCTTCACCACCGCGTCGGGTCCTTCGGCGCCAAGCCTTCACTTGTCCTTCTCCCATGCATGGTCCATCACGTAGCAAGTCTTACCAACCCTTCACCGCCTCTAGCCATCTTTTGTCACTTGTAGCCTTTGAAACCTCGTTGTATTGCATATTTTTCTTCATCATCTTCGTTGGTTCTTCATCGGACTAATCCCTTGCTTATACATTCAATAAGCGCATTAGTCTCTTAATCGTTTGTCATCAATTAACCAAAACCCACTAGGGGCATAGATGCTCTTTCATAACTAACCAACGTGATAGATAGGAGTATTAGTTTATCTTGTTAATGAAGTAAATAATTTGTCTCAATAATATGTAAAAATCCATTTTAACCCAGACCTTAATTGATCAGCATGGTGGCATTTTTAAGCAATTACTAGTTTTTTTTAAATACCATTTATTCGGTTGAGCGTAGGCTAAGAAATATTCATGGGGTTAATACGTAAAAATGCCGGAGCATATGGGGTAGTCACAGGACCTTCCGAGTGCTTGCTCATGCTTTCGCATGGTGCTTCTTTTGTTCCCACTACTGGAGAATGCCTCTTCTCTCCCGGTTCGCAACCCCCTTATCCTGGGTTGTAAACCGGGAGAAGGAATCTAGGACTAAAGATGGTGATCTTTACTCCCAGTTTAAATATTTAGGAGTAAAGATACATCTCTACTCTCGGTTGGTAACACCAACCGGGACTAAAAATTGCTATCTTTAGTCCTGGTTGGTAAGAGATATTTTTTTCTTTTTCTTTAATCTACTTGTGAATCATTGTTTTCAGCTATTTGCACTTGTTTTTCAACCAAACTCATCCACGGATCATCCCCCGACATGCCAAATAATCCACAATTGCAAATCATTCACAACAACAAAATCATCATCCACAACAACATATATAGTCAATAAAAAATCGTTCACAAATTAAGAGAGAAAAAGGAAAAAAATAAAAACAGCCAGCTTGCTCCTGGCCAGCCCTCCCCGTGCGCCTGGCTGCCTGCTGCCCCGCGACCGCTGCGCCCCTCCGCGTCGGCCGCCGCCCGTCGCCGAGCGAGAGCCCTTCCGCCCGCCGTGCGCCCCTCCGCGCCGCCGCCTGCCATCGAGAGCCCCTCCGCCGCGCCCTTCCGCGCCGCCCGCGTCGCCTCCCTCAGCCACCGCAACCCGCCCGGCTCGATCGCCTATGCCACAAGGAAAGGAAGAGGATAAGGATAAGAAAATAGAGAGGAAAGGAAGAGGATAAGAAAAGAGACGAGGAGGACAATAGAAGAGGTGGTTGCTAGATGATAAGTGCGAGGGATTATATAGTATGCGCGGATTTTTATTCCCGGTTGGTGTTTCCAACCAGGAATAAAAAGAGTAGAAGGGCGAACACTTTTTCAATCGGGACTAAAAATGATCTTTAGTCCCGGTTGGTGTTCATAAAAAGGCTGTGGGCTTTTCAACCGGGGCTAAAGATGATCTTTAGTCTCGGTTTTTTTGGAGCCGAGGCTATTGTGGTTTTCGGCCGATCCAGCAAAGATCAGTTCTTCAGTAGTGTCCAGCTATTAATCTTTCTCTCTATATATTTTTTCTTGTAAATATTCTAGAATTATTTTAAAAGTTTGGTGTGACACGTGGATTAATAGGTTAACCAGAAATCGATCAACTTAACTTTAGTAGATCTAGGATAAGATATGACATCATAAATCTATCATAGAACAACGATTCTAGATAAGAGTATCCATAATCATTTTTCTAAGATAGGTCACATTCTATCCTAGGTTGATTTTTTTTTTTTTACGGAGGAAGTATATAAAAGTTCAGACTTTCTATATAACTTTTGAAAAAAGAAGAAAAATCAGTTGTTTTATTCTCAGACGCAGAAAATTCGTACACGATAAGATTTATGCTAGGTTAGAGAAAAAAAAAACACCCATACAAAAAGGACTTGAAACCACAACTTATGGATTGCACACGTGTCCCTCTCTCCAACTAGTTTATATAGTTGTATTTACATACTACTTATATTCTAAATTATACGGCAATTACATACTAAGTTAAATCATAATATAGTTATATTTTGAAGATTTTTAGAGGGATTTTCTGTCGAATATTAGATAGATACTACTATAAAAGTTACTACTCTCCATTTCGAAAATCCCTTTGTTCTAATGTATCCTTCTTCCGTCCCTCAATAAAACAACTCACAGAGTTGAAAGGCTCATTTAAGATGCACGAATGTAAAACCAAAAAACACGGAATTTACACACATAAAACAGAGGATTAAACGAAACAGAGGATTAAAAATCTGAGGGAAAATATCAGATATGGTGTTTGGAACATATGAATGAGGTAAATACATGATTCTTGCTAACTATGCACATATATTTTCTTGTTCTTAAATTGTGTCTAAACTACATTTATTTACATGTGTATACATTGATTTGTCTTGAACGTCTCAAAGACAAAAAAAAAAATAAAAGAGTTCCTCGGTGCTATGGATTTCCTATTAAATCAATGGCATAGGAAGATTTTTCTTTATCTTTCCTAGGGTTAATTGAATCCATGCCCATATAAATTTACCCGTTTTGATAAATAATATCAATATTCACTTATTTGGAGTCATACAACTACAACGTAATTTAAGATATGCCACTATCTATCTTCCCTTTAGTGCAGTTATAATATTTTTCCTTGGCCTCCTCTCTCTTTCTTTTTCATCCAAAGCAAATTCGATCTGCACCGAGACGGTGGCCATGAATGACTAAGCAAAGATGTGATATGTGGCCCATGAGAACTATTTGCACATGTCTTGTATCACCTTAGTAGTTTAGTAAGGATGGAACCAACTTATAAAGCCTTGTCCCTACAACCATATCATTTATGGGTTAACACTTTCACATGAAACGAGGACATAAATATAAGTGGGATGGTATGTGCGTAAGTGGGCCCAACGAACTATGTTGTGTGGTTCCTGAAGACAGGTAACTGCGCCCACCGCCATCGTTGGATAGGCCAAGCCAAGGCCTCGCTGGTCCCACCCGACGCCGCTACTACCAGATCCGCCCAGCCCACGCCTCGCCATCAAGTCGCCACCAGTGGAAAAGTAAAATGAAAGATGTGAAGGAGAAATGGATGAAGGAAGAAGACAAGGACAATTTAGTTCAAAAAGTTTTATAACTACATCAAAGAGGTAAGTAGTGGCGCGTATATATATATATATATATATATATATATATATATATATATATATATATATATATATATACACACATGTTGCGATGGCATGGCTCCAAACAGATAAATAGTAATTGTAGTTTTTAAAACTAGTAAATTTACAATGTCATGGATCCAATTAACCCTTTTTCGTATGCCCTATTCCTTCATTCAAATGAGTGAATAGTGACAAATCCTATGGGAATTGAAATCCTTCGGTTTTCATTAAAAACCCTTCAATCCAAAGGAGCCACAAACCTTTATCCCAAAGTAAATTAATTTTTACCTTGTTATCTATCCTCAATCTGCAAATTGAGAAATTTTATCCATTCGTTAACCTTACCAACTCATCCACCAATATTCCTCTTTAGGTTTATATGAGCTGTTTTTGTAAAATCAAAGTGTTTTTGATTATTATTCTGTGATGAACAATTGGCATTTGAGATAATTGGTTTTGATATTTGGAGATTATTGGCGAAGCGCGGTCAGACCGGCCAACCCACGGTCTGACCGGCCGACTCTGTGTCGGTTTTGGTTTCGGTTTGTTTGTTTGGCTATCCGTGATTGTTTCATGTTTATGCCTTCTAAATGGAAACTATGCGTATATAATACTGTTGTTTGCTAACATTTTGAGTCAAGTTGGAGATAGCTTGGTCTCGGAATATGGTTTCTTTGTTTGATTCATGTGTAGATGACTTGATGCCTTGGGAGAGTATTGCCGGTGATGGATCGGAAATCGGGTTAGAGATAAGACGATGTCCGTGACGATTAGATATCATGCGGGATACTTAGGCTAGAGTTCAATGCACGTGGTTGGTGAAGATTTCATATGGCATACGATGGAGGTATTGTGTGCGTACGGGATGCAGAGTCGAATTTGGAAGGAGTCCAAATATGGTATGATTGGAGTTTGTAAAGTTTGTTTCTTGTACGAGAAGGTTTCCTAGGTGGATTAGGACTTCTAGTATGAGTTTGGTTCATGGCTTTAGGCTGCTTACCTCATGTATAAATAGAGAGGGAGCGTGAGGCTTTCTGGTATCGCTTTTGAGAATAATTGAGTTGAGAGTTTAGTTAGGGTTTCGAGTTTAGTCGAGATTTTCGTTAGGAGTGCTGTTGTTGCACTTTGTAAACACAGAGAGAAGCAATAAGGCTGTCATCTACTTTAAGAGTTCTTCGATTTGTGTTTTCTCGGGTTCGGCGGTTTAATCGGCGACACACCGGCGGCATTGCGGCGGTCAGACCGGTGGCGTACCTGCGGTCAGACCGGCGATGGCATTAGGCGACTACAGGAGACAGGAGTTGATCTCGGCGGTTCGACCGGTATTACTACGTCGGTCAGACCGACGATCTTCAGGCGGTCAGACCGGCGCAACACTTTCGGTCAGACCGCGATCCGTCGAATTTGAGGGTAACTTTTAATTCCGCAAAAATTTTAGGTTTTTGGGTATACCAACCATTCACTCCCCCTCTGATTGGCTTAGTTCTTGTGTTACGATCCTACAGTTTTTTTAAAGGCATTTAAGCTTAATTTATAGGGAGAATTCTTATTTGTCATTCCCTGTATATTAATCATGTTTCTCCTTTGCTCCCTCTGCTTTCTCATTTACTTAATTTTATTTCTTATTTGTCATTATTCTTGCATTTTTGTTTTTTGGAACACAGTACACGTGCAGGAGCTCATAGACATGCACATACACTCATGGCTATAAACACACGTACACCCCATCTATATGATCAACTCCGAAGGCTATTTCTTTTTAGAAAATACCTATTTTACTCCCAAGTAATTAATGGGAGGTTAACAATAAGTCCTGATGTAGACATGAGGAAAATGTTCCCTGTGATTTACTGCCACATTATTTATGTGATACAAAAGCATAATCATAACCAAGCAATTTGGAATAAGAATCTAATAACATCAAATTTAAACCGCAAACAATTCCTAAAAGGCTATTAATTGTCAGTCAAATAAAAAAAATAGCTTATACATTTTAATGTAAGGTCTAAGGAGTATACTTTCTAGGGTACGTGGAGCACCTGCTCAGCTATTGTGGTTGACTGGTTTTGTCAACCGTATCTAGCCAGTCTCCGCTATTAGTGACAGCTCAATAAACTACTAAGATCTTTAAAAAAAATGAAAATTTCATAAATTTTGTTTGAATATATTTTACTATGAGCGTCATGACCAAGGGATCCCACTTGACTAGTATTTTGCTTAAAACCAGAATGAATGCGTCGAGACTGCGTGGCCGGTTGTGGGCCATCGCGGGCCTTGAGGGGAGGTCTACGTGTCCATAATTCATCTAAGAATCAATTATAAGGGCATGTACAACGGTGTTTATTAGTGGTCTCTCTATTGCCATGCAAATAAATTTGGTGACATGGAGGAAAGAGAAAGGAGTATGGTTGTTATGTATGACAACGGATCAGAGTCGACTCTTAGCATTTACTAGAGCAAATTTTGTTGCATGGTGGTGAAAGAAAGAAAATAAAAGTAAGAAAAAGTATTTTGATACATTAATGATTAGAGACCATATTGTCTCTAACTGTTGTAGGATGCTAGTCTCTAAATAACGTAGAGCTTATATCCGACTCTACCTTTGTACATGGCCTAAGGAAAGGCTGAACATCTGAGACTCTGTTATGATCAATCGTTTTAGGTTAAAGACGTGGCAGCCTTGAATCTGCTTGGAGGCAGCAGTATGTCCCATGTGTTGCCACATGAGACCAACTATAGCTGGCCACCCGTAAACCAGGTTGTGACACTATCTTAGAATAGTGATCATGGCACAGGGCTGCTCAGGAAATGCCAATGCCAGGTATGCCTTGACTATACTGAGTTGAGGGGTGAAGCTAGGTCATCCCTTCTTAGGACGCATCACCTATTAAGATTAGAAATTCCCCAATAAAATTATCACCTATTAAGATTAGAAATTCCCCAATAAAGTCGCTAGTGCCAGGTAAATTCATATTAGCTAAAGTGAAAAGGAAGAAAATAGTAGAGCTGATCGATGTACATCTCGGGTAATACGAACAAACGACTTCCAATAGAGCGTCGATCTATCCAAAATTAGATAGAACGGAAATAGGCTTGTAAGCAATCATCGAGGCAGTATGGGGATTAGCAAGCAAAAAGGGAATTTGTAGTCACTTTTTTCCGTCACATAAAAAAAGGCTTTACGCGAGAGCAATAGAAGTTGGGATGCATCTATCTCTTCTGAGCAACCTCATTTGGATTCTTAAGACCACCCTTGCAGTGGGATACCGTCTGTTTTGGGTATTTTATTATATTATTTCCTTTGAAGGATATTTAGGGCACGTTTGAATCGTAGGGTTGAAAAAATGGTGGATAGGAAAAACACAGGATTCTGATAGGAATTGAAGTATAAAACAGAGGATTGCAAAACACAGGAAAAACACAGGAATGGTCGTTTGATTGGAACGCAGGAAAATCACAGGAATCGGATGAGAGAGATAGACTCAAAGGAAATTTTCAAGAGGTTGGAGCTCTTGCTATATTTCCTCCAAAATCCACATGCAATGTGCCATTCCATAGGAATTTCATGTGATTTGGAAAGCTTCAATCCTTTGAATCAAATGGCCAAATAGGAAAATTTCCTATAGGATTTGAATCCTATGAAAATCCTACATAAATCCTTTGATTTGGAGGAAAAACATAGGAATTTTAGAGGATTTCAATCCTATAGGAAAATTTCCTATGAAGCCCTTTGAAACAAAGGATTGAATCATATCCAATCCTTTGAAATTCCTATGGAATGGATAATCCTATAGAGATTTTGGAGGAAATTTAGCAAGTGCTTCAACCTCTTGCTAACTTTACTTTGAGTCTATCTCTCTCACCCAATTCCTGTGTTTTTCCTGTGGTTCAATCAAACGGTCATTCTTGTGTTTTTCCTGCATTTTGTAATCCTCTGTTTTACACTTACGTTCCTATCTAAATTCTACGTTTTTTCTATTTCTACATTTTTTCAATCCTGCGATTCAAAGGGCTCTAGTATCGTTCGGGCTGAATATTTGACTCTTCCATGTTGTGTCTCAGGAACCTTTTCAATATGGTCCGGATTGCTAGCTCCCATTCACAGGTCTGCTACAGATGATATACGAGGAATATTTTTATGGCGGTTCTTCCTTCTAATTATAGGCATACCTATAAATCTTAGTGACACTCAGGAATAAAGGGACAGATCGTTCACTCTAGATGTCTCACCGCGAGAACCCCCCCTAACCTAGGAAGGGGTACATGGTTCTCTGGTGGAGAGATAACAGGTGGAGCGTATTTTGTTGGATATCATGTCACATTGAGGGGTGGTGAGCCGACAGCGGGGCCCACCCATCATATTAACTCCAGATTCCATTCCGTTGCGATATGCCATATCTAAAGTACTCCATCCATCCCATAATTGTATTGTTTGTCGCTCGTCTTATTTAAAAAATTTAAAATTATTATTTATTTTGTGTGACTTACTTTATTATCCAAAGTACTTTAAACACAACTTTTTATTTTTTATATTTATATAAATTTTTTAAATAGGACGAGTGGTCAAACAGTGCAAGAAAAACTCAAAATCTTTTACCGGTTTTCACACGTACTTGGATACGCACGTTATTGGAGAAAACCAAGAGACCATATGTGGACCCAATGTTATGTTCCACAGGATTCCTGATCTTAAAATAAATCTGCGTGGAGCTCGAGGGTGTATCTCAGGTCTGCAGTATTTGTTTTTCTCCCTACGGAGAGAGGAAAGCTAAATGGTATAAAAACCCATCAGAAGCACAGTTTAGGGGATTAATTCCAGACCTCGGCAAGAATTAGGCTAGCTAGCTCGAGAGCTACAAACTTTGTACGAACTTTTACCGGTAGTGATCTACACAGGAGTAGTGTTGTTATTCTTTAAGAGACATGATCAACCTGTATACTTGCTTCGTGTTTTTCGTTCCCGAGTACTCTCGGCACACTAAGTTCACCAAAAACCCCTGATTGATCACGAACTCGTGGCCGGTTTCTCACGTCTGCCGGAGGTCGTCCCTCCGACATTTACCCTTTTTTTCACACCTGATTGGTTATCTAAAGAATCGCTAGAGAGGATTTTGAATTTGATTAAGAAAAATATACACTCCAATTATGAGCAAACAGCTTGCGAGCTGATGACATCACTAATCGCACTACTGGAGAAACCATCTTTGCTGGGTTAGCCAAAAATTACATTAGTCCCGGTTTGAGTAGGAACTAGGACAGGGTTCAAAAGACCAGGGATACTTTTTTAACTTTAGTCCGGTTGGTGTGTTACCAACCAGGACTAAAGATCATGATTTTTAGTCCCGATTCAAAACATGGCAAGCGGTATCAGACCCCTTCACTATTTTTAATATTTTTAGCCCTAGTTATTAAACAACCGGGAATAAAAATTGGCCCCCACCTACGTGCTACCCAGCCGCCTATTCCTCTCCCCAAGCGATATAATTATCCCTATGACGCTCCTCACCTTCCTCGATCCCTTCTCCACCTTATCTCCTTTCTCCTCCTCTCCTCCATCTCCTCCTCCCCTCTTCTCCTCTAGCCCCTCCCCTCTCATCCCCCTCCTCTCCTCCCCTCCCCTCCCCTCCAGCTCCCTTCCGGGGGATGGTGGCACCTAGGCAGCATGCGACAGTGGTGGAGCGAGCTAGCCGCGCGGCAGGCAGCCGGGTGGCGGCGGCAGCGACCTCGCACGACGGCGACCTGCGGTGGCGGTGGTGTGGGGCGGCGCGAGGGCAGCAGCAGCCTCCCCTCCGCCGGATCCGAGAGGGGAGGCGGCCGGGTGGCGGCAGCGGCCCGCACGGGGGCGGCAGTGGCGCAGGGGCGATGTGAGGGGCACGAGGGCAGGGGTGGCCTCTCCTCCACCGGATCCGGGAGGGGAGGCGACTAGGCGGGGGTGCCGGAGCGAGCCGGCCGGGCTGTAGCCGACGGAAGGTAAGAGGCCGGCGGCGGCTGTGGAGTTGATTTGTATATTTTTTGTGAATTGATTTGTAAGAATGATTTTTAGATTTTTTTTTGGTTGATTTGAGGATGATTTTGTGATTGATTTGTGGATTGTCGATGGGCATGTATTGTGGATGATTGTGTATGATTTGTGGGGATTTGGATGTGACGGAGATTGTAGTCGAGGTACAAACATCATAAAAACAATGGAAATAAAAAGAAAAAAGATATATTCTTTTACCAACCGGGACGACTAAAGATCATCTTCCTTACTTCCGGTTGGTGTTACCAACCGGGACGAAAGATGAACATCTTTAGCCTAGATTTATAATCTGGGTTTGTAGTCTGGGACTAAAGAGGTTAGAAACCGTGACTAAAAACCTCTTTTCCAGAAGTGTCGATTCCGTTCCATTGATGCTAGTACCCGGTGGCCGTGTGGCGTGGTCCATGAAGAGGAATTAAGGAAGAATTGAACGACAAAAGAGGCAAGTAACGTTGTACTCTGTATTCTGAGACTTGATTGGGGGCGCCGTTGTGGATTGATATGTGACTAACTAGCTACCACCAAATTAAACGCCATATCAAAAACGCGTTACGCTTGTTCCTCTCCCTCCCGTGCCTGATAACAAGCCTAATTAATTTAATTACTAACTAATATTTGTTTGTGTTCTTTGTTTAATCAACAAAACAATATATATGCACGTACATAGATAAACAAGCGGTTGGTGCCATGTAAACCTCCATGTCATCCATAAACGATATACTCATATTCTACTAGTTTAATTAATTAATTATACCATATATGTGTAGTTGTCAACGGGGTTGTTTTCCATATGTCCATCAAAATAAACTTTTGATTATTGCACAACCGCTGGGTCTGTCGGAGACGCTCAAAAAAAGAATACATGGATATGACATCTATTAAACACACGTATAAACAACCAGTACACCACTCTTGTAGGGAACTTAATTAATAAACATTTAAAAATTATCATCTATCATATCAATTATATATGCAAAAAGTCCCAGGACCGAGGCTTACTAAACCTTAATAACAATTATCGTGATTGTTATTATGTTTAGATTTTCTATTTTTATTTTTCTGTGTTTGACACGTTATTGATGCCGGTTTTTATAATACCATGCTCGCTCTTACTCTTGGACAAGCGACAGGTGGATGAATTTATTATACTTAAGATTATATACCTAAATATCCCAATCTACCACTCAAATAATAGAAATTCCTTAAAATTATAGGTGAGTTTCAGTTTGGACTCTCCTTTTGTCAAAATTTTACTTTGGACCAGTTTAACACATACTTTTAGTTAGGGCTCCATTTACTTATGTTTCTTAGACCTCCTTTTTACTTCTGTTGTCATCAAATTAATTAATTTAGTCTCTGAGGTGCCATTGTGATCTGCACACTGGTCAAGATCCTCTTATCTCTGTTGATGTGCTCTGTCTACCTAGAGATAGCAAAGGTGTTGAGGAAAAAAGATCCAAAGTGAAAGAAAATGGTGTCCGAAAAAAAAATGTTAAAGTGGTTTAACGTGAAACTTTGATAACAAAAACAATCTATCTATAAAGTAGTGAAAACAGAAAGTTTTCACCCTCTGTCATTGGGCCACGTAATCAATTTAATTGAGACCATTGGATAAAAAAAAAAGGAGGCAATACCAACCGTTGATACATAGACAATTGTAGACTCACAGTCAACTAATCGCCTTCTGGATTGTTCGAGTTGAAGCCTCCTTGATCTCCAAACAACCTATATCGAGAGGGGAACAAATCGATTAGGAGTCAAACAAAACCAAAGAAAAGTGATAAAAAGAATTACTTGCACCTCGTCTTGCAGGTTGCAAGATCCTTCGCCATGGCAAAAAGAAAAGGATGAAAAGAAGCGAGTTAAAAAGAAGAGTAAATTACACTGGTGCTACATAAACATGAGAAACGGATGCATAAACTTGTAAAATAACCATTCTAGTGTACGAACTTGCATAGTGCGTGCAAACAAAAACCAAAATGATACGACATTGAGTAGGATGCCACACGTACGCTGATAGGGCATTAGGCTCATTATATTTGAAAATAACTCTATGTATTGGATTTATGTTTATCTTTTGTACACTTCTATTCCTACATATTTTATTTTATAGACATATTTCTATGCACAGTAAAAGTACTTTATGGATGGTTCAACAATAATGTATCAAACGTAGCATCCTAATCAATTAATATTCAAATCAGAAACATGTTTATAAAAAGAAATATGCAGGGCATGTATGCATATATGTAACATCCTAATCAGCATATAAGTTAGAAATATGTTTATTAATAGAAATATATAGGGATAGAAATATATAAAAGATAAAAGAGAAATCCAGTACATCTAGTTATTTAAAAACATAACATGTGTAATGCTCTTGCCAGTGTGCGCGCGTGTGGCATCCTAATCAGCTCCCACCTACCGTTTTCGCCTTTGTTCGCACACACTGCACAAATTTTTACACTGTAATGGAAGTTTTACATATTCATGTACTTGATTGAACCCACATCTCAAGTTTGTGTACCACTGGTGGAAATTACTCTAAAAAAAGCTCTAATATATATTCCTCTCACTACCTACGTCACCATCTTGAGATACCATAAAACCGAACTCTCCAACATCTAATCTCGACTAACAACTTACGCCACAGCCTACCGCACATCTAGGAAACAAGTGAGGCCAAACGAAATCAAACCTCCACTAGTTCCAAAATATAAGTATTTTTAGATTGTTTAACGGTTAGGATTCAGAAAAAGGGATTTCAATACTAAATGAAAATGATTGAAAGAATTTTTCAATGAAGCTAGAATAGTCAGGGTTGGAGGGTGGTTAGAGGCAGGATGGGAAAAAAAGAAATAAAAAATGGTTGATGAGACAAGTAGTAGTGTGAATTATGGTAGAAATACATATATATATTGTGAAACAAGATTTGAATTCAAGAAATATTTATTTTTGGAACATATATATTACGTGGTACTATGCAGACTCCAAATATGCTTTGTCTTGGAACATTGAATGTGCGAGGCTCTCGCAGGAGGACAGTCCAATATATCTAATTTGTCACAAAATTCAAATCTATTTTGTCTAAAAAAAATTCCAAATCTACTTAGTTATTTGATCAATTGAGTCATTCAAAACACTGTAAATTTGAAGTTACCTAAAATGGTGTGTGTTAAAAATGAAATTAAATCTAAGTTTTTCAATATTTATAATATTTAAGATAATTTTTGTTTAATATATGAATATAAGATTTCTAATAAAGTTTAGAAGTTGAGCATGCAAGGGTTAATTATCTAATAAATTTTAGAAAGCCACATTTATTTTGTAAATTGTAGCAAATTTAGCTCATCATTTCAGAATGTTGCAACTTTGTTTGTCTAACAATTTTGGATCCACCTGCCATACTTATATGAATGCTCGTACCCAAGTTGGACCCATATATATGTCATACACGGGATACAATTGTTTTTCAATAAAAATTGTTTGCTGCAGATGCAGTTTTGTGAAACACCAACCTAAAATTGTAATAAAGTGATACACCAAATAATTATAGTTTTATGAAATTCAGTCTTAATTATTTATTATCATCATCATAATATTGGTCGCCCCTCATAAATTAAGAAATGGTAGAGACGAGGTCATAGTCACGCAAATGCGCGACACCATTGGCTAGTATAATATGAATTCACACAAATTATAGAGTATAGACATATTAGGGAATAACAACCTAGCTCAAAATCTAGATCATCAGATAATTAATTAAACCAAGGTCGGTTAACAGGTATACATAGACAGACATTAATGTGTAGCTATCTTTAAACTAACATGGGTAGGCAGAATGTAAGAGATCAGATGACGACGGCACCAAATGAGTGGATGCGTTAGTTAAACACTCAAATATTTGATACACTCCAACGGAAGCGCGCGGCAGAGCGAGACCCATGAGCTACCAATGCAATGGATCAATTTGAAAGTGCAAGCTAGCTATAGCTAACTAGTAGTAGCTAGCAACAAAAAGTGAAGAGAAGAAAACGATCCAACGGTGTTATGCTGTCTCGATCGATCGATTCATCGGTTGGCAATGGAGCAAATTATCAATTTATCATATATATATATATATATATATATATATATATATATATATATATATATATATATTTATAGACACTTCTCCAACGAATAACGAGTAACAACTAAGGGAAGAAATTAGGCAAGCAGAGCACGAAATGGAGGAGAGTCGTCGTAGAGGCAGGCAGTGGTGACTAGGAAACAACCGGAAGGTGGCCCGTAGCTGCCTTGCCTTGGGAACGATCGATCCATCACGAAATATATACGCACTTACACGTACTCTCCTTTAGTCTTTTTAATCTCCTCTAATAACAAAGGCTAAGCTTGGATTATTCCATCAATATCACAATTCCTAAAGCTTCTCAGTAGAGCCGAGCACGGATGATATATTCGTCAATTTCGACCAATTCAAGTCGGCTCGAATTGGTAAGGTGTGGGAGAATTTGGGAAATTGACAGACAAAAGAGAGAATTTTGATCACTCGTCTTATTTTTCTATTAACGATTTATAAATACTTGAAAATATATTATATTATGGCATATTAATAAGTATAACCATTTAATTGTAGTTCATTATAATATAATCATTCAGAAGTAATGTACGATCAAAGTAGTACTCCTAGTTAACACCGATAGTTATTGAAAACTTGGAAACAATGTTGTCATAGACTATATATATGATCCTCTTTACCAACAAAGAGTTAGGATGAGTTCAGAGGCAACCAAGCGAATGATTAGTGCATAATTAATAAAGTATTATCTAAAAAACTTAAGAATGGATTAATATAATTTTTTAAAGCAATTTGGCTATATAATTTCTTTTTTTAAAAAAAAAAGCACACCGTTGAATAGTTTGGAAAGTGTGAGCGCGGAAAAACGAGAGAGGAAAGATTGGGAATGTTGAGAGAAGAACACAACCTTAGCATTGTCATGAATGGGAAAAGAAGTGTTGATCGACATGCCAGGTTTATGCTATGGGTCATACATTATTTGTTGTGATGATATTTTTAAGATTCATGCTTTCGTGAAGCATGATGTATTTCTAAATAGGAGGATTACATAGCAAGCATGGAATGGCTTATTTAAAATCAAATGCATGCAACTAGATTTATTTACAATGTAGTCGAAAAAGACGCAAAATTAATATCCACAATTGAACAAGATTGTATGTACCAGAGCTAAACATTCGACGTGACAAGGTGAATTTTTCTCAATTTCTCGTCTTTTTGAGAAAAATAATATATTTGCTAGTATATATTTGTAGAGCATATAACTTGTAGAAAGCGAAAGGCGAGAGCAAAAACACGGTTGAGTGTTGAGCGGTGAGTTGGGTTCCCTACCCGCTGGCTGAGCGGAGCAAACTGAAACCACGAGACGGCCCAACCGACCGACCAACCAACACTGACACAACCCACACCCCAGCCAGCAGGAAGGAAGAGAGGGTGGAGGGCACCCTGGTCATTTCAGCAAAACGCAACGTGAGGAAAGAAGTTTAAACGGGCGCTGCATCTGGTGCCGCGTGTCCCCCTCGCCAGCTGTACCCAACTCAACCCCACTTCCAATCTTAACTGAACAAAGAAGAGATGGATCGAACAGCACAACAAACCAAAGGAAAGGCCCCTTCTTGTCATCCTTCCTTCCTTTATATAGAGGCCCCTTCTTCTCCCCCTCCGCTCCCCTGACTTAATTTAGCTCCGCCTCCATTCACCCATTCACACTAGCATAGCATAGCATAGCATAGCATAGAAGATAGCACTTGTAGAGAAGAGATACTAGTACACATAGAGAAGAGGAGAGGAGATTGATCGGTGAGGGAGGATGATGGCGTCTTGTCGGAGAGGAGGGGGAGGGGATGTGGATAGGATAAAGGGGCCGTGGAGTCCGGAGGAGGACGAGGCGCTGCAGCGGCTGGTGGGGCGGCACGGGGCGCGCAACTGGTCGCTGATAAGCAAGTCCATTCCGGGGAGGTCGGGGAAGTCGTGCCGGCTGCGGTGGTGCAACCAGCTGTCGCCGCAGGTGGAGCACCGGCCCTTCACGCCCGAGGAGGACGACACCATCCTCCGCGCCCACGCCCGCTTCGGCAACAAGTGGGCCACCATCGCCAGGCTCCTCGCCGGCCGCACCGACAACGCCATCAAGAACCACTGGAACTCCACCCTCAAGCGCAAGCACCACTCTTCTCTCCTCGCCGACGACCTCCGCCCTCTCAAGCGGACAACCAGCGACGGCCACCCGACGCTCTCCTCCGCCGCCGCCCCCGGGAGCCCCTCCGGCTCCGACCTCAGCGACTCCAGCCACCATAGCCTCCCCTCCCACATGCCCTCCTCACCACCACACCTCCTCCTCCCTCAGCACGTCTACCGCCCGGTCGCGAGGGCCGGCGGGGTCGTCGTCCCTCCTCCTCCTCCCCCGCCGCCTCCGGCGACCTCGCTCTCCCTCTCTCTCTCCCTTCCCGGCCTGGATCACCCACACCCCGATCCCTCCACCCCGTCGGAGCCTGCGGTACAGTTGCAGCCGCCTCCACCGTCTCAGATGCCGCCACCAACACCATCTTGTGTACGCCAAGAGCCGCCTCAGATGCCGTTCCAGCTGCAGCCCCCACCGCCGCCGCGCCCATCGGCGCCGTTCAGCGCGGAGTTCTTGGCCATGATGCAGGAGATGATCCGGATCGAGGTCCGGAATTACATGTCCGGCTCCGCCGCCGTGGATCCCCGGTCGTCGCCCGACAACGGCGTGCGCGCCGCCAGCCGCATCATGGGCATGGCCAAGATCGAGTAATCAACCAGCAGCAGCAGCATACGGAATGATCGAGTAATCAAGCTCAGATTGATGCACTGCAAGCAAGAAAGCAGAGCAAGAAGCAGAGGCGCCGGCGCGGCAAGTGAAGAGACGACGACCATCAACGTTTGGATCCTCCTTTTCTATTCTGCTATAGTCTTCTTCTTCCCCAATAATTCCTTGTCTAGTTTTAAATTTTTTTTCTCTTCAATTTTTACTCCTCCAATCCAAGTTGAAGTTGTCACTAGTAGAGTTCTCCAGAGAGAGAAGAGATGAAGCAACAACAAGGAGCTGTGTCTGCCTGTCTGGAGGAACTAATACCAAACCAAAATAAGCAGAGTGTGTGCTGCTGTGCCACAATCAGCACCACCACCACCCACTAGCTTAGCTTAGCTAGCTAGTTCAAAGTTCTTTTTGTATATACTTATAAGAGGAAAAAGAAAAAAGAGAGCTGATCAGTGAAAATTCAGAATGCATCAGTGAAGAGAATTGCTAGCTCTTGTGTTGTCTGTGAGATGCATCTTTGAATTCTCGCCAAACTTGTGTGTGGTAGTCTTGGGTGGATGTGGATTTTTGTTTGGTGTTGGTTTTTCTTTTCAAGTGATGAGTGGCAGTTAGTACTCCTAAGGATTGTCGAATGGGGACAAGAAGCAAGGACGAAACGGAATTAGTATGGTGGACTGGCAGCGGCAGGAGTAGTAGTCCTACTCCTACGTGGGGTGGGGATCCGAGTGGAGGATGGGCGAGCGACAGCTAACTGCCTGCCTGTTGTGCACTTCCTCTCCTCAACCTTCCTACCTCTTCTTTTACTGGAGAGACAAGATCAGTTGCGAACTCTTCATGGTAACAAAAAAAATTGAGCCATTTCATCCAGGGTTTATCTTCCAATTTTATAATTGAAAACCGCGCTACGATCGGCCACCGGTTTACTGAAAGCCAGGCGAAAACCGATAAAATTCAATAACTCGAAAATCAGCTTCTTTTCTTTTTAACTCATGTTTTATTAATCTTGGTAAGCTGCAATGGGTAGAGCCAAGAACCTCTTGACGGAGATTGTCACCTTTTACAAAGCTGTCGTCGGAGACAAAGCAGACGGCCACTGTAAATGCGGATCGATGACTCGCCGGAGATGGAGCAAACAGCCGGCGCAACTACAGGACAAGGCCTCAACCAAATGCAAAACGACAAAACTCCCAACTGAACGCGTTGGAGGTGAACACTGTCGATGTTTGATGTCTCGACTATGGTATTTGGACAGTATGGAGATCGTCGGTGCTAGGATATACACAAGACTGAGGTAAAAGAGATGGAGACATGGATTTTTATACAGGTTCGGACCCCTGAGTTGTCAGGTAATAACCCTACATCCTGTTGGCCGAAGCTGGTATTGCTCTTATTCACCATAATCACACCAGTACAATATGTGGGTAGCCTATCTAACTGTTGTCGACACGTCGGTCTGAAGGTCTGACTCGTAGTCGACAACAGGGTAGTCTTCCTCCTCGAATCCGTGCCTGGCGAGATCAGAGATAGCGTTTTCGCATCTCCTGACGGTATCCAGAAACACCGTAGGGGAATAGCCATGCCTATCCCTGAAGTCGATATCCGGCGGCGTGTCTTGGCGTATGTAGACTTGTATGTTGTGGCTTCTGGTGGGCGTGTGTTGATTGTCATGGGTGTCTTCCATGGTCCTTCTCCCCTCTCCTCCTAGGGGGTATTGCATTTATACCCATAGGTGTCCCCTTCTCCAAGTAGAACTAGGGAAACCAATATGGATACAATCCGAGTAGTCATTGTCGTTTCCATGTAGAACTTTGGTTGTCTTTCCTTATCCGGAACTCCTTTGAGGCCAGTTTCCGTATAAGACATGGTATGTGGTGGATCCTGCCGAGATTTAGTCAACTATTATTAGGTATGTGGTATCAATAACCCTGACAAACACAGTATTCATCGGACAAGAAGACAATGTTAGCAAGAACGTTAATAAGGTCCACCATGTCCGTCAAGCTGAGAAAAGAAGAGTTGAGTGCCAACGACCCTCTTGAGCTATACGAAGAATGGGATGAACCCGAGAACGGGAGAGACCCGACTAAACATAAACCTATCTCTAGCATCCGAACCCCCCCCTCCCACCATGACTGGGAGGCCATTGGAGCGAAAACTAGACAAAACGATTGGTTTTCAATCTTATCAGTTTTCTTAACCGTGCATAGAACTAAAGAGAAACTAACTACGAAAAGTAGTAAGCTCACCCGTATTCGCAATTAGATTTAGAGCTCCTAAGAGAGAAAAAAACAAAATTTGGAAAACTATTGTAGGGTTCAAATCCTATAAAATATTAGTAATCATCGGACAGGAAGACGGCGTTAGCAAGAATGCCGATGTGGTCCACCATGTCCGTCAAGCTGAGACAAGAAGAGTTGAGCGCCAACGATCCTCTTGAGCTACACAAAGAACGGGGTGAACCCGAGAACGGGAGAGACCCGACTACATCTCCCCCCCCCCGCGCCCCCGACGAGGCCATCGGAGCCGAAAAGCAGCCAAAATGATTGGTTTTCAATCTTATTAATTTTATTAACCATTCATACAACTAAAGAGAAACCAACAATGAAATGCAATAAGCTTACCCGTATTCACAATTATATTTGAAGCTCCTAAGAGAAACCAACTATATATTGTAGGGTTCAAATCCTATGAAATATTTTCCTACACGTTCATTTGGAGCGATAGAATAACCATTCAAAAATCTAGTATTTTTAAAAATTATAGAGATTACGGATGATTTCCAACCTGAGCTCGAACCTCTTGAAAAAAAAATTCTATGTAACCATTTCTCTTCTGTTTTCTTTGTTTTCTTATGCTCCATTTCAAGAGTCGTTTACGTAGCACTCGGCTCACACATTTTTTTTTCCTTTCTGTTTCTTTCCTATATTTTTTTCATCCATTAAATTTGAGGTACTCTGGTTCAAAAATCCTACTGTTATTTTTCATAGAAACCATTATTTCCCAAAATAGGAGAGAGAAAACCACGGGCGCCAACCAGCAATATATCTTCACTATATCGGGGTGAGATTATAACACCAAACGATGGCTTACAAAAAGTATATATGAAGGTGAAACCTTAAACGGTGGCTTTTCTCCTTTTTTAAATATTTCGTAAACACTGTACAGTTTTTTCTCCTGTTCTATCCAGTGAAATTGGCACTGTCTTGTGCGTTATCATAAAAAAAATCGACCTCAATCGATCGAAGAGAGGCTCAAAAGCTACTCCACATAACAAACACAACTAGTAGTACTCCAGTATGCAGTTCTATATATCTTATATATACTCCCTCCATTTCAAAATATTTGACACCGTTGACTTTTTAGCACATGTTTAACCGTTTGTCTTACTAAAAAAAATTATGAAATATGTAAAACTATATGTGTACATGAAAGTATATTTAACAATGAATCAAATGATATGAAAAGAATAAATAATTACTTAAATATTTTGAATAAGACGAATGGTCAAACACGTACTTAAAAAATTAACGGTGTCAAATATTTTAAAATGGATGGAGTATGTGAGAAGAAAGGGAGGCTGCCTCCTGGTAGGCATCAAGTGCATCACAAACTGGAATCTGGAGTCCATTATTGGCGTCCCCCCGGAAAGATGGAAGCTGAAACAGAATGAAAGCACAGCCCCCTCGTGTTAAAGCAGCGAAACAAACTATATATGTTTGTATATAGTCGTCGTCGTCGTCGTCGTGGAGTTTGTTTGGTAGGGTATTATATATGCACGGTAGGGCTAGTTGATATGCTATGCAAACCGCGTGCACGCCGCATCCTGCCAGCCAGCCGGACTACCCTAATTATTAAGTGGCCACGTACTCGCACTAATCACTTTCTCAGGTCCCCTGCTCTTGTAGGACCATAATAATTTGTAGCTAACTCCTTGGGTTGGCTCTTGGCTTGGTTGTTCTTGCCACGCTAACCACGAAGACAAGTAAAAAAAAAAAGTAAAGACGACATGCTTGAAATTAAAGTATACCTTTTGTTGTAAACCTCAATTTTTAAGAAAATAAATACCATTAATTAGTGATCAATTCATATAATTTCTTTTTTTATAAACCTGAGTTCTATAAAATGACATTCCACAAACAAATCCCTTCTTTTGGCATCGCCACAAGTCAATCCTTAATTTACCCCGTTAATATATTAAATACTCTAGCGGCGGATCCAAGTAAGTCGATCAGCCGCCTAGGTTTTTCCATTGCGTCTCAACCGCCAACTGTTGCTCATGCCTGAAAAAATGAAGGTGGGCCACTGGAAATTGCTATTAGTCGCTCGGGGCTGGCACCGGCACCAAATTACTCCTATGTTAGTACTGCACTTACAATGATAAAATTGGCTCTTTGTACTGTGATGATAAAAACAGAGAGAAACTTTTATGTGTGGCATTATGTAGAAATCACACTGGTATAGAACCGATCATTTGATGGTAGAAAAACATAGAATTTATATATGGACGCTGCATAAGCCATAGAAATATGAAAAATAAATTCTAAAATAAAATATTATAAATATAGAATTTACAATATTTTGTTTTAGAATCAATATTGGAAATAGAACACGATAAAAAAACTAGAATAAAATAAAATTAGGTTTCAAAATTAAAATTTTGGTCACGAATAATAAACCAACGAGCAAACGAGAAGCGAAAATACCAGAAAAAGGCAGCCTTGACCAAGATTCACTGATTTTTTCTGTATTGACTAGGTCCATTTCCTGCAACAGTAGTTACACTAGCTAGTAGTATATGCAGCACAGCCTGAATTATATCCGTTTGTGCCTGCACATACGGGTACAGCGTACAATATAGCAGCTGCCAACCATCGTATTGTAAGTACTATAATAAGTAGAGTATTTGTATGGCTCTTGTGTGTCGGTTTGTTCCGTTGGTGAGGTGACGCCGTGACGCAGGGAGGGCGGGCAGGCAGGTTGCACGGTTGGTTGCATATATTTTGTCCTAATTTGCGTGCAGAAGCAAAGTGAAGTAATATACTCCAGGAAAAAGTCTGGTCTAAGTCGAATCGTCGGCGTCAGATATTTTGCTGGTTAGGTGTTGTTTTCCGGAGCAGTTTCATCATTGCCGGTCGTGGGCAAACCTCATCCATCAACCGTGCGACCCGACCACCCAACCGAAACACCCCAACAATTCATTACTACTTAACTAACTCTTCGATAAACCCTTCTTATCGACTTTGACCGCCCAGCGAGCTTAAACGTGCATTAGCACAACATTTTTATGTTTATTGACCTGGTAATTGCCTTTTATATTATGAGTATATATCCTATTATATTGTTTACACGCATCTTTAGATACGTAGACCGCTGATATAAGGATTTGTTCGAACCAAAGGTTTGTCATGTATCTTTTGGCACGCGAAATAAAATAAATATTAGCATGTGATTTTTTAAATACTAAGTTAAAAATAAATTTATTTAATTCTTTAAAGAACTTTTATATTGATATCTTTTACATAAAACATATCGTTTAAGAAGCATGTTTAAGGAGAACGAGAAAATAGCTATGTTGAATAGCTGTTTAGAACTCAACCTAAGTCTGATGTGCATTGGAGTTTTTGTGTTTAACTGATTTGGTTCGTTTTAACATCAATGTACATCTTAGGTTGAGTTTAAAAGTGAAGTTTGATTTTTAGTGACATGTAAAATAGAACAATTCATTAGTATATTAATAATTATAAGTTTGAAAAATAAATTTATATAATTTTAAAAGAAATCTATGATAAGTATTTGCAAAAGGACGTAACTTTTAACAATTTAAAAAATATGCTCATGGTAAACAATAGAGTAGCAACATCCAAACTCATCCTTAGATGTAGAGGCCACAGTTGTACTATTCCATAGTCTTTAAAAATATATAATTAACAGAACTTTTTGTTGAGATGAATAATTAACCGAACTTAAGAGTAAGTACATGTTCTTAGCTTTTTCTTCCTATGAAACAGTGAGATCAAGCAGACGGCAAGCCTAGTGGTTGCAGTGACCTAAGTATCCCCTAAAGTTCTGGGATCAATTCTCCATATGAACGAATCTCGGATTGGATTGTTTGAGGTGCTAAGTTCCCAAATTAAAAAGGATTGTTTGAGAGGCTAAGTTACTAATTTAAAAAGGCTGCATATATCCGGTTGGATATAGAGGCCGAGTAAAAAAATACCCTTCTATAAAAGAAAAGCAGATTCTTTTTAATTATTGTTGGTTACTACAAGGTATCACTCGGAATAACACACTTTATTATTTTGTAAAACCTAATTAAGGAGAGACAAAGAAAGAAAGACAGTTCGATTGTTGTTGCACAAGTCATGCATGGCTTATTGTTAGGGCGTCACACTACAGATCTAAAGGTTTGCTTATATATAAAATGTAGGCTTAATTTGGCAAGTGTGAAAGGAGAAGCATGAGAAGTAAACGTGATGAACTAACAAGCTAGAAGGAAAGGAAGCAAGCAAAGCCGTAGCCCTTGGTTGCTGATCAAAAGGAAAGGAGAAACCGAACCGACTGATTTAATTAAGAAAGGGCGTTTTTCTGTTATGGTGTCGTTATTACACTAGTGCATATGCACAAACACAAGACAACAATGCATGCGATCGAGATCAATCTACTACACTCCATCACCATTTCCGTTCGATGGTGTTGTTGGGGCGTCCAGAATCTGCCTGCTGCTGGTACTCGATCGATCGATCGATCTGTTGGGTTTCTACTTGAACCGGTCGCTGACCACGACGACTTACCCACCAAATTAATATTTAAACACTCCTCTCAAGCTAGTTTAGATTAGATTAGTATAGTATATATGTGACGTGTGACGGAATGGACAAGTCAACAATCATGCTAAGCTAGCTTGCTTCAGTTAATTACGTACCCCGGGGGCCCTGTAGTCGTTTTTGTCTCTTCCCTGTAGCCTTTTCACCTGACCACGTCTCCATGTGTGGTGTGGACGACCGAATCAATTCACATCACATTTTATTTTTTTTCTACGTAAACTAAATAAAAATGTAAATGGTGCTTTAGGTTGTTGTAGGGGCGGAGCTAGTGTCCAAACAAAGGTGTGCATTACCATTGAAAATCTAAAAAAAAATGTAACATTGCACATTTTAGTGTTTTTAAGAGAGAAATTTTGAATCTAGGGGTATCCTGTGCATCACAAATGTTGAATGTGGCTCTGTCACTGTGTTATTTTGTTTTTTATCAATAAAATCAAAGATAATTCGGTTTAGCTCCCAAGCTTACTCATAAAAGAAATAGGTAACTGGAGAAGGGTACACTCGCCCTCTCGCCAAACCCTAAAAACCCTAAGCTCTAGCCCAAATGATTAGAGTCACACGACGGGGTTAGTTGAACTCACAAGCTTAAACTTCTATATCTAGAAAATCAAAGCAGAAGCAGAGAAAAAGCATCAATGGCATCTCAAAACAGCCAATCATCACCAAATTCTGTATCAGGGTGATCATGTTGGGAAAAGCAAATTATGTATTAGTGTACAAAAGTACAACATTATGGTATTAGAGCAGATGCTTTGCCACATGTTCCTATCGTCCCGTTTTGATGCCATCATTTTCTTGGTTTTAGATAAAAAAAATAATGTTTTTTAAGCAAATCTTTTAGCAATTAGTGGAGTTTTGGGATAAAACAAAGTGAAATTCCCAAAATTTCCAAACAATTTGATTCAGATTGCGTTTCTAGTGATGGAGCTGAGATCGATGTTAATGCCATTAGAGAGATCAAACTTAAGCTTCCAGGCAGCTTTGATATATTAGATGTTCTTTTTCCGCTCCCTCTGTTAAGAGGAACCTTGTTGACAACCACTCGATGTGACTTTCAGTTGAGCAAAGGAACATGTTATATTGAGTTTAATAATAGGTTTATTGATCTTGCCTTCAAGCAAGACAAGCTTTATCGACTCACTCTGGATGATTCAGTTATGACTATTGTTCTGTGAAGATAAAATTGAGAAGTCTTAAAAATTGTGGCTTTGTCGCTTAGGTCACATTTCTAGTGGAGAATGGAACTTCTCATTGAGGAAGAGATAATCCTCTCCTTAGATTTTTCTGACGCATACGGTGCTTGGATTGTATTAAGGAAAAATTCACCAAGACAATCAACAAAGGAGCCAGTACGAGCTCAAGTCTTTTAGAAATTGATGTTTGTGGACCGTTCGTACTGACATCAATGATATGTTTTGACTCATTCATTATATTCACGGATGTGTTACATGCTCCATTTGAACAAATTTATGGTCTGTTTGACCACTATCTTCAACAACATGAACCTCAGCAGAATGGAATAGCAAAAGACACAACCATACACTCATGGATATGGTGTAAAGCATGCTTAGCCACTCTACTCTGTCAAATAAGTTATGGATTGATGCACTAAAAATATCCGCACACATACGTAATAGGGTGCATAATAAGTCAATGCCTAATACACCTTCTGAGTTGTGGACCAGAAGAAAAACTACTCTAAATTAATTACATATGTGTGGCTATCGTGCAGAAGCCAAAATAAATTTAATCTGCAATTGAAACCAATTGGATCCGAAAACAGTGAGATGACATTTCATCGGATATCTAGGAAGATATAAGATATACCTATTTTATTGTTCAAACCATGTCATTAAGTTTGTAGAAACTAAACATGCAGTCTTCTAAGAAATTAATGATTAGGAGAGCTCACGGGAAAGGAAGTTTAATCTTGAGGAAATTCGGGCTAACTTTGCAGTTACAAAAATCCAAGAGAATAATATTCCTTTTGGCCAGACTGTGTCTCAGAATGTAGAACCACCAGCTAGTAATTATGGACCAAATGGCGTTGCACCTTTTGTTGAGAAAATTGATGAGTATAACAATGATAGCAATGATCTTCAGCAGACTTCATAAACACGGAATGAAGGAGAATCTCTGCAAGAAACTCCTCAAGCGCAAGTGATCAATAATGAAATTCATGCAACCTAGAAGACACAACGGGAATGGAAATCTCATCCCCGATTATTATGAGGTCTAAATGAGAGAAGGCGAAGATAGATGATCCCAGCACAGTTAAGAAAGCTATGACAAGTAATTAAGCACTTATTCAAACAAGTGAACACTGTACAAGCAAACCTCATGTCAAATCAACCCTTATTACATGAAAAATAAGATCATGAATTCATTGTTATTGTGTGATGACCTTTGTCCTATAATTCAATTTATTTTGGTAGATCAACCTTTGAGTTCAACACCACCTTGCACATTCTCATGATATTAGTTACGGACTTAGGGGCGACGATACGTAGGTTGAGGGGTTGGGGGTGGGGTGCATAGGAACCTCTGTATTTCTATGTAAAGTACTTGGTATCCATTTTTTTCCACATGTGCACCCCCGACGACTTGCTAGAGCACGGCGGGACGGGCGCATGGCTGCGAGGCCATTTGGCCACATGTGTTTAATCGTGGCCTTGTTTGCTGCACAAGCCTGCTGCTTTGTTCTTTTTTTTTACTGATCATTGTATCGCCAATATGTGCTTATGTTGATGGCATAGAAGGCAAGGCAAAGAACTTCCTCATCTTATTTTAATTTGTTTGATTTCACATCAAACCTTAAAGTTCATATATAGAGTTCAATTTATGTTACTATTTTAACGTTTTTAGATAGTAGTTTAGGTTTTAAATATTGAGTATCCTAAGGTGTTGGTACCTTGCAAATGGTACAATTACTGGGAATAGAAGGAGTGCTATAGCCAACTAGGTGAATTGCAAAGAAAGAGAAAGAACGTGAGAGTGTACATGTACCTCGTCGCTCACATGAGAGAAAAGATGATGGTATCAACTCCTTGAAGAACAAACATGGCTAGCAATTGCTGATTGGGAGAATACAACGATGACTCTATTAACAGATAAGATGACTATATATGAGCTTGTGGTCAGCATCACTGGTATATTGGCACCTGATCGAACGATTGACCATATCAATGGTCAGTAGTGCCGGATTAACGACATTGTGTTTGGGTGGCGCTAAGATGTTGGGGATAACAGTGAATAGAGAAAAATGATAAAAAAAATGTTTAATGATTGACTGTATATTAATTCGTTTGAAACTAAAGAGTATTTTTTTAAAAAAAATGTTTACTAAGTTGAAAAAACATGAAGTGATTTTGAATCTATAATATATCCTTAACCCAGTCAAGCCACCATGCATGCATTTAATTACTACTCCCTCCATTCCAAATCCAAATTGATGTACATATTTCATAGGTACACCAAAACCAAAAAAAGCTAATAACTCTCTCATGCTATAATTACTCTAGCAACAAACTCAATGCATGCACTATCCCCACTATTTCCTAGCTAATAGCAAATCAAGATATTGCATGTGGGTTATAAATACTTGTGTGCATGAATGCATGAATGCATGTATCAATGTTCATTTACTCCAATGCACAAATAACGAATAGACTTAATGAATGAACACAAATATGCAGATCATTTAGAAATAATCTAAAAAAAACTATATGTAGATCAATTTGGAATTGAGGGAGTACAACTGAATTGAAATGCAAACTTCCCAAAGAGAAAATATATGGGATTGATAAAAAAATTAACAGCAATCAAGTAAATTTCTAAAAAAAACAAATGCTAATTAACGATGGTGCACAGCATGCATCCAATTAACATAGTACAAAACACTAGCTGCATGCAGCGAGCTGATTGGATTCGCGGTTAATTAATGTACCACTAACAGTAGCTGCTAGATTGATCCATGCATTGTCATGGCGCGCGCGCGGCGCCCTTTTGACTTTGCTTTCTTGCGCCGTACGTGTTCTTCCATTTTAATTTGCACCGTGCCAGTTGGCCACCCGTCTCCATTCTCCGTCTTTCTCACGTCACGTGCGCACATATTTTTGCTGCTGTACAAGGACATTGTGGTATTATGAAAAACCGAAAAAAAAAACAAGGTTATATATTAATTAGTTTCTCTGTAATGAAATACAACTACCTAAAACCAAATTAAGACGAAGTAGTAATCATCAATTGTTTTGTCAATCTCATATAGTAATAGGTATTGTTTTGTGTTCTAAACCTCTAATTGCTGTCCAGCTTCTTATTGTATTTCTTAATTTTACCGAAATTATTCTTGTTCTATTTTATAGTCGTGCCGGGAATAAAATTATCAACATTAAATATTTGTGACTGAAGAGGGTATATTGAACTATGGCTTATATGAGGCAAAATGAAGCTTACATCTGTGAAGACAAAAGGACGGAATAAGGAACACGGTTGCAATCTCACGCAAAACACATGCCAGTAATAATCCTAAAGCATACTTAGTGTAAAGAAACTAGAACAACATATATAAATTTGTCTTTTAAAGTACTATAATAAAAATAACATGTATTTATTTATTATATATATTATAATAGAAAAATAAGGTCAAAGATGTATCTTATAGACCGTGTCATTGCCTAAAACGTTAATTAAAATGAAACAAGAGGGAGTATAGCTGTATAGTACTCTGTAGAGTATTATGGAAAAATTAAATGAAGTGTTCCTCTGTTCGTGGCCATGCCTATCCAAAGGATGACGCAGCGAAGCAATTATTAGTACTCCTATGTAGGAGTAGTAGTACTTCTTTTTTGGCTTCCAGGAGAGGACAATTATTATTAGTTACGTACGCGGAGTGCTACTAGTTGTCATGCACCTTTGACCGGCGACCACCTACAAATGGACTCATCATCAAACACGCTGCTAGCTTTGCTTAATCCTAATTATGATTACGACTAGTAGGTGTCCTTATCTCACTCTGACTCCGTCTTTGCAGTTTGCATATTGTCTCCGCAGCCAATGGTTTGTATAATGTTTCACCTTATAACAAAATAATATAAATATATAGAAGTTTAAGTTAATATTATACAGTTTCTTTGATGATAAAATAAATAAAAAAGTAATATTTATATTTTTCTAAAGATGAATGATCGACGTTACATTAAAAATTAATGACGTCATACATTAAGAATTGATAGAGTATATTTTTATCAAACTGAGAACCAATAGATAATTATAAACTGCATATACTACGAATTGCATCGATAATTATTAAGAATTGATAGAGTAGTATATTTTATCAAACAAGCTAGGCATCGATAGTTGCATGCATGCTTTTGCCACGCCAGAGAAAGACTACGAATTCATTCTACACGACTAGAATGTTACAAGTTCAGTTGCTCGTGTGGATCTTTATTACTTCGTCTCCCAAAATATATACGAGGAACATCCAAAATTGACGTAATTGGTGCTAGATGATACTGAAGATATTATTTTTTATTTTTTAAATAAACAGGTCAAATAGGGAGAGAAAATTTTAAAAAAGGATGAGATTGCCCTAGGGTGCCCAGCTGCATCTAACTGGATACTACAATTTTTTTTTGTCCTTCAGCTAGTTACATGTTTTAAGTGTCTTCTAGCCGTTCCATGTTCTTGGTGCCGGTATTTCCATCTAATTGCACAAATTTTGAGTGTGCTCTAACAAATTTTGCCTAAAATATACAGTTTTAGAGTTTTTCATCGAGAGAGAGTGAAATTAAGTGATAAATGATTGTGATTCGTTGATATGAGAAAATATATTGAGAAATTAAATAAGAGACAGTTGTTATTGGTTGTTGTCGAACGACAATTGTGTTACGTCGAATGACATGGTTCTCTCAACAGTAGTTGGAAGTAAAAATAATTGTATTACTCAGTAAAATTTTTTAAGTGATCCCCCATTACATGGCCATAGGGGGCTATTTATAATCCTATTACAGACATGGCCATAGGGGGCTATTTATAACCCTATTACAGGCTCCCATCTTTTAGGTTTTGGGCTTACAGGGGAATTTACATGGTTGCCCTTATGACAGGGACATTATTGAGGGCACGTTGTGTCTTTTACATATACGGGCTTCTAATGGGTCAATGGACTCAGCCCAATCGTGGCGAAGGGGCCCCTCGACGGCACGACAGCCCACCGGGCCTTCCTCTGGCAAGGCCCGGCTTGGCGAAGCTCGTGTGCCTCGCGATATGGCTTTCGCCATACAGCCTTCGCCCACGCAGTCTTCTGACGAGCTCCATCTCTAGCAAAGTCCGTGTTGCTTCGCGACATGGTTTTTGCCATATGGCTTTCGCCCATGCAGCCTTCTCGGGTGTGGAGCGCAGCTACGTCCCCTTGGTCTTTGCCACACATCTTCGGCTTGAATCCTCGCTAGCGGTCCGGTTTCGATTATCTTATTATTCTTGGTTTTCTTATTCACCCTCGTACAACAGAAATTTCTTTTACACTACTGCACAACTGATCTTTGCCACCAGGTGGCAACTGTTTTTTTTTCCCGGTTATGCAACCAGGACGAGGAATCCGGGACTAAAGATACCCATTTTTAGTCCCGGTTGAAATAACTGGGACTAGAAATAGATCTTTAGTCTCGGTTACCAACCGGACTAAAGAGAAAATAGCGGCAGTCGTTCGTCCCCTTTTCTTTTTCTTTAATCCCTGTATTTTCTCCCAAATCGAGTGGGATGCATATCCCCAAATCAAACCCTAAATCCCCAAATCAAAAGTGACATCCCAAATCATTCACATTCCAAATCTTTAAGTTATTTATACACACAAATCAAATACATCACAAATGAATCACAAATTAGGATTGTTGTGTTCCAAATCAAATACATCACAAATCAGATCCATGCAATGAATCACCAAATTATACATCTCAGTGAATCACAAATTATATAAAAAAAAAGAAAAGAGGAGAGGGCGCCCGGTGCTGTCCCGCCGGCCGCCGGCCCCGTGCCCACCACCGACCGCCCCGGCCGGTGCCTTCCGCCTACGGCCACGGCCGGCGCCTGCCGCCTGTGGCCCCGCCGCCGTGCGCGGGCCCACCGGCCGCCTGCTCGCCACTGCACAGCGCGGCCCCACCGGCCGCCGGCTGCCTGCCCGCCGGATGGAAAGGGATGAAGAGGGGAGGAGGGGATCTGTGGGAGGGAGGAGGAAGGGGAGGAGAAAGAAGAGATGGGGATCTGTGGGTTGAGAGGATAAGAATAAGTGGTTGAGAGGATAAGGGAGAGGGATTATATAGCGTTGACTAGAGATCATCTTGATCTTTAGTCCCGGTTGGTGTCACCAACTGGGACTAAAGATCATTGGCACCCTGATAGGCTACTGACAGGGGATGATCTTTAGTCCCGTATTGGTGACCAATACCAACCGGGACTAAAGATCATATAATGGCTGTGAGGTTTTCAACCGGGACTAAATAGTCCCGGTTCATTTGAACCGGGACTATTGTGATTTTTTCCCACCTGACAAAGATCACTTTTCCAGTAGTGTTATCAGAAGTCAATGTTAATCTTAACATATGATGTACTCCAACCGGGACTAAAGATCATTAGCACCCTAACAGGCTATTGACAGGGGATGATCTTTAGTCCTGTGTTGGTGATCAACACCAACCGGGACTAAAGATCATATAATGACTGTGAGGTTTTCAACTGGGGCTAAAGATCATTTTTAGTCCTGGTACTATTGTGATTTTTTTCCACCCGACAAAGATCATTTCTCTAGTAGTGTTATCAGAAGTCAATGTTAAGCTTTAACATATGATGTACTTTCTTCTCTACTTTTGTTTTTCTTTACGTAAACAGAATGAACAGATTTGTCCGGTTGGCAACCCTATGATCCTGTTGTACATGTCCTGAAAAGGATCCACATTTGCAATTAGGGTGTGTTCGGCATCCCAGGTTCCCAACCCCTCTCTTGTTTTCCGCATGCATAATTTTCAAACTGCTAAACGGTGCGTATTTTATAAAAGTTTCTATACGAAAGTTGCTTAAAAAATCAATTTAATCTATTTTTTTTTAAAAAAGTTAATACTTAATTAATTACGTGCTAATGGATTGCTCCGTTTTTCATGCTGGATGTTTGGGTTGGGAACCTGGGGTGCCGAACTAAGTACTGTAACCCCTGGTATATGGTAAAAAACCGTAAAATGATCACTCCTAATTAAGAGTCAAATTGAAACATCACTTACAGGCTAAAAGATACTATCTCAAAGTTAGTTCCTAATTTTACAGGGTAATTATGTTAATGAAAGGAACACGCATCTCCAAAGTGGAGGACTCCCCTGTGTTACCTGATACGGCACAAAAGTCACGTATCCGTATCAGATACTCGCACGGATACGGATACGTATCCCGTACGTATCCCAGATTTTCGCGATTTTCAATTAAATAGAAAAACACGGATACTTCGCCGATACGTCCCGAACGTTCCTGATATGGTTCTATCTGCTATTCCTCCGGATGCTCCTCATGCTCGTGGCCTCACGCGGTCCCGGTGCCGTCGTCATCGCCACACGCGGAAGCAACAGCATTGCAGCTAGGCGCAGCGGAAGATTGCCCGCGCCAACGCCAAGCGGAGGCCGTTTGGCCGCTGCCGCCGCTGCCTCCGCCGCTGCCGCTGCAACCGCCGGCGGCACCGTGAAAGCACGAGTATACTTCTCTTCGTTCCCCTGTGAGCCAAATCTCCTCTTCTGGCTTGGCTTTCCAAGTTCCCATGCTTGATCTGCAATTTTTTTTCTTATTTTCTTGCTACAAGTAGTCAAGCATTATCATGGATTTTGGATTTGGAAGCTCAGACTAGTGCATGTGCATATAGCAATCCTAGTGCTAGTGCGGCTGCTCATGCAGCTGCTGATTTATCAAGAGAAAGCAAGGGCAAATAACATCTTGATATTGGTGGTGGTCGATCGGTAGGTGCTGGGTCCTCCTACTTGCCTAGTCGGCACTTCACTTGATGTTGTAAGCACGATGCATCAATTTACATGTGTTGATTTTTGTCTGAATTCGCCAACTTGAATTATCTAGAAAAGATAATTTGGAGAAGATTGATACGGAATTGGCTGAACACTCCTATTTTATTGCTATTTCCTTAATATATATAAATATATACACGTATCCCCGTATCCTAATATTTTGAAAAATGACGTATTCCCGTATCACCGTGTCGCGTATCCGTATCCGTATCTCCATATCAAGGTAACATAGGTACTTCCTCCGTTCCAAAAAAAAAGACAAACTGTGGGTTTTCGTGCCAACATTTGACTGTCCGTCTTATATGAAATTTTTTTATAATTAGTATTTTTATTATTGTTAGATGATAAAACATGATTAATACTTTATGTATAACTTATCTTTTTAAATTTTTTTATAATTTTTTTAAATAAGACAGACGGTCAAACGTTGGATACGGAAACAAGGTTCGTTTTTTTTAAGGGATGGAGGGAGTATATAGGAGTAGTACTAGCTGCATGCATGAATCCATTGCGTTGTATGTGGATGTATTTGATTAACTTGTAGATAAGCACGTTGTTTAATTTGTCGTTTAGCGCTATGTAGCTTTAGTGATCAGTTGATGATGCTGGTCGCGAGTTTTATTAATTAATATACTCCTAATACAATATGATGACTATTAACGACCGGCTGAGCATAATTGGTGGGGTCATCCATCCAAGATGTTGCTCTCGAGGTGACCATCACTACTCACGCTGCCAAACATAAGATAACAAAACAAAACAAATCATCAAATCAGACCAGAGGAGAATGTATGCATGACTGGCATTCCTTTGCTTCCTTCCCTTTTTCTTTTCAATTAATTGATTGAAACTTTTCTTTAGCACGGCTAGTTAATTAATTAACTATTTGTGCCACAATTAATTAATTTAATCAATTGTGCCTGTGATTCAAGTGCAGTGGTTTGTGTTCTTGGTGCTGCCGTCGGAACAGAAGACAAGAATATTTTATTAATTCCTTTTTGCTGTTTGGATGGTAGTGGCATATTGAAGATGCATGCATCGATTAACGGCTTTGAGTATGTCAGTGGTTGAGGCACTCTTCTGATCCTCTTTTTTTTCGTTTTGATTGATTCTCGTGGGTGCATGTCATTAAGTATCGCTTCGTTTTTTAATAAATAATGTCGTTGACTTTTAAACATATGTTTAATGATTCGTATTATTCAACAAATTTATACAAATGTCGTCGTATAGAATATACATCATGCTTAACATGCTTTAAGTGGTAAAAAAACTCACAACAAAATAAATTATAATTGCGTCATTCTTTTAATAAGACGAATGGTTAAATGTGTGATAAAAAATTAACGATGTAATCTATTAAAAAATAGAAACAGTATATAATCGTGCGGGTTTTGTTTGCAATAACGATAGTAACATCTTTGCAATTATACGGGCTGATTGTATGCCGTCAAGGCTCATCAAGAGATATTCGACACCTAATTATGGTATGAAATGATACGCAAATAGCCGAAAACTCTCCCAAAGCAGAAGAGAAAAAACCACGGGCGCCAGCCAATAAATCTCGGGTGAGGTTACAACGCCGAACGGCGGCTTACAAGAAGTATATATATGAAGGTGAAACCAAAAGGATAACACACCCCATGTGTCCCTGGGTGCACAACACAATGGGCCTGTGCCAAGCCTCCGGTGACGGGCCTCCGCTTCGCTCCGTCTGAATTTAGCCTTTATACGTGTGCAAATAAATTTAGATCACAGCTCAACAAATTAAACTGCTCCCACTGTGCTAACTGCTAAACATACCACTTTCTTTTTCTTTCTTGCGAAATGCGAATCATACCTCATTAAACAAAGTTAAAGTACACGCCACATGTTTAGGCATCAAAACTGATAGCGTAGCTTCTCTCGCGTCGCTCTCCCCCAGGACCCGGCCGCCCCTCTCCACCTCCTTCCTCCACCGCCTCGCCGCCGGCCGAGCGGCCGCCGGCAAAGCCACACGGCCGCAAGGACAGCGGCGGCCGGGTTTCTCGCCAACTTCACGCACGGGTGGCCAGGGGAGCCGCCCAGGGGGGCGGCGGCTGACGGCGGGAATGGAGGCGGGGATGGCAACGGCGGCGGTGGCAGGGACGGCGATGGCTCGGCGGTGACCGCCAGATCCGCGCGGCTCGGCCGGATTTGGCAGGGTGGCGACTGGCGACGAGAACGGCGGCGAGGATGGTGACGGCGGCGGCTTGGACGAGCCTCTGCGGTGGCAGGAATGGCGACGGCGGTGGGGTTGCACGTCGCTCAGCGGGAGGTCGCGGGTGCTCTGTGTCGTGCGAGCGGCGGGGACGGCGACGGTGACAGGGACTGCGATGGAAGCGAGGACGACGATGCCCAGAAGATGGTGACGACGCTATGGCGGTGGTGGCGGAGACCGAGGATCTGGTGGCGGTGATCCCGGATTCGGCAGTCCCATGCTTGGATCTGGTGCCCCCACGCTGGATTCGGCCAGAGGACGTGTCGGCCCTCGGAGAGGCCGGTGGCTGGTGGCTGCAGCTGGAGGAGGTTGCCGGCATGGCGCACGTGGCTGACGGCGGTAGCGGTGGCTGGCGACGGTGGTGGATGTGGAGGCGGTGAAGGTGTCAGGTGGTGGAGAGGGAGGTGACCGGGGGGTGGGTGCAGACGCGGTGTTGATGATAGGAAACGGACAACGGCGACTGCGAGAGGAGGCACGGACGCCCACGGGCAGCTAGCCGGGGAGGCGTGGCAGACGACCGCATTTGGCCGACGCAGGAGAGGGCGGAGGAGTGCTCGGAGGCCAGCTCGGCGCGTAGAGGCGCGGCTGGCAGCGGCTGAGGCCGGCTTGGCGTGAGGAGGCGCGGCCGGCGGCGGGACGCCGGCTTGGCGCAATGAGGCACGGCCGGTGGTTGACGAGGCTGGCCTGGCGCGGTGAGGCGCAGCCGGCGGTGCAGGAAGCCGGCACGACGCGACGAGGCGCGATTAGTGGTGATGGAGGCGGGCGCGGTGCGAGGAGGAGCTGCCAGTGGGTGCGATGCGGTCTACGGCGCACAAAGTCTGGCTGGCGGGGGGTGCCAGTGCAGTGGTCCCTCATGTCGGCAGAGGCTGGATGGTGGTGGAGCATCGAGGCGCTAGCCGTGGACTCGCAGGTGGTGAGCGGTGGGTGTAAACCTAGCACTGCCTCGGCCGGGCTGGCAAAAATGACGCTCGAAGCGTCATTCCCTCCTGAGGGCGTTGTCGTGCCGTCTCATCCCTCTTGTGTGGATGTCGGGAGAAAGCCTAGTCTTGGTTCTCTTTGAGATCTTGACGGACGGCGGTGGCGGTTTTTCCGTCGGTTCTCTCCTTGGAGACATCGTTTAGGCATCCCCTAGCCGACCCCCCCCCAACCAATTGGTGCAAGCTCACTCTAAATTTCATGCTCTTGTGGCGTCGTCCTAGTCTCTACAAGTTGGCCACGTCGGAGGGCCTAAGGAGGGCTTTGTGTTGTTTGTAAGGGGTAGGTTTTGGGCGATCTCAGTCGTGTTTCTTTGTTGGCCTAGCGCCGGCCAATCTGGTGCTAGCCTTCTCCTGGTTCTGTGTGTTGGCGCTGTCGATATGTGGGTGATGGTATATTTTTTTTCTTTTCCTAGTTACGACCTTTCAGAGTTGTAATCTTATAATTTTTCTACTGCTTTATCAATAGAACTTCACACCTTGTTATGCGAGTTGTTAAAAAAAAAACTGATAGTGGGCGGGTGAGAAGGTACATGGAAATGCTTACAAAGCGTGACAGCAAAACATTAAGGGATTCACCAAAGAACGTTTCGAAAGAAAAATGCCTAAATCAGTAAATCCTACAAATGCCTAAATCAGTAAATCCTACAGATCCGATCCTTTGATCTCTCCCAATCTATACTTCGTAATTTGGAGGCTCTGTGCAGTGGTGCACGTGTGATCGACTAGGGGGAAAGTAGAGGCACTAGGCAGCGGGGTTATTACCACTGTACTCACTCCGTCCAAAAAAAAAAAGACAAACCCTAAATTTCCGTGTCCATTTGACTGTCCATCTTATATGAAATTTTTTTATAATTCGTATTTTCATTGTTGTTAGATGATAAAACATGATTAATATTTTATGCGTGACTTGTCTTTTTAATTTTTTTCATAATTTTTGTAAATAAAACGGATGGTCAAACGTTAGGCACGGAAACCAGAATTTGTCTTTTTTTGAACGGAGGGAGCAGTATTTAATCAGAGCAGGTACAATTAGACTATAAGCTAACTACAAATAAAAAAGGAGAGATAAGAGCAACGCGCAACAAGATACATAAGTGTATGTCAGGTGGAACCAGACATTAATTATTTAGTACTAGTTTATTGGTAACTATTGTATGAATTAGCTATTAAATTGACTATAGGTGATTTGGAGCCAATAGTTAGCTATAAGCCAGCTATAACCTCATATTGAGAAGAAAAGAGAAGAGAGAAGAAAGTGGGCTACAGATTTATAGCCAGCTACAACATGGACTCCAAGATGTTGTGTGTGTGAGAGGTGGGACCGGATATTAATGGTGTAGTATATTTTTATAGGTAACCATTTTATGAATGGACTATTAGATTAGCTGTAGATAATTTTAAGCTAACGTTTCGCTGTACTATTAGAACAAGTTTAATAGTATAGCCTACTACTAGCTCCAAATCATCTATAGCTAATTCATGCAATAGTTGCTTACTATACTATTAATATCTGGTCCCACCTGTCATACACACGTTACGTCTTAGAGTCCGTGTTGTAACCCGCTGCTCTTCTCTCTCTTCCTTTATCTCTTTAAAATATGTTTATAACTGGTTTATAGTATGCTATTGTACTGCTCTTAGGTGGCATAGGATCATCTAGCGCAGTGGTAGGAACCGTCAAACGAGGTGGAGAATGGGATGACCATCCTAGATGGCCGGGGAAGAGAATATGGGGAAAGGGAAAAATATAGAGGCAAAGGAGGCGGAGGGTCGGTCAGTAGGGCTAACAGGTGACGGAGGGGATGGTATGGAGACAGAGGTGCAGCGCGCGTGTAGGGTGAGGGCAAGGTGGGAGGCAGATGCAATGGGAGAAGCCTCGCAACTCATGGTGCGTGCAGCTTGCACTAGCACAAAAACCATCATAGGTGCCGGTTGGTAACCGGCTATAGGTGTCGGTTTTTCAACCGGCACCTATTGGTCGGTACCAATACTAGCAACCGGTACCTATATCAAAAATAGAACTAGCACATATAGGTTTCCACGAGCCAAAAACAAATGAGCCGGCTCGAATCGAGCCGAACTCACAATCACCGTCACTGCCGGCCTGCCGCAATGGCTCGGCCAGTTCCCCACATCCCCAAATCCCAGTTCACAAATCACAGATCCCCAAATCCCCACATATCACATATCATAAATCGAAACATATTCAACAACAAAATCATTCACAAATCACAAAAACATCTTTAAAAAATCTACAAAAACATCAAAAAAAAATCCATCGGACGCCGCCGCGTCGCATCCCCTCCCACCGGATCCGATGGAGGGGGATGCGCGGCAGCCGCCGTTGCTAGATCCGGCGTCTCCCCTCCGGTCGGATCTAGTGGAGGGGAGAGCGCGGCCGCGGTCGCCGCCTCCGCTGAGCCATCACCCGGCCGTCCCCGAGGTCCACAACCTCCCCTCCGGCGGAGGGGAGGGTGCTTCCGAGACGAGGAGAGAGAGAGAGAGGGGGGAGGCGAGAGAGTGAGGCCTGGAGAGACGGGAGGGACTTGATATAAAGCGGATGGATAAGACTGAGATGGATAAGGCCGGCTCGCCGGCTCGGCTCGGCTGCGCTCCATATAGTTGCCGGTTTTTTAAGAAAACCGACACCTAAATTATAGGTGCCGGATTTTTAGAAAACCGACACCTATAATAAATTATAGGTGTCGGTTTTGTTTAAAAAACCGATATCTATAGTATGGGTGTCGGTTTTACTTTAAAGCTAACACCTATAATTGTTTAAAGGTGTCGGTTTTATGTGTTTTTAGCCTATGGGGGAGGGAAAAGCACTATAAGTGCTGGTTTAACTGTTCCGGCACCTATAGTGCCGATCTCTACGAGCTTTTTTTAAGTAGTGTTGGGGTTCTCGGAGTGGAGATCAGTTAAGAAGATAATAAGAAGACAAGAGTAGACTATGGCACATTGGGTTTTAGTTTAATCACTACTACAAACCCTTCATAGGTATCGCCTCATAGGTGTCGGTTCATTTAAAAATTGATGCCTATGGACCTTTTCACATATCCGTGCGAACCGGTATTTTGAGCACTATAGGTACCGGTTTTTAAAAAAACCAATATCAATATTATAGTTACTTTTTTTTAAAGAACCTATTAGATTTTATTTTACTTTTTATTTTTATTAATAGACCATCCAAAAAATATTTCTGAAAACTAAACCTTTTGGTCATGTCAGCCGTGTGGCTGGCGTGGCAGTGTTGTCCTGTGGCGTGACAAGAGGATGACGTGGCAGGACAGCATTGCCACGCCAGCTGTGCATTGTGGCATGATAGAGTTATTTGGCCATGCCAGACGGGCTAGCATAGCCAAATGGTTCAGATTTAGAAATACTTTTTGGAATGGTCTATTAATAAAATTAAAAAAAGTCTAAAAACATAAACCAATTTCAATATATTATAGGTACATGTATCGGTTAAATTAAAAAACCGAGTACCTTTTTAAAAAAAACTAGTACCTTTAAAAAAACCAAGCCAACTAAAGAGAGAGCTGCATCGATCCTTATCCACTTGAACAACCGGTTGCGCTCCTTATCGACTCGCGCTGTCGCACTAGCTACCGCCTACCACATCTATCTCTCTCTCGCCCTCTCCTCTGCATCTCCCCCTCTCGCACCCGGTGGTGCCGTCCCTCCTACTCCCTCTCCCCAGCGCACCACCCCTTTTTCTGTTGCCGTCTTCTCTACCTCCTCCCCTTCCCTTCGTCACTACCACTCAGTCACTCTATTATTTTTTTGCTAACTTTTCACCACATTTGACCATGGCATGTTTATCAACTATTATATGTCATTTTGCGTGTTGATATTGGGAATGGGCATGCACATTGCAGTTGAAAAATAGAAAATAATTAATCTGAAAGGAAAAAGGACTTATACAAGCTAGAAGGATGTGGGCTAATCTGAATTGTTAATATGACATCCGATGATATTGGAGAATATCAAAGATAAATGTTGATGTAATAACAACACTAACATAATATCCCGCAAAAAAAAGAAACAACACTAACTTAATATAAATATGCAGAAAGAAAGAACGTACACAGCTAACTTTCTTTCACCTAAATGGTCAAAATTCCCGGGGCAAAGAAAGAACACTGTAAATACTTCTAATTGGATAAGCCAAATCCATATACTCCCCCCGTTTCAAAATGTTTGACACCGTTGACTTTTTAGTACGTGTTTGACCATTCGTCTTATTCAAAAAATTTAAGTAATTATTTATTCTTTTCATATCATTTGATTTATTGTTAAATATACTTTCATGTACACATATAGTTTTACATATTTCACAAATTTTTTTAATAAGACGAACGGTCAAACATGTGCTTAAAAAGTTAACGGTGTCAAACATTTTGAAACGGAGGGAGTATATAGTTAAATTACTTGTAGGGCACACGCAAGGCAAATTAGAAAAAAAATGCATCCTTAAAACCGTGTTACAGGTAATACACGGTGATATATGCATGGAACAGAACCGTAGAGAGAATACCAGTATGTCGCAAAAAGACATTCACTTAGTTACTAGTTGACATCAGTTTTTGTCACGTTTTCATTGTTGACGATCGGTACTCGGCAGCAAAGAAAAAAAAGAAAAGTTGTGGCCCAAATTAACCCACCTTTGCTTTGACGTTGCAACTTGAGTCAGGACACATGTCGGAGAATATTCCATAATTTCCATTAAGACATGTATGCACGCATGATTGGAGTTTCCATGGCGCAACGGATGTAAAGAAAAGGAAGGAAATTCAATTGTAATAATTTCAGAGTAGAAACGAGGGAAATTTCCAATTCTGTAATTGAAGTAAGCAACATTGTTAATCGCGGCATAGAATTCCCGCGCCTCGCCGCCGCCGTCCTCTCCCAGCCGGATCTGAGATGGGAGGGGAGGGGAGCTGCCCCCGCTGCCCTGAGCATCGTCGTCACCGACCTGTGCCGTGGCCGGCCCCGCACCTTGCCTCGCCACCGCCGCCCTCCCCCGGTATATGTGAATACTTTTTCTTTCGTATGGATATGTACGCCAATCTCTACAATCGACTGGTGAGTTTAAAGAGTAGTTTTGCTGAAGGTGAATTTGAATATATATGTTTTGGTGAATTATTCCGCCATTTGTGTAATGTATATGTGAATCTGCCATCTGTGTATGCAAATTGTACTGCACAACAGCAAATTTTCAGCAACACATCTTCCAGTTATGGGCAGGAAGCAGCACATATACGAGGGTGCTAGTGCATATATACCCTGGTGGACCCATATGTACCAGTAAAAACATCGTGGCATACGTGTCTCCAGTATGGCAGTATATATACCCACATGTGCCAGTTGCTCGAGAAACTAGCATAAGTACAATCACACATACCAGTTGTTTTATGACAACCATCAAATATATGTTTGATTAATGGGTTAGTCCCAATTAAATCCTAATAAATTCTATTGGTCCACATTAAGTGCTATGGGTAATAATACCATCTTGGAAATATAAGTGAAGAGGTTTTAACTTAAATACGGAGCTAGTAGAGAGTCTCTGTTGACCGGTTGAGATGGTGCGCGGACAGCCAGATGGGGCGGGGCGAGGCAGGCAGCTGCTCTCTCTCTCTCGTTTTGTAACGGACGGTAATAAACACGGAGAATTGATTTTGTATTAATGAAATTGATTTTGTATTAATGAGCGTTTTGTAACGGACGGTAATAAATACGGAGAATTGATTTTATATTAATGAGCGCGTCGGTTACGGAATTAAACGCCGTGAATTGATTCCGTCGGTTACGGAATTAAAACGCCGTGAATTGATTCCGTATTAACGAGCGCGTCGGTTACGAAATTAAACACCGTGGTTGATGACTCCGAACGTTACTCTCGCGCTCGCATATATATATACTCCGCAGCGATCAGAAGGAGGCAGAGAAGTTCTTCCTGTCTCTTGCACTTTGAGTTCCTCCTCTGTTCCTGAGCTGCAGAATCCTTCCCCGTTTCTATTCACCTGCGTGCACAGGTGTACGGGACGAGCAGGTGTGTCCGGAACTCCGTTCGCTTGAGAACTTGCACGGGTAGGCGGGCGATCAAGTTTTTGGGTAGCGCTTCAAGCGCGACTGCTCCTGTTCTTCGTTCTTCGACGACTACGTTGCATCTTCCTCTACTTCCGCTTCACCATGGCTTCTACTGGAGAGAACGGAGGAGACAACATCAACGGAGGCAATACGAATGACTCAACATCTTCTGCACCATTCTCTGGGTATAAGATTATAACTTTATTTGATTTTCTTCTTGTTCTTTACATGTTCACAATGTTATCCATATGATTTCAATCCTATGTGAATGTCAACGATGTCTATGTTTATTTTACGTTCAGCATGCTCATGTTTATGTTTAGCCTTATCACTAGATTGCTTCTCATTGTGTATGTCATGTTTATTGTCTTAATATTTTGGATTAAAATATATCAAATTATGATCAAATTTTTAACAATATAAGCATGTTTGGGTGTCCGAGATAACCGCTACATGTGTCGATCCTTGGTAATGGAGAACCGGCACATAGGCCTCCTCATCAATATATATTGTCGCTTTCGTACGTAGTGCCGGTGACGAATCTGACACAAAGGGAGCTTTACTAACAGGCACTGATTATTCAGTCACAACCATCTCTTCTCTAAAAATAATTTGGGATCTGCCGTATACTTCATGGTATAAAAGACATGCCAATAAAATGAACACGACAATATAATCGGAAAGATGCATCTTCAATTTTGAGACACCTCTTGCATTAAGATACATATTATATAGAAAATGAAATTTTTATTTA
This sequence comes from Oryza glaberrima, assembly GCF_000147395.1. Classification (NCBI taxonomy): domain Eukaryota; kingdom Viridiplantae; phylum Streptophyta; class Magnoliopsida; order Poales; family Poaceae; genus Oryza; species Oryza glaberrima. The sequence goes on along the minus strand of NC_068334.1, from coordinate 401,151 downwards.
GCAAAAGAAAAATGCAGCCTCCATGATATCCATTCACACTACGCTCACACCAGCAGGGAGATATGGCTATATAGCTCATGTTTAGCACCAGCAGGGCAGTCGATCTGTACTCATCCTATAACGTAGACACTCAACACAATTCCACCATGAAAAATCCCATCTTAATTTATATCGTCACCGTCTGATCGATCGGTTATAACCCACCCGCATATAACTTTCTCTTTGTTTTTTCTTTCCATGCATCGATCTTCCACAGTTAAAACTGTCAAGCCATCAACTTCATATTTCAGCAGCCGGTCAAACATGTACATCTCCATCGAGCCAAACCATCCAACCGCCGGTGATGTGATCGATCTCTTCTCTTACACACGTACGACTACTTTTATATATATTCTGATCGAACGATATATTGGTCCTATTTAGATCTATGGGTTATTTTTTATCCCTCCTTAAATAGCACTAAATAGTCCAAAAGTTTTAAACAAGTGAGCTATTTCAGGGCTATTTGAAAATAACTCACCCAAAAAAATATCCCCCTCAAGAGATGCTAATTGGGGCTATTTCGGGTGAGGCCCACTGAAAAAAGTGTCTTTTCTCTCTCTCTATATAGGAAAGTGCATTAAAGGCCAAATAGCTCTCAAAATAACCATTGGATCCAAACAACTTAGATCTATTTTATTAAAGAGCTACTTTATCCGTTTCCTATTATAAGACTTTTTAGCCTTGCCCACATTCATATATATGTTAATGAATTTAGACATATATGTATACCTATATTCAATAATATCTATATGAACGTGAGCAATATTAGAAAGTCATATAACCTAAAACGTAGGTAGTATTTCATTGTGCTAAAAAATAACTCTTAGCTAGTTCTCTAAATAGGGCTATTATCCAGCAATGGGCTACTCGTTTTGTCCTATAAAAACCAGCGTAATATCGAATGTGGTGCATTACTATGAATTTGGACGCATATCTTATTTTTATAATAGTTTTCGTGGGACAGTGGGAGCTAGTATGTCACAAACACTAAAAGATCGAAGAAGCTGGCCACTATCCATCACCTGCTACCGTCATTTAGCGTTTGATGATTATATATGGTTTTCAAAAAGAAACAAATTAAATGTGTACATATCTGGCTCCCGTACGTTTCGGTTGCGTTGCATGCATCGTCGCCGCAGTATTTTATTGACTTGATAGATTGACGTGGCCACACAAACTAACTTATTAATTAATTAGGACATAGTTTAGTTAGTACTACCGTATAATAACCTATTGATTATCCGTTTCTTCGTTGTATTAGCGACCGTATAATTAACTATCCTATCATCATCGAATTAACGATCAACGATGCATATCTTAAAAACTATATATATGTGCCACCATGTTATAATTAGTTAGTGTTACATGCACGCGTGGACAATATATGACTTGAAATGACGTCGATGGCAGCAACGAACTAAGTACGTTTGTTCCTTTGCACACATCATGTATATGCAAGCTTCACATGATCAGTACTAATATCAGGAAATATATATATTTTAATAGGAACCAACTTGAGATCAGTTATAATTAAGTTTGGTTAGCCAACGGCATTAACGTATTGTCCACGTTCCTTCTATTTTACTCCCTGCTTCCCAAAATATAATAAATTTGGATGGATGTAACGTATCTTAGTACTATTAATATGGACATGTCTGTCTAGACTCTCTCTATCCCTAAATATTTGACGCCGTTGATTTTTTAAAGATGTTTGACCGTTCGTCTTATTAAAAACTTTTGTGAATATTATTCAAAAAGTGAGTAGTATTTAACTATAAATCAAATGATAGGAAAATAATTAATAATTACGTAAATTTTTTAAATAAGACGAACCGTTAAATATGTTTAAAAATGTCAACAACGTCAAATATTTAGGGATGGAGAGAGTATTTCATCAATCTAGAAGTTGTTATATCTTGGACATAGGAAGTACTTCGCATCTCTCAAACCACAGTGCAGCTACTTAATTTGTCGTTTTGTCCGTGTTTTTCTGGAAGTGGAGATAGCGGAGTCAGGAATTTACCAAGACTAGGACCCAACCGATACAATTTATTGCATCTTCGAACTCTCTTCCCATAAATTAATTTTAGAATGGATTTACAAGGGATTAAGAAGTTAATCTTAGGGCTCAAGCCCAAATTGTTCTAGGCTTGTCTCCCTCGGAGGAGGTCGTGAGACACACATGTGTGGGTCTAAACAAGTCAAAATATTTGAAAAATTAGTCAATTACTCAAGTTGGTTGGAAACAAGGAAACTCCCTTTTTTTTCAAGGCTTACGAAAGTTAAAGATAAATTCTTAAATATGACATTTCTAAATAGTCAATATATAGTGGTGAACAGGTAAAATTTTAGGAGGATAAATGGGTTGGAAATTCTTTACAAGATAGATTCCCATCTCTATATAATGTTCATAGTTCTGAAAAAATATATAATATTGTTTCTATGAAAAATGTCTCAATCGCAACTGTTATAAATTATGTTTCACTTAATGTTTTTTTTCCAGAAGGACATTGGTTGGTCAGAACTGAGTTTATTGGCATAATTTAGTTGTATTTGTTTCTTGATATGAATTTGAATAACAATAATGACTGTAAAAATGGTTGTAAACCGAGAGGAAGAACCGTTTCTCCAGCCGCCGTGGCTAACAGGCACTACACGCTTGGCCCCTGTACCAGATGGCCAGATGACGGTGGTGGCTTGGTTGAGCTCCCATCCTCGACGTGTCACCATGGGGCCACCGACTGGGAGTTTCTACCACCACCGAGTCCTGGCCTCCAAGTGCTGCCACCAAATCCCCAACCTCAGTGTCATGCTACTGTCAAAGCGAGCCAACACGAGAGATGGTAGATGGTGATTAATCCATAGGGGTCATTTGGTCCGTTCACATATCATGCTTAGTATGTGGGAAAAGTGCGCGGGCAAGTGAGATTTGGGCATTTAGAAAACGGAAATGCTAACGATCTATTGACAAAAAAATCTACCTTCAAATCTTATAGATTTTGGGCCACTGGATGAACTTTATGATTCGTGCTCTAGGTCTTCTCCTTCAACTCCGACGACCTCCTCTTCTTCTCTGGCGCCGGCGACACCCTAGACTCTAACAGAGGACCCTACGGGTTAGGATCCCGGGTTGAGGTAGGGATGGGAGGGATGGGAGGGGGAGGGGGAAGATGGAGGAGTTCGCCGGCTTTAGAGGGATGGCCATAGGAGGCGGCAGCCCGGCGATGGGCGGTGGATCCAATGGACGGCGAGGCGGCGGCGGCGCCACCAAAGCCGTGGGGTTGGAAGATGGTGGTGGGCCAGTGTAGGCAGCAGGGGCAAAGCGGAAGGGTGTGTTAGGAGGAAGCGGTCGGTGGTGGAGCCCCGCCGCCGGCGACGGGAAGACGGCGGCGCATTGACAGCGAGCCGCCATCCGCTTGAGGAAAGAAGAGGAAAGGGAGGGGAAGGGGAGGGGAAGGGGGCCCTCGCCGACGCTGTTGACACCCTTCGGCCAGCCGGCGAGGCGGGCGACGACGCGGTGGGGCGGTGGCGGCGGGGGATCGGGCGGTGGCGGTGGAATGTGCGATGGGAGAGAGTGGTGGTGGCGGAATGAGCGAGGGGAGGGGAATGGGAGGATAGTTAGGGTTAATACCTCTGCACGAATCTTAAAGCGTATCCGACGGTCTAAAATTTGAAAGATAGGAGGTGGGATTTTTCAATAGATATACAGACAGTTCCTTTAGAAAAATATGGGTTGTACTAATGGAATGGAATTGTCGGAATCTTGATGGTGATTGTATTTCATAGACAAATTAGCTTGTATAGTGTCATCCTTAAAAACTTACACTCCTCGACAGTGAAAAGCTTAAACAAACGCTTGCCTATGGTATTTCATAAATTTTCTCTTCAAGTAATTGATGGTTAGTCTAAGCTTTTGTTTTAATTAAACAAAATATTCCTTATGTCCTTTTAACGAAGTGGTATTTCTCTGGATTTGGTTGGACGAAGAAACGGTACTCAAGCCAGTGGAGGGCACAAGCAGGCAGATCAGTACTACTATAATATAAAACAGGTAGATTAGTACTAAAGAAGCAGGAGAAGGCTGCAACTAACCATGGTCTGCAGGAAGTGATGAACTTGCCTGGAATGTACATATATGCATGCAAGCATGTGCTCAATCCTTAGGTAGTCCCTAGATTCTATATTAATTAATGTTTTAGACAAGATTGGTGTTAAACTTTTATAACTTTGACCATCAATAACTTTAAAAATATTTAATTTAAAGAAATTAGAAAAACATATATAGATTTATCTTTCAAAACACACTATAATAAAAGTAAACATGCATTTATTTATTGTATATACTATAATAGAAAAATAAGGTCAAAGGTATATCTTGTAGAGTATGTTATTGTGCAAATCGTCAATTAAAATGAATATGTAAACGTTGATTGGTTCCCATTTCCCAAAGGAAGTGTCATTAAAGAACCTCGGATGCTAATCCAACAGCCGGCCAGCAAAAATCTCACGCTCTGCCCCCCTGCAGGCTACCAGGAAATGGAGCGTAAGAACGAAGGTTGTGCCGACATTGGAGACTAATCCTACCGTACATATTATAAGGGATTCTAGATTGAATTTTGAGAGTAGTTAGCTAGGGCAGCCCATATCCATTCCAGGAGGAGCACATTGATTACTGCATCATCCACGTAGGAAATTCTGCTATATATACATGGATGGGCCGGGATTAATATTAACCAATCCAATCTGCTAGGTGCACATATGTACGAACATGTACAGTCACTAGTACACAAAACCCCTTAGGTGCCGATTGGGAACCGCCAATAGGGACCGGCTTCCCAACCGGCACCAATTTGTTAGCACCTAACCTTCCAGACATAGGTGCCGGTTTCAAAACCGACACCTATATAGATTATAGATGTTGGTTCTTAACTCACAACCAACACATATCACTGGTGGAGAAATGCTTTGTAGTCCCGGTTCATAACCCCCTGTAGTCCCGGTTTTTCAACCGGGACTAAAGATCGCTATCTTTAGTCCCGGTTCAAATAACTAGGACTAAAAATCAATCTTTAGTCATTGGTAACAACAACCGAGACTAAAGATGCTCCCATCTTTAGTCCCGGTTATTGTTACCAATTGGGACTAAAGATATTTTTTTCTTTTTTATTCTCTTTTTCATTGTTTTAGTATTGAATATTGATTTCACACCATCCCCTAATCATGCCAAGAAATCCCAAATCCAAATTCTCACATATCACAGAACATCTCCAAATCCTCAAATAGATTATCTCCAAATACATCACAAACTCTTAAAAAATTACATCACGAGTTCTAAAAAATACATCACAGATTCCCATCACACACAAATCAAATACATCACAGGATAAATCATAAATTGTAAAAAAAAAAGAAAGAAAAGCCGACTGGCCAGCCACTGCCGCCTCCCCTCCTCCCCTCCGCACCGGTCGGCCGCCGCCGAGCGGCCCCTCGCCCGCCGCCGCGCGGTCCCCCGCGCCGCCGCACCGGCCACTGCCGAGCGGCCCCTCGCCCGCCGCACGGCCCTCCGCGCCGTCGCCGCCGCGAGGCTCCCTGCGCCTCCGTGCCGGCCGCCGCCGCACGGGCCCCCGCGCCCCCTCGCCGGCCGCCGTCTGCTTCGCTGTGACTAATGGAAGGAAAAAAAAGGAAAGAGAAGGTAGGAGTTAGACATAAGGAAGAAATAAGAAGTTGGAGAGGGAGAAAGAGATAGAGGGAGGAGTTTGTTGTGTGGACGGGAAAAGAGGATCGGTAATAGGGATTATATAGTGTGTTTTTGATTTTTATTCCCGGTTAGTAACATCAGCCGAAACTAAAAATAGGATTTTTAGTCCCGGTCGGTGTTACTAACCGGGACTAAAGATCCTAGGGCCCTGATACGGTCTGACATGGAATCAACCGGGACTAAAGATGAACTTTAGTCCCGGTTGGAGTTCCCAACCGGGACTAAAGATGATTTTTAGTCCTGGTTGGTAACAACAACCGGGACTAAAGATCTTTTTCTTATAAACCGGGACTAAAAATCATTTTTAGTCCCGGTTTTTAATGGAACCAGGAGTATTGTGGATTTGGGTCGACCGACCAAAGATGGTTTCTCTACTAGTGTATAGCATTCAATAAAATAATAAAAAAAGAGGCAATAGAGCCACCACCAGGCCACAACCTCACCCACATCGGCCTTCTCCACTGCCGCCACCCTCACCGGATCTAGAGAAGGAGAAGGGAAGAGGGTGGATGGAGAGGAGGAGCCCCCCCCCCGAGAGAGGGGGACAGGGCAGACAGAGAGGAGGATGGAAGGCCCCTAGGAGAGAGAGCAGGGGCCTGTGAGCCTCTTGCACCACCGCCGCCACCGCCACCACCACCTCACCCGGCCTTCGTGTCAGACTTCTCCACCACCACCACCGTTGCGGATCTATAGGGGAAGAAGGGGGAAGGTCGGACGGAGAGGAGGAAGGGCCACTCCTGGTCGCCGGCCACCACCTCGCCTCCGCGTCGGCCTTCTCCACCACGGCCACTGCCTGATCTCGAGAAGGAGAAGGGGGGAGGCAGATGGATATGTGGGAGGGCCATCGGGAGAGAGAGAGGTGCCGGCGAGCCTCCTCCACCACCACTGCCGCTGCCGCCAGACCTGGAAGAGGAGAAGGGGGGAGGCGGATGCAGAGGAGTGGGAGGGGGGATGCCAGTGGAGAGGAGTATGGGAGAGAGAGAGAGAGGATTATGCGGTGGAGGGGATAAGGGTGGGTGCGTGGGGCCCATGCTCGGCTTGGCTCGGGTGCCAAGTTTTTAAAGAACCGATACCTATAGTTTAATATAGGTATCACTTTTTAAAAATCCGATATTGTCGGCTTTATCTATAACCGGCACCTATAACATAAATATATGTTTCCTTTTAAAAAAATGGATATGCACCCATAGTAGGTGCTGGTTTTTATCTATATTAGAAGTGTGAAACGATAATAGGTGTTGATTTTAAATAGACCTGCACTTATGAGCTGGTACCTATGAGGTGTTTTATAGTAATGAGTGTGCTTCAATAGCAATTTAAACATATTAAATGTATATATGATGTATTTCACATTTTTAAATGTCAAGAATACAACTACAAATTTAGTTCCAAACAAAAGTGTACTAAGTAATTAATTGTTTGGCATCGGAATTACCCCCCGACTATTGTGCGAGTCCGATTTACTCCTGAAACTAGGATACTAACATTACACATCTCTAACATTTGTTATGAGAAGTTGGTCTGACCGATAGCTCATTTGCGGTCTAAAGCACTGCTACTGTGGTCTGACTGATATTAATTAGCCGGGTCGTCTGACCTTAGACTGCGAGTCCAAGTGTAATTTAGTTGTTTTTGTAAAATTAAATGTGTTTTTATTATTATTCTGTTATGAATAATTGGCATTAGAGATTATTGGTTTTGTTATTTAGAATTTATTCATGAAGTGGTTTTGGAGATGATTGGATTTACAAGTGAATTACATGTGCTGTCATTTTATGTGACCGGTAAGACCGGGCTCTAGTAGCCGGTCAGACCACCGGTATGCGCGCGGTCAGACCGGCCAGCCCGCGGTCTGACCGGCCGACGCTGTGCCGGTTTCGGTTTCGGGTTGTTTGTTTGGATATTCATGATTATTTCATGATTATGACTTCTAGATGGATACTATACGTATGTAATACTGTTGTTTGTTACTAATGAGTCAAGTTGGAGATAGCTTGGTCTCGGAATATGGTTTCTTTGTTTATTTCATGTGTAGGTGACTCGATGCCTCGGGAGAGTATTTGCGGTGATGGACCGGGAGTCGGCTTGGGGATAAGACGACGTCCGTGGTGGTCAGAGGTCATGCAGGTTACTTAGGCTAGAGTTGATGCATGTGGTTAATGGAGATTCCATATGGCATACGATGGAGGTATTGTGTGCGTATGGGATGCGGATCGGAGTCGAATTTGGAAGCAGTCCAAATTTGGTATGATTGGTTATGTAAAGTTTGTTTCTTTTACTAGATGGTTTCCTAAGGTGTTTAGGACTCCTAGTATGAGTTTGGTTCGTGGCTTTAGGCTGCCTACCTCGGGTATAAATAGAGGGGGAGCATGAGGCTTCCCGGTATCGCTTTTGAGAGCAATCGAGTTGAGTTTTGAGTTAGGGTTTCGAGTTTAGTCGAAATTTTTGTAAGGAGTGCTGTTGGTGCACTTTGTAAACACAGAGAGAATCAATAAAGTCGTCATCTACTTTAAGAGTTCTTCGATTTGTGTTTACCGGGTTTCGGCGGTCAGACCGGCGGCAAGCAGCGGTTAGACCGGCGGGAGCGAGGCGGTCAGACCGACGGCGCAGGCGTGGTCAGACCGGCAGACCAATCTCGGTCAGGCCGACGTCCGTCGAATTCGAGGTAACTTTTATTTCCGCTAAAAGTTTTTCGGTTTTTGGGTATACCAACCATTCACCCCCTTCTGGTTGGCTTAGTTATTGTGATTCGATCCTACAGTTTTTTGTATTTTTTTCCTTGGATCAGTGTGTTTTAAGTCCTAATTGATTGCGAAGCCTAATAGGACGTGGTAACGAAAGAGTTTGTTTCTCGCAAGACCAACCTCTGTATGTAAAAGTTATGACCAATTTAATTGATACAATGAATTGTTCCTTTAACTAGGAGTCGTTCAGTAATGTAGATTTTCATTAGTTCCCACTTTCGTTTTTAGAGTGTTTATCCCTAAACTAATGTAAATCAGCTTTGCTAGCTGATTCGATCCATGTCATCATCAAGATCATAAGCTACATCACCCGTGGTTCAAGAGATCAAGGTGCCGCTACAACATCTACATCAGCCGGCAGCGTGTTGGCGAAAAAAGACATCAAAAACTGGTTTAGAAGTCAATATTGATGTTGCAGATATATATAGTGGATCAATCCGTAATGCCACCTTTGCTGCTCTTTGTTTTCTAAATTTAAAAGAAAAACAAAAGGTTTGGAACATTCTGTTACCTATGAATACTGCACAGGCAGCAGGCATAATCTTGGAATATCCAACTTTTGTAAGTAAGGCAAATTAAAGTATACACGATTGAAATTAAAAAGGCAAACGGCTCCAAAACGCCCAGGCAAACGGCTTATATGTCACCAGTTACACGGGCCAGTACCTCTCCTGTCTCATATTACTTTATTTAAAAGCCGTGGGAATGGCTGAGAGTTAGCCATGCCACGTCATTGATTTTTTAGAAAACACCTTCCTTTGCTGTTAATCACGGTTAGGTTTGGGTAATGTCATCCGCTCGATTGCAGGGTTAAGGTCGATCCGGCCGTTCATGTGGCTGCTCTCCTGAGCCATAGGATCGGCGGAAGCATATTGGACGGTCTAGATCGTTTTTTAGCAGATGAAGAGACAAAACCCTAGCCGCGCTCCTCTCTCACGCGCGTGGCCTCGCCCTCCTCTCACGCGCGCCGCCTCACCCTCCTCGGATACTCCTCCGCTCGCTTTGCGCCATAGCCGCCACCGGCGCCTTCCTCCCTAAGCCCTCCCCCTCCTCCTCCTCTCCCCGTCCACGCCGCGCCTCCACATCCGCTCCACCCGCTGCCTCTCACACGCGCAGCTCGCTGCATCCGACTCCTTCCAATCCTCTTCGTCGTCCGCCGCCGCGCTTGACTTCGCTGAGCCCAGCGCCGCCGACGAGTCCGATGTGCCGGAGGAGTCTGACCAGGAGGAGGGGTACGCACCGGAGGTCGATGAGGCGGCGGATGAGATGATAAGGAGGAGGAAGCCGTCGAGGCCTCCGCGGAAGTTGCGGAGGAGCCTAAGGACGTAGAGGAGGTCGGCGAGTACGTGGAGCCGCCTGCGGAGGCCAAGGTATACGTCGGGAACCTACCCTACAACATCGACAGCGAGCGCCTCGCCCAACTCTTCGAACAGGAAGGCGTCGTCGAGGTCTCCGAGGTGCGACCCTCTCCATTCTCCACTCTCTTTCAATTGCAAAACTAAATTGACCCACACAAAGGTTGCAGCCGGTGGACTCCTGTGCAAAACTGCAAATGCACTACTTTTATTTTTCATTTACCTGCTTGGTCACTAGCTCTGTTGAAACTTGTGTGTGCAATATGCGCTTCATATTCTGTACGTAGTTCCAATGGAGGATGCATTGCATGCTGCCACAAAGAAAAACTGAGCAAATTCAGCTTAATTTCAGTTATTATATATCATTTTAATTTCCATATCATGCTATCATGGTTCTTATAATTTGTTATTTTACTAACTATCATACTTTCTTACCTCGATGCGATGTTTGTTTCGTTTGTGCAGGTCAATCAGTGACTAAATGGACGCAGTTTTATATTGACCCCTCATCATCCCAGAAATAGCATACAATCTAGATGATATTGTTGGCTTGGATAAGTTAATTAAGTTTGTCAGTATTTAAATAGCTAAATGGTTTATCCCTCTGTCTGAACAAATTTATAAATTCTATGGTTCTTTTTTTTCCTTGCCAAGTAATGCAAATCAACAATGACTTCAATGTCTTATCTTTTTATGATGATCATTTTCTACTTATTTGATGCCCCTCTTATATTTTGATTATGCTGTTGATTTCCAGCAGACAAGCTTCATGCTCTGTCACTAACGGCGAGGATAGATGATTGTCCCGTAATGCTTGAGGTAATCATAGGATATCATTGTGCTATTCTTTTAACTGTCATTCTGAAGCAAGCTCTATAATTCTGTGAATCATATTGTAGCACCTAGAATAGTCTAACACCATAAATTTCAAATTAAGGTACATCTAACAAAAAAATATTATGTTTTTCTTAATTCAATATATATTTGATGTTATCCAAAGCTTCACTAGACCAATACTATATTTTAATGTTGTTTTTAACTAAGTCAGTTCAAGTCCTGTGTAATAATCTATTATTCTTTCTTCTATCACCATTTTCTTCATCTGCTTCTAATCTTTAGTGCCACAATTAATTCTGGAGCTTAGTTTTCTTTCTAGGGTGTTTAAATGCTAAACACATCCAAGTGACCCCAAAGGATCAATGCATGGATTACCCATATGAACTTCTACCCCTAACAAATAGCATCCTTAACATGAATAGTATATATAATTATAGCCTCAGTTTCACTGCACTATGACTTAGTTAAATTGTATGCATCTCACCTATATTGTCTCTCATTTTTCCCTTTTATAAGACAACTTCCTATTTTGATCATTCTTATTAATCTGAATGAAAACAGTTCATTACAAAAACGATGACAAGCTTTTAAATATATGCTACATACAAACTCATAATCACACCTATCCATTTGTATGCATCTCACATATATTGTCTCTCCTTTTTCCCTTTTATAACACAATGACAATATTGTTGTTACATGTTGATCTAGAAAACTCAATCTGTTGTTTATTTTACTTCCTGTCAGATTGTGTTTTCACGATCGATGAAATTTTCATGATTTGATTCCCTTTATGATCATGCTTACCTATGTACTCCTAATCTCAAGGTGAGCACAAAAAACCTGTTTTGTTGTGTCCACCATATACCAGTTTGTATGCAGATTCCAGACTTTCAGTCTAGAATTTGTATATCCTTTTGAACAGGTAAGCATAATCCATGATTTGATGATTATTTCAAATTTATTACTGATTTTTTATTTACCTAGCTCTAGCTTACGTTTTTTAATGGTTTATGGCTAACAATCTAACTGTCTTTGTAACTCTATATATTGCTGAACATTTAGTGTAACCTAGCTTTTCCATATGCATCGATTTGGAAAAAAAAAGTTGCTCACTTAGGATCTTCAAAAATTTATATGTTACATATTATTTTCAAGTAACAATTATTTGTAGATAACCTTGGCTTATTGATTGCTTTTACAATATTTTACCTCCAGGGAATGTAAAATTAGAAATGGCATGCTTCTTTGTTACCTTCTCCTATGATCATGTTCAGCTGATTTGCTGCCCTCCTCCCTTTTCCCCTTCTACTTTGAATAGCTGAAACTCAAGCTCTCTTCGACTAACAATGAAGACAGATAATTGACCTATGCTTAAGATAATCATATACTATCATCACCATGCTGTTGTATTTGGCTAAAATACCAGGAACAAGCTCCATAGCTTATTGAATTATATTGTGATAACTACATTAGTCTGTAAATCAAGATATAATTCCAAGATATGATGCATCTAGCCAAAAATTATTCGAATATAGTTGCAGCCTCTTATTCTTATGCGCGCACTACGCTGCGCGCGATTATTGCTAGTTACTCTGAAACGCAAATGGGAAGTGAATGTGTTGGTGGGGGTCAGCATGAGAAGATAACACTGTTTAATTTATTGTATATTTTTGTTGCTTAATTGAATGAGTGCTTGGAGCACTCACTAAACCAGCAGCAACATGCATGCTGATTAGGTAGCAATAATTATGATAGCGGTTTTCAACTGAATTCCTGGATTCCAGCAGTTTGTCATTTGACAGTGCTAGTAAAATTTTCAGTGGCATGTCGTATGTTTTCCTTCACTCCATTTATTCCAGGGATCTCTATCTGGACATCTGTACGTGCAAATAAAGAGGCAAAAAAGGTCTACTGCAATTGACGAGCGTATGTGCTGCATGGAAATTTAGAAACAAATATGTGCAGCAATTGCTTTGATAACTACAATCTGATCTTGGTCCCGCAGTTTCCACAGAAAAAATGGGATAACTTAAATCTTTATCTGCTTTTATATGGAAGTTGATTCCTTCCCTTAATTATTTACCTCTCTTATTATTGTTATGAAACCGGCGGCACATGAGAAGATCCAACCCGGTTACCCACTAATTAGCCCATCGCTAAATATGGATTCTATCTATTGTTATGCCTAAAAGTAGAGGGGAGGTTGAATTAGTGAATGAGAAAGAAGTGACACCCTCATATCTTGTATCTCTATTTCTTTGTAGATATTATACAACCCCTCTGAACTACACATGTACATTGGTTGCATAATAATTATCTCAATGATATATATGTGCATTATCGCGTGAATATGTCATATGCTTTGATAAAGTAAGAAATAATACTCCTTTCATCCAAAAGCATATTTCTTTTGTCACTAAAACTATAGAGGAATTAACAAATCGACCATGTAACAAAACTAAGAAATCATATTTATACATGCAATCAATGAGTACTAAGATATCTCTCTTTGAGTTAAAAAAATAATTTAGCACGGCTTATACTTTTTGAAAATCAGAAAATGAAATATGTCTTAGGCTGTTGGATGGAGGGAGTATATTTATAAAGCTGTAGTAATTAAGAATTTTACAGGAAATCAACTGACATGAAAACAACGTACATTAAAAAAAAGGTGTCTTGCTCACTCCTCACTCTAGGCATGTTGTTACTTGTTTCTATATGCTTTAGTTAGTTCATATCAGTTATTAGTTCTGAATGATATGCTACTTCAAAAAGAAGAACAATTAACGACCTCCATCCATCCATCCATGCATCAGTGCATGCATGTTGGTCTTTAGTGGTCAACAACAACCTTCTAGCTTGTTGATTTTATTATATGATAAACTGTTGCTCTGGGTGCTGCATGCTTAACCATAACATAAACAAATTCAGTGCCACTTTGCACATACTGCCAGACCTTTTTTTTAGAACAATTAATGAAAGAGGTTAGTGCAAGAAGGAAAGCAAGGTAGCTAGTAGTTAATTCCAGTTGAATAAAGAGGTGTCATCTATTAATTGGTTCATGCATGCTGCCGTGAGAAGGGAGGACAGGAAATTCGGTTTGTAAAGTTAGTCTAGCAAGTAGCAATTGCCCACAAATATAAGTACAATAATATGGCTTCCTTCGTGGCAGTAGCTGTGAGAGTATATACTGATTGGCTCAACATGTGTACCATGCTTTAATTTGCTATAGTCATATCCCACCGAGAGTGTGTGCCTCACGATCAAATTGTGTACGTACGTTGTATATATAACTTTTCATATTTATGTACATCTGGTTTGGGAATATGCCAGTCATGTGTAACAGTTTCTTCCATCGGATCTAATGACACTTTGGAGCCAGTCTTCACTCGTGCTTATTCATATATTTATATTTTTTTATTCAACTGAAGTGGCCGTCCACTTGGAACTTGCACTTAGAGCAAGTTTAATAATATAGCCAACTACTAGCTAGCTCCAAAAATTAACACATCATTCATTTATAGCTAACTTAGTATATAGCCTACTAATACAATAGTTAATTATAGATACATACTACACCAATAATGCTTTCCCCATATTTCTCTCTCACATAGGTTATCAGAGTTTGTGCTATAGTTGATTATAAATCTGTAGCCCACTTTTACTCTCTCCTTCACACACTACTGGAGAACTAATCTTTAATTAGCTCGGATGCCAAAACATATTTGTCCCGGTTCAAATAGGAACCGAGACTAAAGATTATGTTTAGCCATGGTTCGATAGCTGTCAGGCCATGTCAGACCCCCAACGATCATTAGTCCCGGTTGGCAAGGTGTTACCAACTGAGACTAAAAATTGATCTTTAGTCCAGGTTGGAGACACCAACCCAGATTAAAGATAATTATAATCCCGGTTGGTGTTACCAACCTAGACTAAAGATGCCTCCACGGTTAAAAAAGCATCTCTATCCAAGTCAGATGTGTGTAGTAGTGGGGGTGGTAACGCGCGTGAGGGTGTTCACGGCTATTAAATGCCAATTCTGTGCCGCCAATACCTACATAAAACATAGTTAATTAAACATCCAACATAATGGTAGGATTTAATTCTAACATATTCAACGAATGTTGGTGCATATTTGGATGCAGGTACTAAACCGTCAAAGTTGGGTGGAAATTTAGACTAAAGTGAAGAAGAACATTAGAAAATGGGCCCAATTACCGAGAAATGGATAAGGCAGAGCGAGGAGGAGGCCCAGACCAAATCTAGGAGCCATCTGGACCAGCCTAGGTTCGGTCGAACCCCTGGTTCGGCCCCCTGGTTCGGCCAAACCTTGGTGATCGCCATTGGATCCAGGTTTTGGTATGGACGCTCCAGATGCTCTCCTAATGGCGGTTGCGAGGCAATTCGAACAATTCCCATAGTTATAACCACCATTACCTGCCTATAAATAGAGCTCCCATTCTCACTTCACTCACACACTCCAAGCTTGAGCTGAATTATAAGAGACTCTATTGTACTTTATTGTATACTAGAATTAGGGAGAGAGTAGAGTAGAAAAAGTCGGAGAAATTCCAGAGTTGTCAGTAATCCTCTTTTATTTCGAAACTCGAGTTAAATTTTAACTCATGGTGATGTGGACGAATCTCGGACGTCCATTTCTCGATCCAACTGTAGTTTCCAAGTTTCGACTACATATGTAGTTTGCACTGTATATTTTCCCTAATTACTCTGCTTTAATAGAATTATCATTCTGAGAAATTAAGATTTGCTCGGTGAGAATTAACTCTTGGTTAGTTCCTAATTAGCATGTGGTATCATTGATCACTATAGTTCAATAAAATATAGTGGCTGCTTTAGTGTTTAGCTAGCTCTAAAATAGTTATTAATTGCGTTGACGTGGTGTCCAGGTAATTAATTGTCGGTGGTTGTTTCGTATCCCACGGTAGGTTTGAGGTGGGTGTAGAGGTAGTGATAGCCCTCAATTACACTGAAGTTCTCCCTGTCCGGGTACGTAGTAGAGCGACATTTGAGAGCAGCGGGCTGGCCAATACCTGAAGTATCGCGTTAGGATTAAACTGAGTTTTTCGTATATGTTGTTTTTTTGCTAGGAAATCCTCTCTACCATTTTCCTACATGTGCTTCTCCCTTGGATGAACCTAAAGAGTATCTGAATACACACATTGCCTGAGGAAATTGATACCTTGGAATACTCCCGGGTGAAGTGCTACATCGGTATCTTCTGTGCGCTTGCAGATTTTATCTGTGACATTAAGAAATACCAACAGAGGGCTGAGGTTTGAGATCTCGAGTTCAAATCCCACATCCTAGACATTTTTTTTGACTTGGTATGCATCTTTACTCCCGATTATTTCAACCGGGACTAAAGATGGGGCATCTTTAATCCCGAATGTGTGTCCCGTTTGCACAACCGGGAGTAAAAACGATTGCAAAGCGGGACTGAAGTCCCTTTCTCCAGCAGTGACATGAGCAAAAATACGATGTGACAACATGTATAGCCCACTTATATCATCCTATTGTACGCGCTCTTAATTTACTAGTAATAAAGAATCAATATGTTGTATGCATTTAACATTTCGTTTAATCCCCTTTCATGCCCTAGTTCCAGATTTGAGGAATCAACACTATGACAAAAACCTCCATTTGTAGAGGCATTTTGTATATTGCATCTAAAATCTGGAGTTTTAAAGTGTGGAGACACATTTTATAATTATTTAAAAATTTACAAGAAAACTTTTACTCTAAAGTCACCCAACATTTTTAGTATATTTAGTTAAATTTTATCTTGTAGAGATATTCTTTTGGCACAATAAAATATGTATGGCATGTAAAGGTATTTTCTTAAGCCATTTTAATCTACACTTGTTAGAATAACAATGTATGCCAAGAGACTAGATATAATAAATTAAACAAGTCACAAACGTACAACTAATAATATGAGGTTGAGTTAGTGCATTGAAGACGATACGGTTTGCCAAAGGATTTCTGAGCTCAAGGATTGTTAATAGCAAGAAAATTATTTCATTCTTTTTTATACATTGGTTAGATATTGGTTTCACAGCTAAAACGAATTGTCATATATATAAGAAAACAAAATAGAAATTAGAGGGCATGCATGTAGGGGGATGATAAAAAACTACTCAAGGATATAGTGGGGATCGAGTGAGAACTGAGAACTCAAGAGTGTAGATATAATTTTTTTTGTTACTAATGTACTTACTCTGTCTCAAAGTATATGCATTTTTAGCATAGTGTCAAGTTAAATATTTTTAACTTTGACTATTAATAGAAAAAATAAAAAAAAAGATTAATCATGTAAAATTAATATTATTATATTTATCATTAAACAAACTAACATAATATGCAACTCTTTTTATTTAAAAAATCTTAATTTTATAAATATTATTGATCAAAGTAGCATATCGAAGACTATGTCGAAAAAAAAAATGCTTATATTTTAGGACAGAGGGAGTAGGTTTTATTGATGGGATTGAACATATAATTAAGCAAGTGATCGAATATTTGGACGATAAAAAAACTATTCCATAAAGAATTTATGGAAGATATATTGACGTGACGGCAAAGTGTTGAAGCAGCATTTGTGGGAGTTGTCTATTTTGCCCCATGCATATGCTAATCCAATCCAGTGGCTAGCTGTTATAGTTGTTGTGAGCCAGGCCAGACATC
Source organism: Oryza glaberrima (assembly GCF_000147395.1). Taxonomy (NCBI): domain Eukaryota; kingdom Viridiplantae; phylum Streptophyta; class Magnoliopsida; order Poales; family Poaceae; genus Oryza; species Oryza glaberrima. The sequence goes on along the minus strand of NC_068334.1, from coordinate 383,707 downwards.
AACTTCAGGTGTTATGGTCAAACATGCACGTCTATCTCCATGGAGCCAAACCTTCCAACTGCCATTGATGTTGACCATACATCCAAGAGAAGCCATGGACTTTGTACTAGTAGTAATCAACAATAATGTTAATTAGGTCACTATCAAAACCTAACTCCGGCTGGGCCGGCATGCGAACACGAGGTCGATCACACGGATGCCTGCATCACTAAGATTCTCACAGGAAATTAAGGCCAAGTTAAGCAAATAAAAGCCGTTATTGGCCGCATGCATGCAGATGTCACCGTTGCCTTTGATTGCTCGTATCTCCTTTTGACGCTGCAACCGACACTGACAGACACGTCTCGTTTTTGTACTCTCTCTTCTTCATTAGCGACATATAACTAACCTTTCCCCCTAAGTACTACTCCCTCCGTCCCAAAATAAATGTACTCTCTCCATTCCAAAATAAATATAGTTTTGCACTATTCATGTTCAACTTTTGACCGTTCGTCTTATTTGAAATTTTTTTATGATTAGTATTTTTATTGTTATTAGATGATAAAACATAAATAGTACTTTATGTGTGACTAATTTTTTCAAATTTTTTATAAATTTTTTAAATAAGATGAACGATCAAACGTTGGACACGGTTCCTCACGACTGCACTTATTTTAGTACGGAGGTAGTATAACACTCAGTTTGGATTTATAATTATTGGTTTACCATAATCTATCTCGTTACTAATTAATGTAGTACCATACCCTTGGTGTTACCGCTTTTAGACATTTCAGCTAGCTTTTGGTAAACGGCAAGGTTTATATATGACAAAATAATAATAATATTATTATATATTATTTTAAAAATATTGGACAATTCAAAGGGACCTTTATAGTTGTACACCAATTTCGATCACTTAACTTGATCTGTTAAAAATTTATAGGGAATTTAAGCTATTCATTTTCATATCAATATCAAATAGATAGCGTGCCATAGGTTGTGTTCAGCACACAGGGTTGGGAACCTTTCCTTCCCTTGCCACGTACAATGGTATTATTGTGAATAAGCACATGATTAATTAAGCATTAGCTAAAAAATGAAAAATAGATTAATATGATTTTTCAAAACCGATAACTTTCCTATATTTTTTTCTTTTGCAAAAAACACCCTAAGATCGAGGACAATCAGTTGGTCCTAACAAAAACACATAACAAACTATTGATTTACCTTATTCAAAGAAAATACATTGGGTTTTGTATGATCTACATGGTTTACTGTGAATTATGACTTTATTGGGTATTTGAATTCGGATGGATAGATTCCATTTAAGGAAACTTGTTGAGCTTAGCTAGCCTAAGTTTGTGTCACCTTACCAAATTTTGCCAAAGAAAAAAATCAAGCACACCCTAGACATGCCAACTATGCAAAATTTGGTAGCTCTGACAACACTAACATTTAGGCCGAGGTTAGTTCCAAAATTTTTCTTCAAACTTCCAACTTTTTTATCACATCGAAACTTTCCTACACACATAAACTTCCAACTTTTCCGTCACATCGTTCCAATTTCAACCAAACATCCAATTTAGCGTGAACTAAACACACCCTTAACATGAGGTGTGTACACCACTCTAAAGTGAGGCAAGTCATTAATTAGACCAAAATATACCTTGGCATACCTATCCACTTTTCCAAAATTTAGCAACTTGGTGTGGTCGATTTTGGCACCAAACCAACACTACTGGAGAAGAGGTCTTTGGAGGGTCGGCCGATTTCCACAATAGTCCCAGTTCCAAAACGAACCGGGACTAAAGTGGCTTATTAGTCCCGGTTTATTACTTCAACGGGACGAGGGATCTTTAGTCCCGGTTCGCCTCCTGACAGGGCATGTCAGACCTCTGTCGGGGGGCTTGGGATCTTTAGTCCCGGTTCGTGTTACCAACCGGGACTAAAGTTGCACAGCTTTATATACCCCTTCTTCCTCCTCCAGCCCGAGCCATTGCTTCAAAATTAAGCTTTGAGGGAGGGAGGTGCTGTCAAAATTTTAAGCAAATTTTTTTTGGTGGTAATATACAAATTTGAGGTCTTCAAAAGGTTAGCAACTTCATCCTACTCTTTCTTTTGCTTAGCATCTACATTTGGAGCTATTTTTTTTACATATTTTTCCCTCTAGAAAATGTGATGGAAGATGATGAGAGAGAAAGTGTGTGTAGGGAATAAAGAAGATTATAAATACTTGTTTGACTAATTACATATAATTTTGTATGAAATTATAAAACTAAGCTAATTTAATATTAAAATAAGAAAAACATATTAAATATTTGTTTATAATGTAATTAAAACATGAAAAATATGTACAATGAATTTAATAATAATGATTAATTGTATGAATAATTATATTCAATTATTGTATTATTATGTAATTACCTTGTAAATCTTGGATTTTGTATAATTACGATTTATATGTATTTCATATAGATGGATCGGCAATGGATGTACGCGGATCGGCGGTCGAAAGTGTTTATTGACGGTGTGCATTATTTTTTGGGTGTGGCCAATGATAACAAGCGTAACGGTTTTATAAGCTGTCCATGCGACAAGTGCAAAAACCAGAAGGAGTATTCCACCACACGAACTATTCATGCCCACCTGTTTCAGTGGGGGTTCATGCGTAGCTACAATTGTTGACCTCGCACGGAGAGGTTGGGGTTGCAATGGAAGAAGATGAAGTAGAAGATGAGAACATTCCGGACTGGGGTCAGTATGGCGGATTTGAAGAAAACACAATGGGCGAGGCGGAGCTGGATGTTGAAGGGAATGACGGTGCTGATGAACTTGGTCAAATATTGCGGGACTTACAGGAGGACTGCGAAAGTAAAAAGGAGGTGCAGAAACTGGAGCGCATGTTAGCGGACCACAGAATAGCGTTGTACCCAGGTTGCGAGAAGGGCTACAAAAAGTTGAGTACCATCCTAGAATTCTTGCAATGGAAGGCTAAAAATGGTGTGAGTGACAAGGCATTCGGCGAGTTATTGAAACTCGTAAAGAACATTCTTCCGGAGGGGAACGAATTGCCCGAAAGTACGTACGAAGCTAAGAAGACAGTCTGCCCTCTAGGTCTGGAAGTACAGAAGATTCACGCGTGTCCGAACGACTGTATCCTGTATCGCGGTGAGTACGAAAACCTGGAAGCATGCCCTGTTTACAAAGCACTACGATACAAGATAAGACGAGATGATCTAGGTGAAGTTGACGGATAGCCTTTGAAGAAGAGAATTCCTGCTAAGGTGATGTGGTATTTCCCTATAATACCAAGGCTGAAGCGGTTTTTCAGGAACAAATCACATGCTAGAATGATGCGGCGGCACGCAGAAGAACGTAAACAGGATGGGATGCTGAGACACCCCGCTGACGGGTCGTAGTGGCGAAATATCGACAGAACATTTAAAGACTTTGGCGAGGATGCATGAAACGTGAGGTTCGGTTTAAGCACGGATGGAATGAATCCGTTTGGAGAGATGAGCAGTGGCCGTAGCACCTGGCCAGTCACCATGTGCATCTACAATCTTCCCCCTTGGCTATGCATGAAGCGGAAGTACATCATGATGCCGATTATTATTCAAGGCCCGAAGCAACCTGGTAACGACATTGATGTGTACCTAAGACCATTGGTTGAAGATCTGAAAGTGCTGTGGAGGAAAGAGGGCGTCCCCGTGTGGAATGAGGACAACCAGGAGCAATTTAACCTACGAGCGTTGCTATTCATTACAATTAACGATTGGCCTGCACTTAGTAACCTATCCGGACAATGAAACAAGGGGTACAACGCTTGCACTCACTGTTTGGATGAAACTGAAAGTACTTATCTGAAGCATTGCAGGAAGGTTGTGTACATGGGCCATCGTCGATTCTTTGCTGCAAACCACCCTGTACGGAAAAAAGGCAAGCACTTCGAACAGAAGGCAGACCATCGTACTAAGCCTAAACATCGCAACGGGAAAGCAGTGTTCAAAATGGTGAAGGATCTGAAAGTAGTATTTGGAAAGGGGCCTGGCAGCCAACCTATAGAGAGCGAAGATGGTCACGCGGCGATGTGGAAGAAAAACTCTATTTTTTGGGAGCTACCCGATTGGGAAGTCTTGGACGTTCGCCACGCAATCGACGTGATGCACCTCACTAAGAACCTTTGCGTAAACCAGCTGGGCTTCTTAGGTGTATATGGGAAGTCCAAAGATACACTCGAAGCACGCAATGATCTCAAGCATATGGAACAACGCGAGGGCCTTCATCCGGAACCGAACGAGAAAGGAAGCCATTACTTAAGTCCGGCGAGCTACACCCTAAGCAAGGAAGAGAAAGAGAGTATGTTTCAATGCCTAGAGAGCATCAAGGTACCGTCCGGATACTCCTCAAATGTAAAGAGAATAATAAGCACGAAGGATAAGAAGTTCACAAACCTAAAGTCTCATGACTGTCACGTGCTTATGACACAGCTGCTTCCTGTTATAATTTGTGGTATCCTTCCTGATAATGTGCGGGCAACAATAACGAAGCTTTGTGCTTTCATGAACGCAATTTCACAGAAAGTCATCGATCCAGAAAGTTTAGCCGCCCTTCAGCATGACGTGGTGCAATGCCTTGTCAGCTTTGAGTTGATCTTTCCACCGTCATTCTTCAATATAATGACGCATCTTCTGTGCCACCTTGTAAAAGAGATCGGTATTCTCGGTCCTGTGTAGCTACACAACATGTTCCCTTTCAAGAGGAACATGGGCGTTCTAAAGAAGTACGTTCGTAACCGTTCTCGTCCGGAAGCAAGCATCACGAAGGGGTATGGAACAGAGGAGGTCATTGAGTTCTGCATAGATTTTATTGAAGACCTCGAGCCAATCGGGGTACCCGAATCAATCCATGAGGGGAGACTACGGGGAAAGGGCACACTTGTAAGGAGAGCAATTATGACTGTAGACAACGATTTATTCCGTAAAGCACATTTCACGGTTTTGCAACAATCTTCGTTGGTTGCTCCTTACATCGATGAGCACCTTGCAATTGTTCGCTCAGAAAACAGTGGCAAGTCCAATGCCTAGATTACACGCCATCATATTGATACTTTCCCCGCTTGGCTGCGAGAACACCTCCTGGGTAACGAGACGATTGACCGACGACTAGCCTTCTTAGCTAGGGGACCCTCCGGCTCGGTAACTACATTCCAAGGTTATGAAATCAATGGATACACTTTTTACACAAGAGCCCAAGACAAAAAGAGCACGAACCAGAACAGTGGTGTTCGTATCGATGCCATAGATCACGATGGTCCAACTAGCACGTATTACGGTGTCATCGACAACATTTGGGAACTATGGACCCCTGAAGGTCCCTCTGTTTCGGTGCTAATGGGTTAGGCTGACTGGTGGAGGCGTAACGATTGATGATAGCGGGATGATAACGGTTGTCCTAAACAAGGTAGGATACTCAGATAAACCATTCGTTCTAGCCAATGATGTAACGCAAGTTTTTTACGTGAAGGACATGGATAGCAAACCAAAGAAGGGGAAAGGGCCCGATGAGCCAAGACGCCATGTTGTTCTCCCAGGCAAGAGGAAAATCGTTGGAGTCGAGGATAAGACTGACGAAAATTACGATCTGTTTGAGGGGCAACCTCCGTTTGCAGTGACGGTTGACCCGAGCATCATACTATCAAAGGAGGACACGCCGTACTCACGCAACGATCATAGCGAAGGAACAATAGTGAGGAGAAAGTACGTGAGGAAGACAGTGACCTAGGTTGTTTAATGGAAGATGTAAATTATTTGTATTGTATTGAAGGTCGAACAATTTGGATCAATATATTATTCTCAACTGCTTAATTTGTAATTATAACATCCTGAAAATTCAAGACAATGAAAATCACGAAAATTTCGAACTTTTTAAAACTTCTGCATCATGCTGGTTGTTATGATTGCTATTGCTTGCCAAACCGTAAATGATCACCAAGAAAGTAAAGAGAAGAACTACATTTAAGCAATAGATATGATTTACGGGAATATATTTAATCCTACAAATAATTATGCACAAGATATTAAAATCAAATAAAAGAAAAGTTATTATTAACCTATTTTATCAAATATTAAAATATTTGAATAATGTAGGTGGGTGCCATAATATGAGTACACATGAAATGATGATCATTCAAATAAACTGAGCTCTCTGTATATATAATAGAATTACGGGAGTATTTAATTCGATATGTAGATCGATATTGCACCAAGTTCCTAATTGCATTTAGGGATTGAAATTTGATATATTAAACCCCTCATATAAAATAAACTAACATATAAATAAATTGAGCTAATGTGCTATTGTGTTAATAACGGTCTCATTAGAAAATTATAGAATCTTTAATGAACCTTAAATATTGGACAATATTAAATTTTGGGCAAATTCACATTTGAACACTTAATACGGTCACCCAAATGCTTAGGAGTAAATACAAATTTAATTTGCAACCTTTCTCAATTTATAAATCAACAAAAACCCTAAAAGAAGAAAAATAGGAAAACTTTGAAATATATATAATAATAATAAGAATTAACCCTAATTAAAAATTCAAATAAATTATATAAATAAAATATGAGTAATATCAATCTAGAATAAATCCATTGGTTGGAATAACACAAATATTGGGTAAACTTCATTTATGCAAAAATTAGGAATTATGGAATCAAATTTATATGGGAAATACACTAAAATCGGGATAAATAGGAAAAGTCACTGTTCATTGCCTCCTAGGTGTTCAATCACGTCCCCTAGCCCTAGACGCCCGTCTGTCGCGTCGCCGCTGTCGCGCCGTCGCCGTCTGCCGTCCCGTCGCCGCTCGCCTGTCGCCATCGCCCCGCTCCGCCGCTGCCGCCGCGCGCCGTCGCGCCGCCTCGCGCCCCGCGCCCGCGCGCGCCGCTCGCCCGTCCCCTCGCCGAGCCGCGCCGCTCGCCGTCCCATTGCCACTGCCGCGCCGCGCGCCGTCCCGTCGCCTCGCGCCCCATGCCGCGCCGCCTCGCGCCGCCGACGCTCCACCCCTCCCCCCCTCCTTCTCTCCCTTTTTCCCCCTCTCTCCCCTATAAAAACCCCGGCCCCTTCCCCCTCCTCCACCCCACACCACTCCTCCATTCCCCTCCCTCTCCACCGCGCCGCCGTCGTCGTGCCGCCGCGCCACCGCCTTCGGAGCCGCCGCGCCGCCGCTGCGAAGTCACCGCGCCGCCGCCGCGAAGCCGCCGCGCCGCCGCGCCGTGCCGCGACTGCGCCGCCGTCGCCGTCATCGCCGCCACCGCCACCGCCGGTGAGCCGTCTTTCCCCCCCCTCCACCTCGCGCCCACCGCCGTCACCGCCCGAGGGAGAGAAAGAAGAAGGAAGGAGGAGAGAAACCGGAAGGAAGAAAGAGAGAAAGGAAAAAAAAAAGGAAAAGAGAGAGAGAAAGAAAAAGAAAAGAAAAAAGAAAGGAAGGAAAAAAGAAGAAGAGGGGGAGAAAAAGAAAAGGGAAATAAATAGGAAATTAGAGGGAGATTAGGGGAGTTTAGAAAATTTAAAATAATTAGAATTTAGTTATAGATTAATTATAGTCGTAGAATTGCGAAATTTAATATAAATTATGGATTATTCTTGATAATTTCTACAAGAAACCAATCCGCGGTAGTAATTTAGATGTAATTAACAACTAAACAATTAGATGAATTTTTATATACTATTATAGATTATTTTTGGGTAACCTCTATAAGTAATCGATTCACGGTAGAAATTCGGATTTAATCACTAGGAATTTTAGACGTATATTATATTTACTCGTTTATTCATAGACTAAACTAAATCGTATAACATTATAAGATAATTTTAAGATTCCGTCCGATATTTAGTTCGCGATAGAAATTTCTAACCTATTATATGGATATAATGCTCGGGTAGATTAAATTAAAAACTTATGATAATAAAATATATTTATAAATATTAAATAATTAATATCAAGATGATGCATAATAGTTAACTTAAAAATGTGCCAATAAATAAAAATGGATATTGTACAGTAGAATAATTACCTTTAATATGTTTTGTCATTGTAGCAACCACATAAATTAATTATAATCACTGTTTGAAATTAATGGATATATAGGAAAATATTAGCGCCATTTATTAAACTATGTCCAAATATAATTAAAACCCATGACTTATTAGTTATTTAAATAAAGTTAGCCTTATAATTATTAGGTAAGTAAAATATGGATACACATAGATCGGTCCTAAGCTTGTTTATGGCAAATAATAACAGAGCTAGTGTGATTAAATCACCTATATGAAATTAATCAACGACATATCCCATATAATAGCATATAGTAGGAGAGGTGAGCTACCCTTAGTTAACCAAGCAGTACATAGCAACTATTCAAATAAATGATTCAATATATATTAAGATATTGTGCACACACATATATTGTACATCCCATTATAGATATATGGTATCGTATTAATTTACTTGTTGCATATATTAATTTAGAGGGAGTATATGACAAACATGAATATTAGATAAATACTAGTTATACATCTTGTCCTCGTATAATTACAGATCAAGTGTAAATTTGGAATAGTCATTGTAAAATTATGTGATGGGATAATCCGTAACCATAATATGATTAACCTAAACAATTCTAACATACACGCATGAGTAATTGTTAACCTTTTATAATTTATTTTGACAAGTAAAATATGTACATAATTAAAATAAAGCCTCCATTAATAAAATAATAATACAAATGATTCACAGTAATTATTTGACCGATCCAAAATCCATCCGGCAACAGAACCTCTAGTGTATAACCGTTCTATTTAGATAGATGCATGTGTAACCATAATCCTTCCTTAGCCATTAGCTAGACTGAACCACCATGACAACAGAAAGACTAAGAAACCTTAGCTCTTAGCTTGATTAGAGTCCATTAGCAAGCGCGAATAATATGAGCAACCTTAGGTTCGACCTCAACAAATATATTTTGTTTGTGCATATTTGACTGTTGCTTGAATATTGGTTTTTCTCGCGTATTCTAGACTGTGTATCGATTAGTCGTGAGGCAACGTATGCAGCTTCCAGGAGGTGAAGGTTGATCAAGATTATATTAAGAATAAGGACTACTCTGAGCAAGGCAAGTCATCACTATTCCTTGAACATGTTGATCCCAATTGCGAAATTATTTTGTTTACAAATAAAATTGCATGCAATGATGAACATCCTACTTGTGATTATGCCATGCCTTGATTATTGTTTGCCCTTATTCCTTCGTAACCATGTTTACGTATGAGTCCCTAGTCAATTATGACAATTGCTTAGAAATGCTATTCTAGAATTATGCATACTCATATTTATCAAATGCTATATGCTTGGGCAATTACCTTTGGGAAGGTAATTGAGATGCGGCATGTGGAGACATGAGCGCCACATTGCCATGATATTGATGACATGATTTGTGAAAGGAAAAAAAAATAAAACTAAACAACTATTTTCGACTGGGGCGGACGGAGGATTTGGGTGGTATCTGGAAAAGGCTAGTACCGTCCCCGGTCAATTAAGGACCGAGCCATGAAGTTAAGCATGAAACGACCCCCGTACAACCGTACTTCTCGAATGGGTATAGACCTAGCGGATTAGATAGCCGAGCGGAGGCAGTATCCCTGCATAGATGGTTCACCCCTGAGTGAGGCAGGTGCGCTACGATGGGACAGCCGTTGAGGTAGGGCCGAGAGGCGTGCCCTACATCGGTGTCGCCATTGGTAGGACTGCCAAGAGTGTGTGAGAGAGAGAACTTAATTTGAACTATAATTTAATATGTGTGTGAGACTTCTCTTTCCCGGGAGCGCCAGAACTCCTCTCACTGCTAGAAACATGGACACCTAGAGTGCATGAGGATTTAAGTTCATGGAGCGGGTACTGCCAATGCGAGGTTATCGAAAAGCTTTGCCGTGACGCGTCTCATGTGTTGGGACGAGGCTCATGTGTTGGGCAGTTGCGGAGTGCGGGTAAAGTGTACATCCACTGCAGTGTGAGTAAACCAAATCTATTCGAATAGCCGTGCTCGCGGTTAATGAGCACCGGGACATGTATTACACTTGGCTAGACTCTAAATTCTTAACTTGTGTGGGATGGGATATTGCATGATGATTTTTATGCTGATGGAGCCACTTCCTGAGAGGAGGGAAGGTGGACGTTCTCAGAAAACCATGACGACTCAATGGCGGGAAGCTATCCTTGGGATCACAATGGATGGTGGACAGAACCGTCGTTGTTTAATGTGAACACTGGAACTAAAATTTGATCAGTCTATGATAGGTCTTAGGCTTGTGAAAATATTTGCAAAACGCAGCTTTATGCAAAAGAACCTGAAGCCATTCCTTGAATACTCTCTATCATATGCATTGTTGTTGTGGTGGCTTGCTGAGTACGGTTGGTACTCACCCTTGCTATTTATATATCTTTTAGGGGAGTGTTGAAAAGAAGCCCTTGTCGGTACGCTTGTGTATCCAACAAGATGATCGGAGTGCGGTCTTGTTCTAGGTCTCGCTCCCCAGTCGACTGCCTGTGGCATGTTAATCGGGCCCTTATATTATTTTGTCTTCCGCTGATAGTTGTTGGCCTACCTGGCCCTAATGTAAGTATTTAACTCTTTTAGCCTGAATTCATTCGTGATATGTTGTGATCCAACTATGTATGTGTGTACCAACTACTGATCCAGGGATTGGTACGGATAAACACAGAAGATTTCCGATTTCCAAAAACCGGGGGTCTACAGAGCTGGTATCAGAGCCTATCGACTGTAGGTCGAGACCCTAGATAGAATGGCCGTTAGTTTCAGGACCCTATATTTTACAAAGATGTTTTTTTAAAATGCTAAAAAAAAAAAGTTGTGAAAACATTCAAATGTTGTTCCTCATCTTACCTCTTTTCAAAAATATCTGATTCCGATACGCCAAAAAGAAAAAAATATTTTTATACCTTACATCTCAACCCTTCCTTTGACAAGGCAATTTTACCACTTGATTTGTGATTGAAAAATATTGGTTCTGTATTCTCATCTATATTTCAAAATTGTAGAATAAGAATCGAAAGCAATTAAGACGTTATAGGAATATTATTGATGTTGCCGAAACCTCATCCTCGAAAGTAGACGATTGCATCATGATTATATGAAAAACAAAGTAAAGAACAAAAAAGAGAAAAGATCAGAAATTAACTCATCAATCATGATAACTCATTATTGTTAGTACTAGTTTCCTCTAGTCACATATTCGTACTGTAGAAGGGAAGTCTCGGCTAAGCCGTTAGTGACCACAAAAACACTACCTGTGACATGGGAGTTCATAAAGAACAATAAAGAGGAGAAAAACAGACTGTGTATCTATGAGAAAGCCATGCAAGATTGCTAAGTTGTTTCCATAAACATACAAGGATCTGAAGATTATGGATCAAAAAGGAACATAAGATGGTATGCATATATGGAAATTTAATAAAAGGAACCATGTTTTCGATAAGAGTACATGGACGAAGGATGAAAGAGATTTGAATTTATTGGATTTTAGCTTTAGGGTTGCTTCAAAATTCCAAGGACAAGTCAAACTTATATGGATTTAATCCCCTTAAAACTTTGTTTTATGAGTTGTCTTTAGAAAATATTGAAAAACAAATGAATTTTTGCACTTTGAAATATAGTCTTACAAAGAAAAATTGCTTCAAAAAGAAAGGAAATGTTTGTTTCAAACTATGTAATTGCAAAATTGTCCCCAAAGCCGCTCTGAAATTATATTAAATTTTGGGAATGGTCAAAATTAGCTTGAAAAGAAAATTTTCTCTGAAAATTATTTGTGAAATTTTGATTCCAAATAACGTGTTGCAAAATTTTCCAAAATAGAGCTTCATTCAAAACCAAGTTTTGAGAGCATGTCTTCGAAAAACATCCTTTCAAAAGGTTTTCCCAGTTGAATTTCAATAACTATTTGCCTAAAGCTTTGCTAAAAAAAAAAAAAGAGGATTGCGAAACCGTTCCAAAACCTTTGTGAAAACATGTTTCTAAGTGATTATTTCCACATGGAAACGATGTCATTTCTATAAAAAAAAAAAAGGTTCAAAAAAAAAATTCATGGGTTTTCTTTTGAGGTATTCAAAGGTACTGTTGTTTCAACTATGAACCATGCATACAAACTATATAGCATTTGGGACTTATTGGCAAGAGTTTTCTTTTGCAAAATAAAATCAAAGGTTGCTTCAAAAAAAAAAAATTTGTTTGCAAAAGTTTTTAGTTGCCATGTTGCTTTTTGTTAAACATATGTGTGATTATACAAAATCTTGCTTGAAAAATCTATCTTCAAACTATATTTGGTGAGAAAATGCATCTCTTGAAAATTTTAAATGTTTTGCAAACATCACTTCGAAAGGATACTTGTGCAAAATCATTTTGATGAATAAAAAAAAAATCTACGTTGTGAACGCCAAAGCATATCTTCTTCTAAATTACTTTCAAAATTTCTTATTTTAAGGGGGGTAGCCTATGATGGAAAAACCTCAAGAGAATCAACAACTTGTGAAAATATGGATAAGGAATACAACATATCAAGCTCTATCCACCCTTGGACAAGGAATTTTGAGTATATTCAGCACCATATGACAGTAAATCGTCGGCAAGATTCATAATAAATATTAAGGAACGAAGGATTGAACAAATGAAGAAGAAAAACAACAATTCAGCATTGTCATGCTACTATTGATGCCTAGTATAGTAATTTACTAACTTTCAACCTACTAACTTCTAACAAGAAAAACCTACCACAGGACGTGAAGACATGGACCAATCGACATCGAGAAACAAGAATTCCTCCAATCTGCAAGACCCCCAAAATGTGGGAATAAACCAGCCCATGCTACTCTTTGAAGATCCTCCCCAAGCTTCCAGGAATAAAGGACGAGTCCAAGCCTCACTAAAGCCTGAAGACTACACCATCAATCTAAAACACCTAAAGCAATACCCTGCGAATGTAAGCTGCCATCTGACTACGGCAAGCCGGAAGACAAATGTCACATGTTTCGGTTGTGGTGAGAAAGGACACTATGCCAATAAATGCCCCCAAACAAGGTTGAGAATTGGACCGAGAAGGAATTTGCCTTGGCATCCAATATGTAATATAAGGCCAGGAATATTACCAATACCAATGCCCTGTTCAGGGAATCCAAAACCTCTGTATCAACAATTTCGTAGACAAGGAACTACACCACATTGGTGGAAGGGAAAACGGAAAAGAAAGATGTCACCACTAATAACCTATGCGGAACTGGATCTCAGTAAAATGGGAATCGAAATCAGTGATTTGCCTGAAGAAGTCGACGAGTTACAACTATGGAAACCGAAAAGAGAGGGATGCTGCTTTTCTTGTGGACAATGTGGACATTATGAGATAGACTGTACTCAAGGCGTCAAAGAAGAACAAGAAGTACTACCTTCACGCATTATTTCAGAAGATGACAAAGCTCAAGACCCATCCAAAGAAGTTTCGAAGATTAAGGCATGTAGTCGTTGCGGAGAGATAGGACACTACGGTAGTAATTGCGTTACTCAATGCCCCTACTGTGACGAAGACCATCAAAACGGAGAATGCCCTACAACGAAGATCACGTGCTTCCTCTGCGAAAAGATGGACCATGTGCCACAAGACTGTCAACTAAGTCCGTTGCTGACCAAGGCGGCGGAAGTACAACGAGTGTCGCTTCGCTTCGCTCATCAACTCATGACGTCCGGAAGCCACGAGGACCCTGGAGTTTCAACTTTCGATTAGCATGTTTTGTTGCCGAACGATATTTTAGTCGAACTAGTTTAATGTCACCGTAGTCCCACCGAATCTCGGGGACGAGATTTCTTTAAGGGGGGTAGGTTTGTAACATCCTGAAAATTCAAGACAATGAAAATCACGAAAATTTCGAACTTTTTAAAACTTCTGCATCATGCTGGTTGTTATGATTGCTATTGCTTGCCAAACCGTAAATGATCACCAAGAAAGTAAAGAGAAGAACTACATTTAAGCAATAGATATGATTTATGGGAATATATTTAATCCTACAAATAATTATGCACAAGATATTAAAATCAAATAAAAGAAAAGTTATTATTAACCTATTTTATCAAATATTAAAATATTTGAATAATGTAGGTGGGTGCCATAATATGAGTACACATGAAATGATGATCATTCAAATAAACTGAGCTCTCTGTATATATAATAGAATTACGGGAGTATTTAATTCGATATGTAGATCGATATTGCACCAAGTTCCTAATTGCATTTAGGGATTGAAATTTGATATATTAAACCCCTCATATAAAATAAACTAACATATAAATAAATTGAGCTAATGTGCTATTGTGTTAATAACGGTCTCATTAGAAAATTATAGAATCTTTAATGAACCTTAAATATTGGACAATATTAAATTTTGGGCAAATTCACATTTGAACACTTAATACGGTCACCCAAATGCTTAGGAGTAAATACAAATTTAATTTGCAACTTTTCTCAATTTATAAATCAACAAAAACCCTAAAAGAAGAAAAATAGGAAAACTTTGAAATATATATAATAATAATAAGAATTAACCATAATTAAAAATTCAAATAAATTATATAAATAAAATATGAGTAATATCAATCTAGAATAAATCCATTGGTTGGAATAACACAAATATTGGGTAAACTTCATTTATGCAAAAATTAGGAATTATGGAATCAAATTTATATGGGAAATACACTAAAATCGGGATAAATAGGAAAAGTCACTGTTCATTGCCTCCTAGGTGTTCAATCACGTCCCCTAGCCCTAGACGCCCGTCTGTCGCGTCGCCGCTGTCGCGCCGTCGCCGTCTGCCGTCCCGTCGCCGCTCGCCTGTCGCCATCGCCCCGCTCCGCCGCTGCCGCCGCGCGCCGTCGCGCCGCCTCGCGCCCCGCGCCCGCGCGCGCCGCTCGCCCGTCCCCTCGCCGAGCCGCGCCGCTCGCCGTCCCATTGCCACTGCCGCGCCGCGCGCCGTCCCGTCGCCTCGCGCCCCGTGCCGCGCCGCCTCGCGCCGCCGACGCTCCACCCCTCCCCCCCTCCTTCTCTCCCTTTTTCCCCCTCTCTCCCCTATAAAAACCCCGGCCCCTTCCCCCTCCTCCACCCCACACCACTCCTCCATTCCCCTCCCTCTCCACCGCGCCGCCGTCGTCGTGCCGCCGCGCCGCCGCCTTCGGAGCCGCCGCGCCGCCGCTGCGAAGTCACCGCGCCGCCGCCGCGAAGCCGCCGCGCCGCCGCGCCGTGCCGCGACTGCGCCGCCGTCGCCGTCATCGCCGCCACCGCCACCGCCGGTGAGCCGTCTTTCCCCCCCCTCCACCTCGCGCCCACCGCCGTCACCGCCCGAGGGAGAGAAAGAAGAAGGAAGGAGGAGAGAAACCGGAAGGAAGAAAGAGAGAAAGGAAAAAAAAAGGAAAAGAGAGAGAGAAAGAAAAGAAAAGAAAAAAGAAAGGAAGGAAAAAAGAAGAAGAGGGGGAGAAAAAGAAAAGGGAAATAAATAGGAAATTAGAGGGAGATTAGGGGAGTTTAGAAAATTTAAAATAATTAGAATTTAGTTATAGATTAATTATAGTCGTAGAATTGCGAAATTTAATATAAATTATGGATTATTCTTGATAATTTCTACAAGAAACCAATCCGCGGTAGTAATTTAGATGTAATTAACAACTAAACAATTAGATGAATTTTTATATACTATTATAGATTATTTTTGGGTAACCTCTATAAGTAATCGATTCACGGTAGAAATTCGGATTTAATAACTAGGAATTTTAGACGTATATTATATTTACTCGTTTATTCATAGACTAAACTAAATCGTATAACATTATAAGATAATTTTAAGATTCCGTCCGATATTTAGTTCGCGATAGAAATTTCTAACCTATTATATGGATATAATGCTCGGGTAGATTAAATTAAAAACTTATGATAATAAAATATATTTATAAATATTAAATAATTAATATCAAGATGATGCATAATAGTTAACTTAAAAATGTGCCAATAAATAAAAATGGATATTGTACAGTAGAATAATTACCTTTAATATGTTTTGTCATTGTAGCAACCACATAAATTAATTATAATCACTGTTTGAAATTAATGGATATATAGGAAAATATTAGCGCCATTTATTAAACTATGTCCAAATATAATTAAAACCCATGACTTATTAGTTATTTAAATAAAGTTAGCCTTATAATTATTAGGTAAGTAAAATATGGATACACATAGATCGGTCCTAAGCTTGTTTATGGCAAATAATAACAGAGCTAGTGTGATTAAATCACCTATATGAAATTAATCAACGACATATCCCATATAATAGCATATAGTAGGAGAGGTGAGCTACCCTTAGTTAACCAAGCAGTACATAGCAACTATTCAAATAAATGATTCAATATATATTAAGATATTGTGCACACACATATATTGTACATCCCATTATAGATATATGGTATCGTATTAATTTACTTGTTGCATATATTAATTTAGAGGGAGTATATGACAAACATGAATATTAGATAAATACTAGTTATACATCTTGTCCTCGTATAATTACAGATCAAGTGTAAATTTGGAATAGTCATTGCAAAATGTAACACCCTGAAAATTCGACCGACAAAAATCTAAACTCTAAAAATACGGATTTTCAAAAACTTTAAAAATTAATTGCATCATGCCGATCCTATTCGCTTATTTTATTTGGATTTGATCTCGAAGTTTATTAACCGTGAGTAAAGAATAGTTAATTAGGAATAAACCATAAAAACAAGTTGGTAAAATAAATATAAACTAAAATAAAGATTAGGTGTGGATAGGAATAAATAAAATATTATCGCGACCATATTTGGATCAATTAAAATACGATGGAATAAGAGTTAACCCTAATTAAAAATTCAAAGAGATTAAATAAAAATAAAATATGAGTAATATTAATCTACGGTGAATTCATTAATTGAGATAACACAAATATTGAGTAAAATGCATATATGCAAAAATTAGGAATTGTTGAATCAAATTTATATGGAAAATACACTAAAATCGGGATAAATAGGAAAAATGACTGTTCATTGCCTCATAGGTGTTCGATTTCGGTCCCTAGCCCTAGACCCTTCTCTGCCACGCGCCCGGCCATGCCCCGAGCCCCGCGCCGCCGCTGCCGCGCCGTCGCTGTCACCGTCCCGTCGCGCCGTCGCCTACCGCCGCGCCGACGTCGCCATCGCCGCCTGTCGCCGTCGCCATCGCTGCCGCGCCGCCCTAGCCGACCTTGCACCCCACGCCGCGCGCCGCCCCATCGCCCCGCGACGCACCCCGTGCCGTGCTGCCTCGCGCCCCGAGCCGCCCGCCCGTCCCATCGCCGCTCGCCCGTCGTCTCGCCCCGTCGCCGCCGCGCCGCGCTACCGTCGCGTCACCGCCCGTCGCGTCCCGCCCCGAGCCGCGCGCCGCCGCTGTCACCGCCGCCGTCGACGTCCCGTCGCCGTGCGTCCCGTCGCCGCCTCGCGCCCCGCGCCGCCGCGCCGCCGTCGCGTCGCCCCTTCCCTTCTCTTTCTTTCCCCTCCTCTCCCCTATAAAACTCCACCCTCTCCCCATTTTCCCCACTCCATCTCCCCCTTCCCCTCCCTTTTCCCCTTCTCCACACGCTGCTGTCGTCGCGCCGCCGCGCCGCCGTTGTCGTGCCGCCGCACCGCCACCTTCGCAGCCGCCGCGCCGTCGCCCCGGAGCAGCCGCGCCGTGCGTCGCCGCCTTGCGCCGCCGTCGCCGTCGCGCCGCCCTCGCGCCGCCGCACCGTCGCCTTCGTGCCGCCGCGCCGTGTGTCGTCGTCGCGCCGCCGTCGCCGCTACCGCCGTCGGTAAGCCGCCGCCTCCTCCCCTTGCCCGGTCGCCGTCGCCGCCCCGGGTAGCAGGGAGAAGCCGAGGAAGAGAGAAAGAAGCCGGGAGGGAGGAGAGAAAGAAAAGAAAAGGAAAAGGGGGAAGAGAGAAAAAGAGAAAAAAAAAAGAAAGAAAAAAAAAGAAAGGAAAAGAAAGGGAGAAAAAGGAAAAGGAAATAAATAGGAAATTAGAGGGAGATTAGGGAAGTTTAGAAAATTTAAAATAATTAGAATTTAATTATAGATTAATTATAGTCGTAGAATTGCAAAATTTAATATAAATTTGGATTATTCTTGGCAATTTCTATAAGAAATCAATTCACGGTAATAATTTAGATGTAGATAATAACTAAACAAATAGATGAATTCTTATAGATTATTATAGATTATTTTTGGGTAATCCCTATAAGTAATCGATTCACGGTAGAAATTCGGATTTAACTACTAGGGATTTTACCCGTGTATTATATTTAATCATTTAGTCATAGGCTAAATTAAATCGTATAATATTTCTAGGATTCCGTCCGATATTTAGCTCGCGATAGAAATTTCTAACCTATTATATGGATATAATGCTCGGTTAGATTAAATTAAAAACTTATGACAACAAAATATTTATACCCGCAAAATAGTTTAGGATATAAAAATTGAAATTGGGTTTGCCTTAGTTCGCGAATAGTAAAATTAATATAAAAGAATTGACTTACGCGTTCGACTCCCACTTGGATTTATTTGGATTTTACTTGAATTCTAACCGAATTCAAAATCGATTCTTCGCACGTACTTGTAGAGCCCGAGGGAGTTGCGGATCCAAGCGAGGACCAAGACCCGCAAGACCTTGAGCAAGGCAAGTCATCACTATTCCTTGAACATGTTGATCCCAATTGCGAAATTATTTTGTTTACAAATAAAATTGCATGCAATGATGAACATCCTACTTGTGATTATGCCATGCCTTGATTATTGTTTGCCTTTATTCCTTCGTAACCATGTTTACGTATGAGTCCCTAGTCAATTATGACAATTGCTTAGAAATGCTATTCTAGAATTATGCATACTCATATTTATCAAATGCTATATGCTTGGGCAATTACCTTTGGGAAGGTAATTGAGATGCGGCATGTGGAGACATGAGCGCCACATTGCCATGATATTGATGACATGATTTGTGAAAGGAAAAAAAATAAAACTAAACAACTATTTTCGACTGGGGCGGACGGAGGATTTGGGTGGTATCTGGAAAAGGCTAGTACCGTCCCCGGTCAATTAAGGACCGAGCCATGAAGTTAAGCATGAAACGACCCCCGTACAACCGTACTTCTCGAATGGGTATAGACCTAGCGGATTAGATAGCCGAGCGGAGGCAGTATCCCTGCATAGATGGTTCACCCCTGAGTGAGGCAGGTGTGCTACGATGGGACAGCCGTTGAGGTAGGGCCGAGAGGCGTGCCCTACATCGGTGTCGCTATTGGTAGGACTGTCAAGAGTGTGTGAGAGAGAGAACTTAATTTGAACTATAATTTAATATGTGTATGAGACTTCTCTTTCCCGGGAGCGCCAGAACTCCTCTCACTGCTAGAAACATGGACACCTAGAGTGCATGAGGATTTAAGTTCATGGAGCGGGTACTGCCAATGCGAGGTTATCGAAAAGCTTTGCCGTGACGCGTCTCATGTGTTGGGACGAGGCTCATGTGTTGGGCAGTTGCGGAGTGCGGGTAAAGTGTACATCCACTGCAGTGTGAGTAAACCAAATCTATTCGAATAGCCGTGCTCGCGGTTATTGATCACCGGGACATGTATTACACTTGGCTAGACTCTAAATTCTTAACTTGTGTGGGATGGGATATTGCATGATGATTTTTATGCTGATGGAGCCACTTCCTGAGAGGTGGGAATGTGGACGTCCTCAGAAAACCATAACGACTCGATGGCGGGAAGCTATCCTTGGGATCACAATGGATGGTGGACAGAACCGTCATTGTTTAATATGAACACTGGTACTAAAATTTGATTAGTCTGTGCTAGGTCTTAGGTTTGCGAAAAGAATTACAAAACTGGCTTTGCGCAAAGGAACCATAGCTATCCTTTGAATACCCCTATCATGTGCATTTCTTGCTGTGGTGGCTTGCTGAGTACGGTTGGTACTCACCCTTGCAAATATAAAATTAATCAGAAGTGGGAGATGAAGCTTCGGAGGATCCCTATGCCTACTACCAGGAGGGAGAAGAAGACGATGGCGCTCAGTAGGTCTTAGTTACGGTCGTTGCCTGTGGCAATGGCATGCCGCTGCCTGAATTCCGCTGCCTCCT
Source organism: Oryza glaberrima (assembly GCF_000147395.1). Taxonomy (NCBI): domain Eukaryota; kingdom Viridiplantae; phylum Streptophyta; class Magnoliopsida; order Poales; family Poaceae; genus Oryza; species Oryza glaberrima. Next base: position 363,428 of record NC_068334.1, on the reverse strand, counting down.
CTATTTCTGCTTTTGGATGTATTCCGGACATCTCGGTTCGATGATTTAAGAGAATGCCTGCGGGCTTATGATGTAATAATTAGCACTAGACTCTCGTGTATGTGCTTTTGGTATTTCAGCTATGAACTCGTGTGTACCAGACTACTTGATCCAGGGAAATGGTACTGTTTACACGAATGATTCCTGTTATAGAAACGGGGGTCCACAGAGCTGGTATCAGAGCCATACGACTGTAGGAAAAGACCAAAAGGTGCCCCACCCCTTTCCTAAGTTGGCCAAGGGAGAAATTCCCGCTTAGTAATACTTTCAAAAATAAAAACGCTATGTTTACAAAACTTTACGTAATTTCGCACTTTACTCTTAACTATTTCCTTCGCAAAACCAATTTTTATTTTCAACTGACTTTGGGTTTTTCTTAAACTTAGATGGCAGACCAGGATTCGCCCGCTACCTGGGAGTTGAGCTTACCTCAGTCAGAGGGGTATGTCATTGAGCTGCATCGGATGTTGAGGCGTCTGCGATACTCTGGGTTTCCGTCATACCGAGTGAGACAGTGTGGTTCAGTTTGGGAGGCTCGAGTCGAGGTTCACCCCCGAGTCCCTTCCGAGTTGGATTACAGCTTTCAGACACGTCACCACCGAGACCTGCTAGAGACCGCGATGCAGGATGCAGCCCGGGAGGCCTTCCTCCGACTCAGCTCTATCCACCGAGCTGAGTTAGCGAGTACCGAGTTTGCTCATCACCCGTTCCGGGAGGAGGGCAACTCAGTTTGCACAGTTCAGGACACGCCCTGCTGCTACAACCCGATGGTGACTCGGTTGTCACGATGGGCTGAGGCAGTAGATGACTACTACGAGGAGGCTCTGTTGGAGATTGACGACCACCAGAGACGTATGGGAGAGTTAGAGACTGAGGTGACCGACCTCACAGCGCAGTAGCTTCAGCTGGAGGAGCACCAGGCTTGGGGCAGTGAGATAGACTCACTGAAGGCACAGCTCCAGGTCCACAGCGACCAGTTCCAGCAGTTATCTGACCAGTACAACGACCGCCGCGGGATGATGGATACACTGGAGGAGCAGCTGAGAGAGAGTCAGGAGCACGTCAGCCAGCTGGAGGAGCAGCTTCGAGCAGCCACGATCAGCACCACAGGGGCTTCTACTTCCACAGCAGTAGGCCGTGACCGCTACTTCTTCCTCACCCCGCCGTACCCACCAGCGTTCCACGCTCTTCTGGGAGAGGCTAGTATGCTAGCTACCGAGTCAGCACCTTACCTGGTGGACCCGACGGTGACACAGCCACCTGCCCCGGAGATTGTGCACACTCCACTGATCCCTACACCTTCTCCGCAGCTGGGTTCTAGTTTGGAGACTCCGATCCAGGTCGACTCCAAGACAGAGGGGACCGACACCGAGCCAGAGATCGAGCCAGACATCACTGATCCTTCAGAGGATGAGACCCCTGTTCCCCGCATCACCTTCCTCGGAGGCCCTCGCACCCTCAGCACTGCTCGCAAGAGCACACGACCTCCGGGCAAGAGGCCCAAGCCAGATCCAGAGGCCACTACTTCTGAGCCGTGGGGACTCAGGTTTGCGCGTGCCAGCGACCACCCTCTACTTGCCCCAGGATCCTGCGGATGGCTGGATGACTAGACTGGAGGATTATTGCAGCTTCGATCTCGCTTCAGTTAGTTTTTGGATAGCATGCGAGACACCCCCCTCCCTACCTAGATGGACGAGTAGTTTGATGATTAGTTCGATGTATCTTTGGATGAATCTTATTTGGACTGCGTATGTATGCAGTCGATTGCATCATGATTTATGTACTATTTGTGAAACTCTGTGATGTTATTTATGATATCTATTGTTGTTGTGTCATAAATGAGTTTATTCCACCATGCTGGCAAAACAAAGTTCACATCAAAACAATCCAACCCCCCCTTAATGGGATAAAGCCTTAAAAGATAGCTAGAGAATTAGGATACTTACTCAATCAATCAACCTGCACAGATGGCAAGCCGACGTCGGGCAACAACTAGCAATGATGAAACTCAGACACCTGACTTAACCACTCTGGCCGGAATTATGGCCACCCAAACCCAACTTCTGCAAGCCATCGCAAATAACCAAGGCAACCGCGGCGGATCAAGCTTTGGAGAATTTATGAGGACCAAGCCACCCACATTCGCCACAGCTGAAGAACCTATGGATGCTGAAGATTGGTTAAGGGTCATTGAGAAGAAGCTAACTCTTGTTCGAGTACGGGAGGCCGATAAAGTGATCTTTGCGGCAAACCAATTGGAAGGACCAGCCGGAGACTGGTGGGACACATACAAAGAAGCTCGGGAAGAAGATGCTGGAGAACCAAACTGGGAAGAATTTACCACAGCCTTCCGTGACAACTTCGTGCCTGCCGCAGTGATGCGGATGAAGAAGAATGAGTTCAGGAGACTACGGCAAGGGAATACCACAGTACAAGAGTACCTGAACCGTTTCACTCAGTTGGCACGCTACGCGACTGGAGATCTTGCCGACGAAGAGGAAAAGATCGACAAATTCATTGAAGGCTTGAATGACGAGTTGCGTGGGCCCATGATTGGACAAGACCACGATAGTTTCCAGAGTCTAATTAATAAGGTCGTTAGGCTAGAAAACGACCGGAAGGTCGTGGAGCACAATCGTAAAAGGAGGCTTGCCATGAACCGCCCGCCTCAGACCGCACCCCAGCGTCCTAAAGGGACAACCTCCTCGGCATGGAGACCAACAGTGGTGACAACCAGTCGACCTGCCGCCTCCAGCAATTTCCATAGGCCGGTTACCATTCAGAACCGAGCTCCTACACCGAATCAGGCCGCCACTGGATCAGTAAGGCCGGGAAGCTGTTTCAACTGTGGAGAGTATGGGCATTTCGCCAATAAATGTCCTCATCCAAACAAGACACCCATTCGCACCGGAGCTAATGCAACGGCTATTCACGGGACTGCTACCCCTGCTGCTGGACGAGGTCTATTCAGGACTCCGCAGACTAACAGGACCGCTACCGGATTTGGACGCGGGCAAGTGAACCACGTTCGAGCTGAAGAGGCCCAGGAAGACCAAGGCGTACTGATGGGTATGTTTTCACTCAACTCCACTCCAGTTAAAGTTCTCTTCGATTCGGGAGCATCGCATTCATTTATATCTTTGAAAGCAAGTCAACAACACAATTTAACCAGAGTTAAACTAAGGCAACCAATGTTAGTACATTCACCTGGGGGTGAAATAGCCGTGGACACAGCTTGCATTGACGTACCTATTCGCCTTAGGGATGTGGTGTTTCCTTCCAACCTTATGGTTTTGATACCACAGACCCTTGATGTCATATTGGGCATGGATTGGCTAGCAAAGCATAGAGGAGTAATTGACTGTAGACGTAGAGAAGTTACCCTGACCACACCATGGGGATCAGATATGAGAGCAACCATAGATCAAGATCCTAGGCTAACCGAACGTGCTGGAGGTATATTTACCATGCTACCCCTAAAGGGATTGCCCGTAGTGCAGCGATTTCCTGATGTGTTCCCAGAAGATTTACCTGGAATGCCACCAGATCGTGACATAGAGTTCATTATTGACCTGATACCCGGAACTGCCCCCATATCCAAGAGACCATATCGGATGCCGGTCAATGAGTTAGAAGAACTTAAAAGGCAAATCAGGGAGTTGCAAGAAAAGGGTTTTGTACGCCCCAGTTCGTCACCTTGGGGAGCCCCAGTGCTATTCGTCAAGAAGAAAGATGGTAGCATGAGAATGTGTGTGGACTACCGCTCACTGAACGAAGTAACCATCAAAAACAAATATCCACTACCACGGATTGATGATCTTTTTGATCAACTCAAAAGAGCTAAGGTGTTCTCTAAGATTGACCTTCGGTCAGGATACCACCAATTGAAAATTAGGACCGGGGATATACCCAAAACTGCGTTCTCAACACGCTATGGATTATATGAGTTCACCGTAATGTCGTTTGGATTAACCAACGCCCCGGCATACTTTATGAATCTTATGAACAAAGTGTTCATGGACTACTTGGACAAATTTGTGGTGGTATTCATCGATGATATTCTAATCTACTCCAAGGATGAGGAAGAACATGCGGAACACTTGCGATTGGTACTCGAGAAACTCCGGAAGCATAAGTTATATGCAAAATTCAGCAAGTGTGAGTTCTGGTTAAAAGAAGTCGCTTTTCTGGGTCACGTAATCTCAGCCGGTGGAGTAGCAGTGGACCCTGCAAAAGTGGAGGCCGTTACGGAATGGAAAGCACCCAAGTCGGTGACCGAAATTCGGAGTTTTCTAGGCTTGGCCGGATACTACCGAAGGTTTATTGAAGGGTTCTCTAAGATAGCCCGACCTATGACACAATTACTCAAGAAGGAAAAGAAGTTTGTATGGTCAGAACAGTGTCAAGAAAACTTTGAGCAGCTCAAAGAAAAGCTGACCTCGGCACCTATTCTAGTTCTCCCTGACAATAGAAAAGACTTTGTTATATATTGTGATGCATCGAGACAAGGACTAGGAGGAGTACTGATGCAGGACGGAAAGGTTGTGGCCTATGCGTCACGACAATTGCGACCACATGAGGAAAACTACCCTACCCATGACCTAGAACTCGCAGCCGTGGTTCATGCGCTAAAGATTTGGAGACATTATCTGATTGGAAACCATTGCGATATCTACACTGACCACAAGAGTCTGAAGTATATCTTCACCCAGTCAGATCTCAACTTGAGGCAAAGGCGATGGTTAGAATTAATCAAGGACTATGATCTAGAGGTTCACTATCACCCAGGCAAAGCAAACGTTGTGGCCGACGCTCTGAGTCGTAAGAGCCATTGCAATCATCTGAGAATGGAAGGGATGGTCCCTGAGCTTAGGGAGGAAATAGCTCAGCTGAACCTACATATAGTACCTCGTGGACAGATAAACACCCTGGACATTCAACCTCTTTTGAGAACCCAAATAGAAGAATCTCAGAAGGACAACGAGGAAATCCGAGAGGTAAAGGAACGCTTAGCTGCAGGACGTGCAAAGGAATTTTCAACTGACGAAAAATATGTCCTATGGTATAAAAAGAGAATTTACGTACCCGAACAGGGTGGACTGAGGGGATTAATTTTAAAGGAGGCTCACGAATCGGCATATTCATTGCACCCCGGAAGTACGAAGATGTATCAAGATCTGAAGGAAGGATACTGGTGGCCCAACATGAAGAGAGATGTGGCGGAATACGTAGCACTCTGTGACGTGTGCCAAAAGGTGAAGGCTGAGCATCAGCGACCGGCAGGCTTGCTGCAACCCCTTAGGATTCCCGAGTGGAAATGGGATGAGATAGGTATGGATTTTATTGTTGGATTGCCCAAGACCGCAATAGGATATGATTCCATTTGGGTGATCGTGGATCGACTCACCAAGACGGCAAGGTTCATCCCCGTTAAGACGAATTACAGCAGTGCCAAGCTAGCCGAGTTATACATGACCAGGGTAGTATGTCTTCATGGTGTACCTAAGAGGATTATATCTGATCGAGGCACACAGTTTACCTCGCATTTCTGGGAGAAAGTCCATGAAGCCCTAGGAAGTTACCTTGCGTTTAGCACAGCTTATCATCCACAAACAGATGGCCAGACGGAGAGAACCAACCAGGTCCTGGAGGACATGCTGAGAGCTTGTGCGCTGGATTTTAGCAAGGACTGGGAGAGATGTTTGCCCTACGCCGAATTCTCCTACAACAACAGCTTTCAAGCAAGCCTAAAGATGTCACCCAATGAGGCATTGTTTGGTCGACGATGTCGTACACCGCTAATGTGGTCCGAGACTGGAGAACGGGCGGTATTTGGACCTGACATTATCCAAGAAGCCGAAGAAAAGGTTCGCTTGATCCGTGACCGTTTAAAGGTAGCACAATCACGACAAAAGAGTTATGCCGACACCCGAAGAAGAAACCTGGAATTTAAGGAAGGAGATTACGTTTATTTAAAGGTTTCTCCGATGAGGGGAACAAAAAGGTTTAAGGTCAAAGGAAAACTAGCACCAAGATATGTGGGACCTTTTCAGATCGTCGCAAGACGAGGAGAAGTTGCCTATCAGTTACAGTTACCAGAGAATATCGCTGATGTGCACCCAGTCTTCCATGTGTCTCAATTAAAGAAATGCTTACGAGTGCCGGAAGAACAAGCTCCGCTGGAAGAGATTCACATTAGCAATGATCTTACGTATCCAGAACACCCGGTCCGGATATTGGATGAAGCCGAAAAGAGGACTAGGAGCAAAGTGTGGCGTATGTACAAGGTACAATGGAGTAATCACACCGAGGACGAAGCCACCAGGGAAAGCGAAGAATTCTTGAGGACAGAATACCCGCATCTATTCGAAAACTGGTAAGAAATCTCGGGACGAGATTTATTTAAGGGGGGTAGGTTTATAACACCCTGAAAATTCGACCGACAAAAATCTAAACTCTAAAAATACGGATTTTCAAAAACTTTAAAAATTAATTGCATCATGCCGATCCTATTCGCTTATTTTATTTGGATTTGATCTCGAAGTTTATTAACCGTGAGTAAAGAATAGTTAATTAGGAATAAACCATAAAAACAAGTTGGTAAAATAAATATAAACTAAAATAAAGATTAGGTGTGGATAGGAATAAATAAAATATTATCGCGACCATATTTGGATCAATTAAAATACGATGGAATAAGAGTTAACCCTAATTAAAAATTCAAATAGATTAAATAAAAATAAAATATGAGTAATATTAATCTACGGTGAATTCATTAGTTGAGATAACACAAATATTGAGTAAAATGCATATATGCAAAAATTAGGAATTGTTGAATCAAATTTATATGGAAAATACACTAAAATCAGGATAAATAGGAAAAATGACTGTTCATTGCCTCATAGGTGTTCGATTTCGGTCCCTAGCCCTAGACCCTTCTCTGCCACGCGCCCGGCCATGCCCCGAGCCCCGCGCCGCCGCTGCCGCGCCGTCGCTGTCACCGTCCCGTCGCGCCGTCGCCTGCCGCCGCGCCGACGTCGCCATCGCCGCCTGTCACCGTCGCCATCGCTGCCGCGCCGCCCTAGCCGACCTTGCACCCCGCGCCGCGCGCCGCCCCATCGCCCCGCGACGCACCCCGTGCCGTGCTGCCTCGCGCCCCGAGCCGCCCGCCCGTCCCATCGCCGCTCGCCCGTCGTCTCGCCCCGTCGCCGCCGCGCCGCGCTACCGTCGCGTCACCGCCCGTCGCGTCCCGCCCCGAGCCGCGCGCCGCCGCTGTCGCCGCCGCCGTCGACGTCCCGTCGCCGTGCGTCCCGTCGCCGCCTCGCGCCCCGCGCCGCCGCGCCGCCGTCGCGTCGCCCCTTCCCTTCTCTTTCTTTCCCCTCCTCTCCCCTATAAAACTCCACCCTCTCCCCATTTTCCCCACTCCATCTCCCCCTTCCCCTCCCTTTTCCCCTTCTCCACACGCTGCTGTCGTCGCGCCGCCGCGCCGCCGTTGTCGTGCCGCCGCACCTCCACCTTCGCAGCCGCCGCGCCGTCGCCCCGGAGCAGCCGCGCCGTGCGTCGCCGCCTTGCGCCGCCGTCGCCGTCGCGCCGCCCTCGCGCCGCCGCACCGTCGCCTTCGTGCCGCCGCGCCATGTGTCGTCGTCGCGCCGCCGTCGCCGCTACCGCCGTCGGTAAGCCGCCGCCTCCTCCCCTTGCCCGGTCGCCGTCGCCGCCCCGGGTAGCAGGGAGAAGCCGAGGAAGAGAGAGAGAAGCCGGGAGGGAGGAGAGAAAGAAAAGAAAAGGAAAAGGGGGAAGAGAGAAAAAGAGAAAAAAAAAAGAAAGAAAAAAAAAAGAAAGGAAAAGAAAGGGAGAAAAAGGAAAAGGAAATAAATAGGAAATTAGAGGGAGATTAGGGAAGTTTAGAAAATTTAAAATAATTAGAATTTAATTATAGATTAATTATAGTCGTAGAATTGCAAAATTTAATATAAATTTGGATTATTCTTGGCAATTTCTATAAGAAATCAATTCACGGTAATAATTTAGATGTAGATAATAACTAAACAAATAGATGAATTCTTATAGATTATTATAGATTATTTTTGGGTAATCCCTATAAGTAATCGATTCACGGTAGAAATTCGGATTTAACTACTAGGGATTTTACCCGTGTATTATATTTAATCATTTAGTCATAGGCTAAATTAAATCGTATAATATTTCTAGGATTCCGTCCGATATTTAGCTCGCGATAGAAATTTCTAACCTATTATATGGATATAATGCTCGGTTAGATTAAATTAAAAACTTATGACAACAAAATATTTATACCCGCAAAATAGTTTAGGATATAAAAATTGAAATTGGGTTTGCCTTAGTTCGCGAATAGTAAAATTAATATAAAAGAATTGACTTACGCGTTCGACTCCCACTTGGATTTATTTGGATTTTACTTGAATTCTAACCGAATTCAAAATCGATTCTTCGCACGTACTTGTAGAGCCCGAGGGAGTTGCGGATCCAAGCGAGGACCAAGACCCGCAAGACCTTGAGCAAGGCAAGTCATCACTATTCCTTGAACATGTTGATCCCAATTGCGAAATTATTTTGTTTACAAATAAAATTGCATGCAATGATGAACATCCTACTTGTGATTATGCCATGCCTTGATTATTGTTTGCCCTTATTCCTTCGTAACCATGTTTACGTATGAGTCCCTAGTCAATTATGACAATTGCTTAGAAATGCTATTCTAGAATTATGCATACTCATATTTATCAAATGCTATATGCTTGGGCAATTACCTTTGGGAAGGTAATTGAGATGTGGCATGTGGAGACATGAGCGCCACATTGCCATGATATTGATGACATGATTTGTGAAAGGAAAAAAAAATAAAACTAAACAACTATTTTCGACTGGGGCGAACGGAGGATTTGGGTGGTATCTGGAAAAGGCTAGTACCGTCCCCGGTCAATTAAGGACCGAGCCATGAAGTTAAGCATGAAACGAGCCCCGTACAACCGTACTTCTCGAATGGGTATAGACCTAGCGGATTAGATAGCCGAGCGGAGGCAGTATCCCTGCATAGATGGTTCACCCCTGAGTGAGGCAGGTGCGCTACGATGGGACAGCCGTTGAGGTAGGGCCGAGAGGCGTGCCCTACATCGGTGTCGCCATTGGTAGGACTGCCAAGAGTGTGTGAGAGAGAGAACTTAATTTGAACTATAATTTAATATGTGTGTGAGACTTCTCTTTCCCGGGAGCGCCAGAACTCCTCTCACTGCTAGAAACATGGACACCTAGAGTGCATGAGGATTTAAGTTCATGGAGCGGGTACTGCCAATGCGAGGTTATCGAAAAGCTTTGCCGTGACGCGTCTCATGTGTTGGGACGAGGCTCATGTGTTGGGCAGTTGCGGAGTGCGGGTAAAGTGTACATCCACTGCAGTGTGAGTAAACCAAATCTATTCGAATAGCCGTGCTCGCGGTTAATGAGCACCGGGACATGTATTACACTTGGCTAGACTCTAAATTCTTAACTTGTGTGGGATGGGATATTGCATGATGATTTTTATGCTGATGGAGCCACTTCCTGAGAGGAGGGAAGGTGGACGTTCTCAGAAAACCATGACGACTCAATGGCGGGAAGCTATCCTTGGGATCACAATGGATGGTGGACAGAACCGTCGTTGTTTAATGTGAACACTGGAACTAAAATTTGATCAGTCTATGATAGGTCTTAGGCTTGTGAAAATATTTGCAAAACGTAGCTTTATGCAAAAGAACCTGAAGCCATTCCTTGAATACTCTCTATCATATGCATTGTTGTTGTGGTGGCTTGCTGTGTACGGTTGGTACTCACCCTTGCTATTTATATATCTTTTAGGGGAGTGTTGAAAAGAAGCCCTTGTCGGTACGCTTGCGTATCCAACAAGATGATCGGAGTGCGGTCTTGTTCTAGGTCTCGCTCCCCAGTCGACTGCCTGTGGCATGTTAACCGGGCCCTTATATTATTTTGTCTTCCGCTGTTGTTCTCTGATAGTTGTTGGCCTACCTGGCCCTAATGTAAGTATTTAACTCTTTTAGCCTGAATTCATTCGTGATATGTTGTGATCCAACTATGTATGTGTGTACCAACTACTGATCCAGGGATTGGTACGGATAAACACAGAAGATTTCCGATTTCCAAAAACCGGGGGTCTACAGTAATGTATTACTATTTTTCAACCATATGATATTTATAAACGGTTACTTCCATTTATTTACACTTTGAATACAATTAATTAGGCAATATGTTATTTATAACTGATTATTGGTATTTATTTCCACTTTGAAAACAATTAAGTAGGCCATATCTTAATTATAAATGATAATTTCTATTTATTTACACTTTGAATATAATTAAATTGGCCTTATGTTAATTATAAATGATTATTTCTATTTATTTATACTTTGAGACCATTTACTTAGGCATATCTTGTTTATTTCTATTTATTAAAATTTTGAAAACATTTAATTCGGCCATATGTAAATTACGTACGATTTTGGTATTTATTTGGACTTTGAAACCATATAAATCGGCCATGTGCTAATTATATTGGATTTATTGGTATTTATTTCGACTTGTAAGACAATTTAAGAAGGCCATAAATTGGTTTTGTGTACACATCTTTAGTCCCGGTTATTAACAGTATCCGGGACCAATACAAATTTTGGAATAGCGGGAAAACAACTTTTGTCCCGGTCCGTGGCTTCCACCGGGACTAAAGATATCTTTAGTCCCAGTTAGTAGTAACAACCGGGAGTAAACATTTGTTCTTTACTCCCGGTTGTTACTACCAACCGGGACTAAAGATATGTATAGTCCCGGTTGAAGCCACGAACCGGGACAAAAGATTACCGGGTATAAATATCCACTGCATCGGCCTCCCCGCGCCACACTTAGACTTCTCCACGATCGATCTTCTTCCTCCCGCGCCATTACTGCCCCAGACGTCGCCGCCGCCTCCGCCGTCGTCGTCGTCGTGCTCGCCGCGCTCATCCGCCCTCGCAAACGCCACCGGCAGCGTTGCCTCCCTCAAGGTGAGGGGCGCAAATCTTGCGCCTCCGATCTCGCATTCTCTCTCTCTCGATCGATCTTGACACGCGCCGGCCGACCGGACCTCGCCGCCATCGTTGTCGCCGACTCCACCGCCGGTCGCCGCCGCCGCCGCGCGCCAACACCACCACCGCCACGCGCCGACTCCACCTCCACCGCCGCCGCCGCCGCCGCGCACCGACTCCACTTCCACCGCCGCCGCGCGCCACCTCCACCTCCACCGCCACCGCCGCTGCCGCGCACCGACTCCACCTCCGCCGCCACGCGCCGACTCCACCGCCGACTCCACGGTGGAACGTTTGAACGAGAACGTTTTAGCGAACGACGACTTAGCGACTTAGCGACATAGCGAGAACGACGTCTTAGCGACTTAGCGACTTAACGACTTTCACGAACGACGACTTAGCGACTTAGCGACTTAGCGAGAACGACGTCTTAGCGACTAAACGACTTTCACGAACGACGACTTAGCGACTTAGCGACTTTCACGAACGACGACTTAGCGACTTTGACGGACAACGACTTAGCGACTTAGCGAGTTAGCGACTTAGTGGGAACGACGACTTAGCGACTTAACGACTTAACGAGAACAACGACTTAGCGAATTATACATGTATACTTGTAGGGTTTAGATGTATGAGCTGTACATGTTGATGTCCATGACCTCACTGTCTTTTTTTTTTGCACGCACAGATGGCAGACCGCGATGACGAACAAATCCTGTTAGACACGATCATAGAGGGCAGCAGTCAGTACTGGGTGGATGATGAGGGGAACGAGGATCCCAACC